>NC_134400.1:148511564-148850037 GCF_050003625.1 Haematobia irritans | reverse complement strand
ATAGTGAATTTTTCAAAATATTTGAGGTCGAACGTTTCCGACAAGCGTTAGAATCCGTTAAAAATTATAAAAATTTATAAAAATTATTTATGTGACAAAATATCACAGAATTTTTTAAATTTACATCCAAAACATTGAATTCGGAACACACCCAAAGAAGTGACGCAAATTCGGTGCAACGGCTGTTGAAATGAAGAACTTCCGTCCTATGACAAGCCCATGTTAAATTCATCGCTTCTGCGTCAATTTTGCACCAATTCCGTATCCAAAAAGAACATTTTCATTACTTTTTTGGCGACGCATTTTTTGCTGGGTACTTAACACCGTCTTCTAAATTGTAAGTTAGTCCATACGAGGTATATATGTTATTAAACAAAAAAGTCCGATTAAATACACATGTAATTCAGTTTGACAAAATTTTCTATAGAAATAAAATTTTGATAAAATTTTCTATAGAAATAAAATTTTGACAAAATTTTCTGTAGAAATAAAATTTTGGTATATTATTTTTGGCTAAATGGGCCAATTTTTGTGTGATTGGCGATCGGCTATATATAACTATAAACCGATATGGACCAATTTACCATGACCATGTACTAAAATTCAGCCGGATCGGATGAAATTTTCTTCTCTTTGAGGCTCCGCAAGCCAAATTTGGGGATCGATTTATATGGGGGCTATATATAATTATGGACCCATATGGACCAATTTTTAAATGGTTGTTAGATACATGATCCGTTTATATGGGGGGCTATATGTAAAAGTGATCCGATATGGCCCATTTGCAATACCATTCGACCTACATCAATAACAACTACTTGTGCCAAGTTTCAAGTCGATAGCTTGTTTCGTTGGGAAGTTAACGTGATTTCAACAGACGGACGGACGAACGGACGGACATGCTTAGATCGACTATACTTTATGGGGTCTGAGAGCAATATTTCGATGTGTTACAAACGGAATGACAAAGTTAATATACCCCCCATCCTATGGTGGAGGGTATATTTAATTAAATGGGTCTATTTACGTTATTTATATATGGACATTTTGAATGACAAATATTTTGTAAAATTCACGCTAAATAAAGTTTTGTATGCATCGAATAGCGTCACCACGATGCCTCCAACCAATTATTATGTATCGCTTTTCCAATATATGTTGACCTTGACTGTGCGTTTTATGTCTACGTTTGCTTAAACGCCTATCTCTGCGTCTCCTGCAATTTTAACATATTGTGTGTTCATTAAAACCCTTTATTAATTTAATTTTATTTTCAATAACTTTGCCGTTAGCAATTTTCAATATCTACGATATGTGGTTACACCTACATTGTATAATTTTGTAAAATTACTGCCGTAAAGCAAACATCTATTTTCATATTGCAATGAAATTAATCCCTTAAACAGAACCATATAAATAGATTACATGCAAATATTGAATTAAATGTTAAATCAGCCAACAGATCTTATCTTCAAAAAAAACAAAAACAAGTTTACTTGAATCCAAAGATTTAGACCTTTCCTTGAAGATTTTGGTATTGATTCCGAGCCAAAGATGCAGTTTCTTCAAAGACATATTTTAGCATCTATCTCGCTTACAATCATAGATCAATAAAATTTAAATTAGGAGACAAATGTTATTTATCGAATTTTCATTCTATTTTTGGGGGTATATTAATAAAGCTATTCCCATACAAACAAATGCCAGTTTAAAAATCAAAATTATAACAGATAGAAATGTTTTTTTTATACCCACCACCATAGAATGGTGACGGGGGTATAATAAGTTTGTCATTCCGTTTTTAACACATCTAAATATCGATTTCCGGCTATATAAAGTATATATATTCTTGATCAGGCGGAAATTCTAAGACGATATATGTTAACCATGTCCGTGTGTCTGCCTGTCTATTGTCACGCTACAGTCTTTAATAATGAAGCAATCGTGCTGAAAATTTGCGCAAACTCGTCTGCCAAGTTCGAAGATGGGCTATATCGGTCCAGGTTTTTATATAGTCCCCATATAAACCGACCTCCAGATTTGAGGTCTAGGGCTTATAGAAACCGTAGTTTTTATCCGATATGCCTGAAATTGGGAATCTAGAGGTATTTTAGGACCACAAAGAGGTGTGTCAAAAATGGTGAGTATCGGTCCATGTTTTGGTATAGCCCCCCATATAGACCGATCTCCCGAAATAATTTCGTGGGCTTCTAGAAACCGTAGTTTTTATCCAATTTGCCTGAAATTGGAAATCTAGAGGTATTTTTTGGAACCATTAAGGGGTGTGTCAAAAATCGTAAATATCGGTCCATGTTTTGCTATAGCCCCCATATAGACCGATCTCCCAATTTTACTTCTTAGGCTTAAAGTAACCGTAGTTTTTATCCAATTTGCCTGAAATTGGAAATCTAGAGGTATTTTAGGACCATAAAAAGGTATGCTGAAAATGATGAGTATAGATCCATGTGTTGATATAGCCTCCATATAGACCGATCTCCAGATTTTACTTCTTGAGCTTATAGAAACCGTAATTGTTATCCAATTGGCGTGAAATTGGAAATCTAGAGGTATTGTAGGACCTTAAATACGTGTGCCGAAATTGGCGTGTATTTAGTATAGCCCTCATATCGACCAATCTCCCGATTTTACCTTTTGGGCTTGTAGAAACCTTAGTTGTTGTTCAGTTCGCCTGAAATTGAAAATCTGGAGGTCTTCAGGACTATAAATAGGTGTGCAAAAAATGATTTTATTATTTGGGATTTTAGATTATTTAGGATTATGAAATTTGCTTGAAATTGTAAATCTAGAAGTATTTAAGGAATATAAAGAGAGAGTTGGCGGTAGTTTCAAGCGAAATCCTAACATCTCTCTCCGAGATGCCGCAAATAAGCTGGGTGTATCGTCTACAACCGTGCATCGAGCCAAAAAACGAGCCGGACTACCGACTTACAAGAACGTAGTGACTCCAAATCGCGATGATAAACAAAATACGACGGCCAAAGCGCGATCCCGGAGGCTGTACACGACGATGCTGACGAAGTTTGACTGCGTGGTAATGGACGACGAAACCTACATCAAAGCCGACTACAAGCAGCTTCCGTGACAGGAGTTTTATACGGCAAAAGGAAGGGGAAAGGTAGCAGATATTTTCAAGAAGAAGAATATCTGGTTTGGCAAGCCACCTGTACCTGTGGCTTGGAAAGCAGCATTTTCATAGCTTCCGGGAATACACGTCTGCTGCCTTTCCTGAAGAAATACGGTTGTTCCGTACTGTTTTGGCCGGATTTGGCATCTTGCCATTACGGTAAAAAGGCCATGGAGTGGTACGCCGCCAACAACGTGCAGGTGGTTCCCAAGGACAAGAACCCTCCCAACACGCCAGAGCTCCGCCCAATTGAGAAATACTGGGCTATTGTCAAGTGAAACCTAAAGAAGACCAAAAAACTGTTAAGTACGAGCAGCAGTTCAAGGCAAAGTGGCTTTCTGTGGCGAAGGAGGTGGACGAGGTGGCTGTACAAAATCTGATGGCAGGTGTCAAGCGTGAGGCCCGGCAATTCGGATTTGTAAAAGCGAAAGCCTAACTGAATATTTTTCCTGGATTTTAAACTAATTGAACTTGAAAAAGAAATTTGAATAGATTTTTTAAATAAACGATATATATATATATATATATATATATATATATATATATATATATATATATATATATATATATATAATATATATATATATATATATATATATATATATATATATATATATATATATATATATATATATATATATATATATATATATATATATATATATATATATATATATATATATATATATATATATATATATATATATATATATATATATATATATATATATATATATATATATATATATATATATATATATATATATATATATATATATATATATATATATATATATATATATATATATATATATATATATATATATATATATATATATATATATATGTATATATATATATAGGTCCGCAATTATATATAGCCCCCATATAAACCGATCCCCAGATTTGGATTTGCGAAGCCTCTAAGAGAAGCAAATTTAGTACATGGTGTTATTATATGGTATCTAACAACCATGCAAAAATTGGTACACATCGGTCCATAACTATATATATCCCCCATATAAACCGATCCCCAGATTTGGCTTGCGGAGCCTCTAAGAGAAGCAAATTTCATCCCATTCGGTTGAAACTTGGTATATATATGGTGTTAGTATATGGTTTTTAGAGACCATGTATGAAAAATTGGTCCGCATCAGTCCATAATTTGATATATAGCCCCCATATAAACCGATCCGCAGGTTTGGTTTGCGGAGCCTCTAAAAGAAGCAAATTTCATCCGATCCGTCTGAAATTTAGTACATGGTGTAAGTATATGGTATCTAACAAGTATGCAAAAATTGGTCCTCATCGGTCCATAATTATATATAGGCCCCATATAAACCGATCCCCCGATTTGGCTTGCGGAGCCTCCGATCCGGTTGAAATGGTGTTAGTATATGGTCTCTAATAACCATGCAAAAATTGGTGCCCATCGGTCCATAATTATGTATTGCCCCCATATAAACCGATCCTCAGATTTGACCTACGGAGCCTCTTGGATGAGCAAAATTCATCCGATTAGATTGAAATTTGGTACGTGGTGTTAGTATATGGGCTCTAAAAACCATGTAGGAATTGGTCCATATCGGTCCATAATTATATGTAGCCCCCATGTAAACCGATCCCTAGATTTGAACCCCGGAGCCCCTTGCAATAGCAAAATTCACCTGATCCGGTTGAAATTTGGTACGTGGTGTTAGTACGTGGTCTATAACAGCCTTGCCAAAATTGCTCCATACTGATCTTAATTATATATAACCCCCCAGATTTGACCTCCGGAGCTCTTGGAAGAGCAAAGTTCATCCGATCCGGTTGAAATTTGGTACGTGGTGAAATTTGGTAAATTGCGCTAGTATATGGAAAATTTTGTAAAAATTTTATTTGTATAAAAAATTTTGTCAAAATTTTATTTCTATAGAACAATTTGTCAACATTTTATTTCTATAGAAAATTTTGTCAGAGTTTTATTTCTATAGAAAATTTGGTCAAAATTTTATTTCTATAGAAAATTTGGTCAAAATTTTATTTCTATAGAAAATTTTGTGAAAATTTTATTTCTATAGAAAATTTTGTGAAAATTTTATTTCTATAGAAAATTTTGTCAAAATTTTATTTTGTCAAACTGAATAATATACGGTTTTTTTTTGTTTAATATATACCCCGTACACACTAACTTACAATTGAGAATATGGTGTTAACAAGATACCGTGCCATCGGCAAGTTTTACCGCAACCCAGGTAATTCGATTGTGGATGACAGTCTTTGTACAAGTTTCAATGCAATCCATGGTGGAGGGTACATAAGATTCGGCCTGGCCGAACTAACGGCCGTATATACTTGTTTTCTAATTGATACTATCATTTCTGTGATTGAAGACATTTGAAATAAAAAATTAATTGGATCAATTAATTTCGTGTTTTAATCAGAATTTGTTTATGCATACAAAATAGTGATCTATTCGTTAAAATATCATAGAATATCACCCCAGCAAAAAAATTGGAAGTTGTTCCACAAACATTTCTTTTAAAGCCCATCCCAGAATCCCCCATCGAGTTTTTCTAACGTCCGATGCAGTCCTTTTGGACAAGTCCACAAACATTTCTTCTAAAGCGAATCGTGGGATCCCCCAATAATTTTTTCCACTTCCGATGCAGTCCTTTTGGACAAGTGCACAAACATTTCTTCTAAAGCGCATCTTGGGATCCCCAATGATTTTTTCTACTTCCGATGCAGTCCTTGTGGACAAGTATTAGAAAGAACGCAACCAGGCTATTTTAAGTGCAACTTTTGTACAATTAAATTCTACAAAAAATTGGAAAACTAATAAAAAAACTAAAAAAAAATAGATATGAATAAAAAAAGTAAAAAAATAAAAAAAAAATAAATTTCATACCCGCTTGGATTTGAACCTGTGCCGTTTGACTTTTTCGCTTCCATGGAAGTTCTTTTGAGAAGGTTTTGCACATTATGAGAATTTTTAATTTTTTGTTTTTTTTTTTAATGGAAAAAATATATTTATACGAAAGTATATGCCGAAAATAAAAAATAAAAACGATGCATGACATAAAAAAATATTTGTTTAGAAAAATATTTGATAAAAAAATTGCCGCTGGTGAGATATCACAAACATTTGAATTGACCTTTCGACGCTTTATGTTCAATGGCGTTTGTGGCTGAGTGTGCTAAGGCGTTCTGTTATGGTGCCAGCAAACCCAGGTTCAACTCCTGGTCGGAGCGAAAAAGTTTTTCAATCTGTAAAAATTAGATAGTAGGAAAATAATTGTGCAATAAAACATATGGATAACAAAAAGGGAAATTGGTTGAAAAAAATTTTTTTTCGCTTTTTAAATTTCTTCATTCAAATTAACTTCCAGGGCACAACTTCTAAAGCAATGCAAAGGATCCAAAAAGGAAGTACTTCCGTCCTATGACAAGCCCATGTAAAATTCATTGGAGATGATCCAAGTTTGCACTACTTCCGGATCACAGATTGGGGATCCAAACTACTTTTTTGGAAGCTCTTTTTTTGCTGGGACCCTAATCAAGAATATATAAATTTATGCGGTCGGCATTCGATATTTCGTTGTGTAACTAATGGAATTACGACCTACATTTTTTTCTGTGCTTGATATGGTTATAAAATTCTATTATTTGTAATTGTCTAGAGTGAGCTTATGAACACACATGTGAAGGGATTTTTCAATTCACTTACATTATTTATTCTTTGAGTAATCCATGTGATGGGAGGGCTTCCGTACTCTAGTGACGCCCTTTATCACAATCACAATGGCATCATATATTCGTTAAGTCGAAGAAAATTATGTTTGTTTTTTGTAACTTGCACATTCGTTTAATAACCTTATCAGGATATTATCAGGATATTATAATCTTTCTTTTTTATGTGAAAAACGTTAAGAGAGCTTTATTGTGAATGGTTTCGATTAATTCAAATACAGGGATGAACCTCATGAGATGTGTCTTTTCATCTATCCATTCTATATTTAATTATGCCATAATTTTAAAAACAGGTAATCATGCCATATGGCCACTTTTGTTCACAGGCTTATAATCAGGATATGAAAATTATGTTTTTGTTACCATTTATTGCATTGAGAAACCAAATATCAGGGTTGACAACGATTCTGTGTGTGCATTAAAATTCATTTGTATACAAAAACAAGTGAATAAAGTAGAAAGTCGGGCGGGGGCCGACTATATCATACCCTAAACCACCCCTACTGAATTAGTACTGAATTAGTAAACATTGCTTGCGGGGTATAGGTTTGGGGAAAAATCGCATTTCCATATTTAAGAACATTAAGGGGTACATGGTTATGGGAGTTTTATCACAATCTGAACAGAAATGTCTGATATTAGGAGCTATAGGTGATTCTGAACTTACAGAGTTAGTATGCCACTTATATTGAGTCCATTTAAAAAAAGAGGAAATCACGCAATTAGTGTGGTTAATAAATCCAAATTTCTGAAAATAGGCCAATAGATTTTTGTAATAGCTAATAACATTGATTAATAAATAAGAGTATTATGGCCATAATGTGGGAAAATCGATCTTGGCATATATATATGGGAGCTATATTTAAATCTGAACCGATTTGGATAATATTTTCCAGATTTCGCTAAATTAGAGAAAGATCAGATATTAAATAAGGCTATTATGGTCAGAAATAAATTAATAAGGGGTAAATTTTTCAAAAACGGGCGACACATATATATGGGAGCTATATCAAAATCTGAACCGATTTGGATTATACTTTGCAGGTTTTGTTGATATTACAGGAGATTATCTTGTGCTAAATTTGGATAAGATCGCTTAATAAATGAGGCCACTATGCTCAAAAATAGGATTATAAGGGGCACATTTTTCAAAATCTGGCGCTACATATATATGGGAGCTATATCTAAATCTGAACCGATTTTGATGATATTTTGCGCACAGAGTCAGAGCCATAGAAGAGTAAAGTAAGCCAAATTTGAGCAAGATCGTTTGATAAATAATTTATGGCCAAATTTGTCAAATTCGGGCGATACATATATGTATATGGGAGCTATAGCTACATCTGAACCGATTTCGATGAATTTTTGCACATATAGTATGTGCTATAGAAAATTAGATTTGGCCAACCTTGAGTTAGATCGGTTGATAAATAGGGGACTTATGGCTAAATTTGGAAAATCGGGCGATACATACATATGCGAGCTATATCTAAATCTGAACCGATTTCTATGAAATTTGGCACACTTAAAGTATTGGTTAATTGGATTATTTTGTGACAAATTGGATGCCGATCGGTTGGTAAATGAACGCAATCTGACCCCATTTATCGAAATCGGACGTTACATATAAAGGGTGGTTAAATTGTAAGGGCCGATGTTGAATGTGAACCACACCTAAACGCCAAGCTTTTTTCCGAATTTTATTTGACATTTCTCTATTTCAGACTTACTCAATTTGAACCATGGAGAGATACACAATCCAACAACGTGTTAAAGTTATTCAGACTTATTATGATGTGGATGATCAATTTTCGAAGAAAATCATCTTCAGTGATGAGCCACATTTTCACCTCAGTGGATTCGTCAATAAACAGAATTGCCGCATTTGGGCGAATGAGAATCCAAGAGTGATTGTCGAAAAACCAATGCACCCACAAAGAGTGACTGTTTGGTGCTGTTTATGGGCTGGCGGCATCATCGGGCCGTATTTTTTCCAAAATGAGGCTGGTCAGGCAGTTACTGTGAATGGTGTTCGCTATCGTGGGATGATAACGAACTTTTTATGGCCCGAGTTGGAAGATATGGATGTGGAAGATATGTGGTTTCAGCAGGACGGTGCCACTTGCCACACAGCTAACGAAACAATGGATCTTTTGCGCAACAAATTCAATGGCCGTGTTATCTCACGTAATGGCGATGTCAATTGGCCGCCAAGATCATGTGATTTGACACCGTTGGACTTTTTTCTTTGGGGTTATTTGAAAGAAAAGGTGTACGTCGATAAGCCAGCAACAATTCAAGAGCTAAAGGATGAGATAATTCGGCACATTAACGGCATAGAACCTCCATTATGCCTCAGCATCATCGAAAATTTGGACCATCGGATGGAGGTGTGCCACCGAAGTCGCGGCGCCCATTTGGCCGATATTTTGTTCCATACATAATTGAGTAATACCAATATATCATAATAAAATACAATTACAATAATTTCCTAAATAGTTTGTGTTTTATTCAAAATCAACATCGGCCTTTGAAATTTTAACCACCCTTTATATGGGAGCTATATCTAAATTTCATCCGATATTTTCCAAATTCAATAGCGTTCGTCCCTGTACCAATAAAAACGCCACATACCAAATTTCATCAAAATCGGTTAATACGTGCGACCGACAAATACATGCGAACAACAAATACATGGACGAACGGAAAGGATACCCATAGGAAAAGAGACCTATAGAGTATGCTGCACATAAAAGAATGGAAACAACCAATTGGAGCCTTACAATTATATATACACAAAGAAAATTGCATTGAAATTTTTTCTACCAATGTATGCTTAAGGTGAAACATAACATGTTTGAACAATACAAACAATTTTTTTTTTGGACCAATCCTGAAAATATATATGCTTGAAGCAGAATATGTTTGGGGATATGTTACATAAGCGATTTTTTTTTGAGGTTATAGTGTATTTCCTAACAAACAAAACTGTACATTCAGATAAGTTTTGTACCCTTACCCTTATTTGTACCATTTCATGAATTCTTACTCTGTTTTTAACCTATTTGAAACAAAAAAGTTAAAATTACCCATTAAAAGTGTGAATAAACCAAGTTTTCAAAAATTGAATTAGAAGAACTTCCTGGGGAGTTAAAATAAAGAACATCATTAGGAGTGCATCTTCCCGAAGTGCTTTTAAATTTGTGCCGTTGGAAGAACATCCAAATATTTTTGCTGGGTGGTAACAAAAACTGGAATGGGGTGCGTATGATTAACTAAGTCAAACTTAAGCCGAGAAGCGTATAACAATCATACGCCACCATGTATTCATGGAACAAACAAAATTCTGTATGGTAGGTCCAGAAATAGTTGTGTGTATCGGTCCATGTTTTGGCATGGCTCCAATATAGATCGATCTCCAGATTTGACTTGGTGACTTTTTATATATCTATCCGATTTTCCTAAAATGGGAAATCTAGGAGTATTTTTGGTTGCAACATTCCTACTGCATTAATTAAACTAAAATAAAAACAAGTATATACAGTAGTAAGGTCGGCCGGGCCGAATCTTAAATACCAACCACCATGAATCAAATATAATAGTTTCCTTTGAAAATTTCAGGGTAGTGTGAGGTTCAATATTGAAATGAAATTATTTTCATTATAATTTCACTTGATATCATTTGATATTTTTTTGAGTTGAGAAAGTAGTCTGTTAAAGGTTACTAAGGAAAATTGTTTGAAAAAAATAACAAAAAAGAAAAAGAAAAGAATAGATTTTGAAAATTGAAGAGGACGAAAATAATTTTTTTTCCTTAAATAAAAAAAAAAAGAAAAAAAAGAAAAGGATTAATATTTGTAAATCAAGAAAGAATTGATATTTGCAAATCGATAAGACTATAATAAGAAGAATTTTGCTTGATGGAATTAGAAAATATTGAGGAAACGTATAAAGAAAATAAATAAATGTCCTTTATAGTACGAATTTTGGAGAGCTAAATTTATCCCATACCGCGTGGAGAACTTATCTTGTGTGGAAAACGTAATAAATTAACATTTATCGGACGTGGCGAATACCATCAGTTGAAGAAAGGCCAATCTGAATTATTGGACAATCAGTTGGAGATAAACAAACCGAAATATTGTACCACAAAAGATACCGATTTCACATTCTATATATCAGTGCATTATAATTCCAGATGTCCTAACACTACTTCTAATGTGTCCTTAACATTGCGAGCAATCTTCACGTATGGATTTCTCCTACCTTATTATACTATCGGCGTTTTAGATCTTAAGTTACACTACCATATTTATCTATCATTTACTCTATCCAGTTATGTCCATCGAGCTTTATACAATTGTTAATTATTAATCAGATGACCACAACCCAATTCGTCCGTCAACTGGCCAGATGACTTCGAGGGATTAAGAGGTGAGTCCATTTTTCGTTTTATTCCGTTTTGTATAAGCTCGATATTTGTTACACCACTCGATTACATTATAAACTTAATATTTTATATCCATTATTAATTTCGACTACATTTTCATAAATATACGATTTGTTCATTATTCTTTTTCACTTTAAATACCATTATTTTACTCTGAATTTATGTTAATATTGGACTATTAGATTAATAGATTTATATATATATTTATAATGAATTTCTAAAGTGGCGTTTTCGTTTCACGAAAGGTAAAGGATGACGGTTAAGGGCACTTTAAACATGACCATATCCTATAATGATTATGGATTTCTTGGCTTCATGTCATTCGCTTGTTTTTTATTAAATTAGCTACCTTAAAATTTTATTTGTGTTAACGAAGCCAGCTATTTCTCAGGGAAAGAACACCCCATGACTGAGCACGGCCGGAGACTATAGGTAGCACTCCCGAGAGAAAATAGACCTGGTGAAATAGCTTCGTTACATAATTAAATGGCGCCCAACGTGGGGCCTCAGCAAACATCTGCGGAGCATTCGCTTCAAATGGCTCGGATTTTTAACATCATTTTCATACGCTGAGGTTACACAAGATTTTCTCATTTGCTTTTAGGATATCCTGGATTCTTTTATTACTAATGTGGTTGGTTTGATATAAGCACCGGATTTTCCTTAAAGTAAGTTAATTTTTTTCTGAATCTAAATGGATTTTCGTTTTTTTTTTGGAAAATTTCGAACGCGTACCTTAAGATTCAAATTTTTACTGAAGATCAGAGGAGATTAGACTTTCGAAATTGATAATTTGGTCAGTTTTGTACTACTTCATTGAAATCAGTTTTTTTTTTATGGACGTGGGAATGATCCTGGAGAATTTTAATACTGGTAAAATATCGATGTTATACTTCAGTAAATTCCGACCTCCTCGTAGAATGGCAAAAGAAAATTAAATAATGGCAGTGCCTTTAGCCCAAATCCTTTATTGAGTAGTGCAGTTCGGTATTCTTCTTTGGTAAAGTAATTTCGTTAGTTTGTCCAATTTTAAGTTATAAGTTGAGTAATTAATTTTTGAATCATAATAAGAATAATGCCCCTCACGAGAAGCAGGGAAAATTTAGATCAAGCAGGCGTAGCGGACGGGAATCGTCAAAGAACTAGATCCGAAACGAGAAGGTTAGCAGAACGCGGCGCAGGCGATAATGATAATCGAAATAGTGAGATGAATCCTTCTAATACGATTACAGAAGATCGCGTACACCAAATAATATCCTTATCGATAGGTCATTTAAGGGATGAAATTTCGAATATAATATCTTCGCAAATGGGGACAGCCATGAGGAATCTGAATGTAGGATTGCAAAGCAATACTTCAGATACCCCAAATAGAAGAGTAGAAGTAGAGACTTTTTCGCCTCGGTCATCTGACTCTACAGAAAAGACATTGAGCGTAATCCGAAACTGGAAACTTACATTTAACGGTGGAAATAGTGAGATAGATATTGATGAATTTTTATATAGAGTGAATGTCATGACGAGCAACACCCTTAACGGAAATTTTGAGTTACTGTGTAAATTTGTTCATGTACTATTCGAAGGGAAAGCTCTAGAATGGTTCTGGCGCTATCACAGACGTAACGACACAATTAATTGGTTGCAACTATGCGAATCCTTGAGGAAGCAATATAAAGGTTTTTATAACGATTACGATATAAAGGACGATATTAGACGCCGGAAACAAAGAAACAATGAATCGTTTGATGACTATTGCGATGCAGTTATGATCTTATCGGATAAACTTCGTGAACCAATGTCAGACGAGGAGCTTTGTGAATCCCTAATGCGGAATCTCAGACCGGAAATACGTTACGAACTTCTGCATATGGACATATCTCATGTATCTGATCTGCGAAAGGCAGTTAGAAAACATGAAAAGTTTTTTAGTGATACTCAATGGTTGCATAGATCTAGAAATAATCGGGATGGATATCAAGTAGCTGAAATAGACGAACAGAATATGATGTCAAATGATATTCAGGAAGAATTGGAAGTAAATGAATTAAAGAAATCTTTAACATGTTGGAACTGCAGAGAAGATGGACATGGATATAAAGATTGTAGTAAGGAAAAAGCCATATTCTGTTACGGCTGTGGAGAAAAAGACATGTATCGGCCTAGTTGTCGAAATTGTAAGGAACAGGGAAACTGGCGAAAGGATGTCCTTCGACAAAAGAAAGGACATCCAATGAACAGACTCAGAAAGTAAATTCAAATACTAATTTTAAAAATATAACAGAAAATAAAAAAACAAGCTATACTTTGGTCTGATGGACAGTGGCGCTAATAAAAGTGTGATAGGGGGACAACTAGCTCTAGATATTCAAAACGGAAATGACTACGAGAAATGTAAAGGTAGTGTAAATACGGCTGATGGCCAAAGGCAAGTTATTGCAGGGAAGAAATTGTTGGATTTTACATTTCGGGGCCAGGCTTGCCAATTTGAGTTTCTACTAGTGCCATCTATTAAACAGGACGTGATATGTGGGATTGATTTCTGGAAAAGATATGGTATATCTATTTCTATTGGAAATAGCATTTCCGAAATAGTAAGTGAAGAAATGGATTCTGAGAAGTTGGTTCTATCAGACATCCAACAACGAAAACTTGATTCGATAGTAAATTTATTTCCAAATTCGGAGCGAGAAGGTTTAGGCTGCACAAAATTGGTGGAACATGTCATTGACACTGGTAATGCGAAACCAATTAAACAGAGATATTATCCTATTTCGCCAGCAAAGGAGAAACTTTTGTGTGAGGAAATCGATCGAATGCTTTCAATAGGGGTGATTGAGGAGTGTCCAGCATCACCATGGTCATCACCTGGAGTGCTAGTTGTGAAGCCCGGAAAAGTTCGGTTCTGTGTAGATAGTCGCAAACTTAATGCTGTCACAGTAAAGGATGCTTATCCAATTCCAAATATTGACGGTATACTTTCTCGACTACCCGCAGTCCATTGTATCTCAAAGATCGACTTAAAAGACGCCTTTTGGCAAATAAAGCTTGAAGAGTCATCAAAACAAAAAACCGCTTTTACCATCCCAAATAGGCCATTATATCAATTTACACGAATGCCATTCGGCTTATGTAATGCGCCACAAACGATGTGTAGGTTGATGGATATTGTTATTCCATATCAAATGAAGAGCCATGTTTTCGTTTACCTAGACGACTTGCTGGTCGCCTCAAGAAATTTTGAAGAACATTTACAGCATTTACAGGAAATAGCCATACAATTTCAAAAGGCAGGCTTAACAATCAATGTTAAGAAAAGTTCTTTCGCTATAAGGCGGGTGAAGTATCTTGGATATATAGTGGGGGACGGTCATATAGGAGTAGATCCAGAAAAAGTAAGAGCAGTAGCGGAATTTCCGGTACCAAAAACTATTCGAAATCTTCGCCAATTCATGGGAATGATAGGGTGGTACCGCAGATTTATTGACGACTTTGCTACTCATACATTTGCCTTGACCGAACTTTTGAAGAAACAGAAATCGTTTGTATGGACAGAAGCAGCGCAAGAATCGTTTGACTGGCTTAAACAGAGATTAACTTCAACTCCGGTATTAGTGAACGCCGATTTTTCAAAACCGTTTATAGTAAACTGCGATGCCAGTTCTGTGGGGGTTGGTGCAGTTTTAGCGCAATTAGATGAATCTGGTAACGAGCGTCCAATATCATTCATGTCACAAAAATTAAACAAAGCACAGAGGAATTATACGACTACAGAACTAGAGTGTCTGGCTGTGGTACTGGCGGTGAAGAAATTTAGACCTTATATTGATGGCCACGAATTTAAGGTTGTAACGGATCATGCCAGCCTCAAGTGGCTAATGCAACAGTCTGATCTGTCTGGAAGGTTGGCCAGATGGGCTTTGAAGTTGCAAGGTTTCAATTTCACTATAGATCATAGACGAGGCAGAGACAATGTTGTGCCAGATACATTATCTCGAGCATTTGAAAATACTATTTGTGAATTAAATTTAGAAATTTCTCCCACGGTTGATCTTAATTCGCCTTCATTCGATACGGAAGAGTATTCGAGTTGGAGATCAGAAGTCTTAGAAACTATGTTTCCCGATTTTAAAGTCGTAGGAAAATATATATATAGAAAGTGTAAACATTCACCCGACGGTTTAGAATATGAAATTTCATGGAAATTAGTTGTCCCAAACGAACTCAGGGAGAAGGTTATTTATACTGCACATAATTTACCAAATGCAGCTCACGGTGGTATATCGAAAACCATGGAAAGAATTCGGCGGTTTTTCTGGTGGCCGAAGATGATAAAAGATGTTAAGAATTATGTGGGAAATTGTGAATCGTGTAAAACGTCCAAGGCACCAAATAGCATATTAAGACCACCAATGGGGCAACAAACTATATCGGAGCGACCTTTTCAACGGTTATACTTAGATTTAATTGGTCCATTTCCACGTACAAAGAAAAGGCATATTGGCATTTTAGTGGTTCTGGATCATTATTCTAAATTTACGTTCCTACATCCACTAAAGAAATTTATTTCGAAAAATATTATTAATTATCTGACAGATCAAATTTTCTGTGAGTACGGGGTTCCCGAAACTATCGTTACAGACAATGGCTCTCAATTTACCAGCAGGGAATTTAAAAAACTCATTTCTAAATATGGAATAAATCACCAGCTTACAGCAGTTTATAGTCCTCAGTCGAATGCCAGTGAAAGAGTAAATCGATCTATCAATGAGGCTCTAAGATCTTTTGTCAGAGACGATCAAACAAAATGGGACTTATATATACCGAGCATAAATTGTGCGCTAAGAAACAGTGTACATCAGTCTATTGGCATATCGCCATACAAGGTAATTTTTGGACAATGTATGATTACTCACGGCGCAGATTATGATCTGTTGAGAAAGTTAAAACTTTTGGGGGATGGAGAAGCCGAGTTATCGAGACAGGATAGATTTGACTTACTGCGCAGTGAGATACAATGTAGATTAAAAGAGGCGTATGAAAGAAATAAAAAGACGTACAATCTAAGGTCTCGAATCAGAGATATTGAAGTGGGTCAACAAGTTTACCACCGGAAATTGACACAAAGTTCACTGGTAAAGAAGTTGAGCTCGAAATTGGCTCCGACGGGAGTCAAGGCAGAAGTTGTTAAGAAAATAGGAACGTCATACTACGAACTTCGAGATCTAGATACAAATCGAACAGCAGTATTCCACTTAAAAGACATATGGACTTAGAAAAAAAATCTTTTTTTTTTTTTTGTTTTGTTTTTTTTTGAGGTAAGGAATGAGTTGTGAGGTTCAATATTGAAATGAAATTATTTTCATTATAATTTCACTTGATATCATTTGATATTTTTTTGAGTTGAGAAAGTAGTCTGTTAAAGGTTACTAAGGAAAATTGTTTGAAAAAAATAACAAAAAAAAAAAAAGAAAAAGAAAAGAATAGATTTTGAAAATTGAAGAGGACGAAAATAATTTTTTTTTCCTTAAATAAAAAAAAAAAAGAAAAAAAAGAAAAGGATTAATATTTGTAAATCAAGAAAGAATTGATATTTGCAAATCGATAAGACTATAATAAGAAGAATTTTGCTTGATGGAATTAGAAAATATTGAGGAAACGTATAAAGAAAATAAATAAATGTCCTTTATATTACGAATTTTGGAGAGCTAAATTTATCCCATACCGCGTGGAGAACTTATCTTGTGTGGAAAACGTAATAAATTAACATTTATCGGACGTGGCGAATACCATCAGTTGAAGAAAGGCCAATCTGAATTATTGGACAATCAGTTGGAGATAAACAAACCGAAATATTGTACCACAAAAGATACCGATTTCACATTCTATATATCAGTGCATTATAATTCCAGATGTCCTAACACTACTTCTAATGTGTCCTTAACATTGCGAGCAATCTTCACGTATGGATTTCTCCTACCTTATTATACTATCGGCGTTTTAGATCTTAAGTTACACTACCATATTTATCTATCATTTACTCTATCCAGTTATGTCCATCGAGCTTTATACAATTGTTAATTATTAATCAGATGACCACAACCCAATTCGTCCGTCAACTGGCCAGATGACTTCGAGGGATTAAGAGGTGAGTCCATTTTTCGTTTTATTCCGTTTTGTATAAGCTCGATATTTGTTACACCACTCGAT
The DNA here is from genome assembly GCF_050003625.1 of Haematobia irritans. Lineage (NCBI taxonomy): Eukaryota > Metazoa > Arthropoda > Insecta > Diptera > Muscidae > Haematobia > Haematobia irritans. The sequence goes on along the minus strand of NC_134400.1, from coordinate 148,832,500 downwards.
TACATTATAAACTTAATATTTTATATCCATTATTAATTTCGACTACATTTTCATAAATATACGATTTGTTCATTATTCTTTTTCACTTTAAATACCATTATTTTACTCTGAATTTATGTTAATATTGGACTATTAGATTAATAGATTTATATATATATTTATAATGAATTTCTAAAGTGGCGTTTTCGTTTCACGAAAGGTAAAGGATGACGGTTAAGGGCACTTTAAACATGACCATATCCTATAATGATTATGGATTTCTTGGCTTCATGTCATTCGCTTGTTTTTTATTAAATTAGCTACCTTAAAATTTTATTTGTGTTAACGAAGCCAGCTATTTCTCAGGGAAAGAACACCCCATGACTGAGCACGGCCGGAGACTATAGGTAGCACTCCCGAGAGAAAATAGACCTGGTGAAATAGCTTCGTTACAGTAGTTTGGTGACAGATAATTTGCCAAACAGATCAGTTCAACCAGTACGCTTCCCACAGATAAATGTAAAGATTTTACCTATGAAGACTAGATCAGATTCTGAATTTATAAGAACCATTTTTTTGTTTGAGTGTTAGAGGAATCATAAACATCTCTTGTAAGTGCAAGAAAATTATGATACCCTCAATAAGTGAAATCGGTCTATACACTCAAAAAAAAAAAAAAAGTTTACTTGGATCCAAAGATTTTGACCTTCCCTTTAGGAGTTTGGTATTGATTCCGAGCCAAAGATACAGCTTCTTTAAAATAAAGAAATTTTTAGCGACCTATCTGGCTTTATATCTAGGACCAATAAAACTAAAGTTAGAATAAAGATCTCATTTATCAAATTTTCATTCTCTTTTCGTGGTTTAAAAATACAAATTATAATGGATATTTCAAAGTAACAAATATTTTCTTAATTTCAAAAAAAAAAAAAAAAAAAAAAAAAAAAAAAAACTTTTAACCAAAGACGTTAAATCCTTAAAATAAGTATTAGCCTATATTTGAAGCGTTTTTTATCTTAAATCTAAAGCTTCAATACTTCAGTCAATTTAAGGACAATTTCTATAAATCAAAAATGTGTTTCTTTATTTAAGGAAACTTAGCCTTAGTTGAAAGAGATGGGACTTTAGCGGAGAGACGCAAATTTATAAAATTTGTGTCCAAAATATAATGAAACAAATTTTTGAAGCAAAGATTATAAACTTTATTTTAATTAAAATTTCATTATTTTAAAGAAATTTTCCTTAATATTTTGTAAATTTCGCATCCTAAAATTAAGGTTGCGTAATCTTTAATATCACGTAAACATTTTGTCAGTGTATGGAAGCATTACCAAATGGACTGATAGGTTAGGTTAGGTCAGGTGGCAGCCCGATGTATCAGGCTCACTTAGATTATGCAGTCCATTGTCTTTGAAACCCTCAGAAAAGTCACCAGCATTACTGAGGTGGGATAATCCACCGCTGAAAAACTTTTTGGTGTTCGGTCGAAGCAGGAATCGAACCCACGACCTTGTGTATGCAAGGCGGACATGCTAACCATTGCACCACGGTGGCTTCCGACCGATAAAACTAAATCATATACACTTTGTTATGCGTCTAAAATGCCAGTATATTTTCAATTTGTGGCAAATCGGATAAAAATTACAATTTTTAGAAACCCTAGGAGTTAAATCGGGAGTTCGGTGTAATGGGGGCTATACCAAAACATGGAAGGATACACACAGTATTCAGCACATCTAATTGTAGTTCTAGAATCTAGAACCCAAATCGGAGGGCCGGTTTATAAGGGGGGCTATATCAAAAACTGTACCGATACTCAATATATTCGGCACACCTCTTTATGGTCCTAGAATACCTCTAGATTTCAAATTTCAGGCAAATTGGATAAAAACTACGGATTCTAGAAGCCCAAAAAAATTAAATCGGGAGATTAGATATAAACAGCATTTTCGGCACATCTCTTTGTTTTCCTACAATACCTCTAGATTTCCAAATTCAGGGAAATTGGGTAAAAACTACGGATTCTAGAAGCCCAAGAAATAAAATCGGGAGATCGGTCTGTATGGGGGCTATATCAAAACATCGACCGGTACTCACAATTTTCATGGCCCAAGAATACCTCTAGATTTATGGCCCAAGAATACCTCTAGATTTCAAATGTCAGGCAAATTGGATGAAAACTACGGATTCTAGAAGCCCAAGAAATAAAATCGGGAGATCGGTCTATATGGGGGCTATATCAAAACATGGACCGATACTCACCATTTTCGGCACACCTCTTTAAGGTCATAGAATACTTCTAGGTTTTCGATTTGAGGCAGATTGGGTAAAAATTTCGGATTCTAGAAGAAAAAGAAGTACAATCGGGAGATCGGTCTATATGGTGGCTATATAAAAACATGAACCGGTACTCACCATTTTCGGCACACGTCTTTAGGGTCCTAAAGTACCTCTAGATTTTAAATTTCAGGTAAATTGGATTAAAACTACGAATTTTAGAAGCCCAAGAAGTAAAATCGGGAGATCGGTCTATATGGTGAATATATCAAAACATGGACCGATACACCCCATTTTCGGCACACCTCTTTATGGTCATAGAATACCTCTAGATTTCCAATTTCAAGCAAATCGGATAGAAAATACACTTTCTAGACACCCAAGAAGCAAAATCGGGAAATCGGTCCATATGGGCGCTATACCAAAACATGGACCGATAGGCACCAGTTTCGGTACACTTTTCGATGGTCCTAAAATACCTCTAGATTTCCAATTTCAGGCAAATTGGATAAAAAATACAGTTTTTATAACCCCAAGACCCCACATCGGGAGGTCGGTTTATATGGGGACTATATCAAAACTTGAACCGATATAGCCCATCTTCGAACTTGACCTGCCTGCAAACAAAAGACGAATCTGTGACAAATTTCAGGACAATAGCGCCATTAATGAAGTCTTTAGCGTGATTGCAACAGACAGACAGAATTTCTCCCTGATCAAGAATATATATACTTTATATAGTCGGAAATGGATATTTCGATGTGTTACAAACGGAATGACAAACTTATTATACCCCCGTCACCATTCTATGGTGGTGGGTATAATAATGTAAAGTATCAGCAGGAATCGAACCCGGACCTCAAGATATGATTTTAATTAATGGTATTAATAAAAGGAATCACTTTTGGTCTACACAGGTAATATATTATTGTTAAATCCCTGGTAATACTACAAGTAGTAAGTTTTTGATTACCGGTATTACTGCCCAGCAAAAAAAGCGTCGCCAAAAAAGTAATGAAAATGTTTTTTTGGATCCGGAAGTGGTGCAAAATTGACGCAGAAGCGACGAATTTAACATGGGCTTGTCATAGGACGGAAGTCCTACATTTCAACAGCCGCGGCACTGAATTTGCATCACTTCTTTAGGTGTGATCCGAATTCAATGTTTTGGATGTAAATTAAAAAATTCTGTGATATTTTGTCAAATAAATAATTTTTATATTTGTATACCCACCACCATAGAATGGTGACGGGGGTATAATAAGTTTGTCATTCCGTTTGTAACACATCGAAATATCGATTTCCGACTATATAAAGTATATATATTCTTGATCAGGGAGAAATTCTAAGACGATATAACGATGTCCGTCTGTCCGTCTGTCCGTCTGTCCGTCTGTCTGTCTGTCTGTCTGTCTGTCTGTTGTAATCACGCTACAGTCTTCAATAATGAAGCAATCGTGCTGAAATTTTGCACAAACTCGTCTTTTGTCTGCAGGCAGGTCAAGTTCGAAGATGGGCTATATCGGTCCAGGTTTTGATATAGTCCCCATATAAACCGACCTCCCGATTTGGGGTCTTGGGCTTATAGAAATCGTAGTTTTTATCCAATTTGCCTGAAATTTGAAATCTAGAGGTATTTTATGACTATAAAGAGGTGTCCCAAAAATGGTGAGTATCGGTCCATGTTTTGGTACAGTCCCCATATAGACCGATCTTCCGATTTTACTTCTTGGGCTTATAGAAACCGCAGTTTTTATTCAATTTACCTGAAATTGGAAATCTAGAAGTACTGTAGGACCACAAATACGTGTGCCAAAAACTGTGAGTATCGGTCCATATTTTGGTATAGCCCCCATATAGACCTATCTCCCGATTTTACTTCATGGGCTTATAGAAACCACAGTTTTTATTTAATTTACCTGAAATTGAAAATCTAGAGGTATTGAGGACCACAAATACGTGTGCCACAAAATTGTGAGTATCGGTCAATATTTTGGTATAGCCCCCATATAGACCTACCTCCCGATTTTACTTCTTGGGCTTATAGAAACCGCAGTTTTTATTCAATTTACCTGAAATTGGAAATCTAGAGGTATTACAGGACCACAAATACGTGTGCCAAAAATTGTGAGTATCAGTCCATGTTTTGGTATGGTCCCCATATAAAACGACCTCCCGGTTTGGGGTCTTGGGCTTATAGAAACCGTAGTTTTTATCCAATTTGTCTGAAATTGGAAATCTAGAGGTAGTTTAGGACCATAAAGAGGTGTGCCAAAAATGGTGAGTAGCGGTCCATACTTTGATATAGCCCCCATATAGACCGATTTCCCGATTTTACTTCTTGGGCTTCTAGAATCCGAAGTTTTTATCCTATTTGCCTGAAATTGGAAATCTAGAAGTATTTTCGGGTCATAAAGAGGTGTGCCGAAAACGGTGAGTATCGGTCCATATTTTAGTGTAGCCCTCATAGGAACGATCTCCCGATTTAACTCCTTGGGTTTCTAAAAACCGTAGTTTTTATCAGATTTGCCTGACGTTGTAAATATTCTGGTATTTTAGGCTCACAAAAACGTGTATCGGATTAAGTTTTTATCGGTCCATTTGGTAATGCCTCCATATAGACCGACTTCACTTCTTGAGGGTGTAGAAGGCCCACTGATCATGAAAATTGCTTGAAACTCAATGTAAAACTTCCAGATTTTACTTCTACAGATTTAAGATTTCAAATCAAGACGTTATTTTATAATTTTCTTTCACACTTACAAGAGATGTTAATGATTCCTCTAAAACTCAAACAAAAATGGTTCTTATAAATCCAGAATCTGATATAGTCCTCATAAGTGAAATCTTTAAATTTATCTTCGGGAAGTGTCCTCAAGTCCTCAAGCCCTCCTGACATTTCAAAGGAAACCCTAATATTTGGTTCATGGTGGTGGGTATTTAAGATTCGGCGCGGCCGAACTTAGTGCTGTATATACTTGTTTTTTATAATTTTTAACGGATTATAACGCTAGCCGGAAACGTTTGAACTCAAATATTTTCAAAAAATCACCATTTTTTCAGATCGGATTTAGCATTTTTTTTCGACAAAATTTAAATGATTTGTACCATTTTATGAATTCTTACTCTGTTTTTAACCTATTTGAAACAAAAAAGTTAAAATTACCCATTAAAAGTATGAATAAACCATGTTTTCAAAAATTGAATTAAAATAACTTCCTGGGGAGTTAAAATAAAGAACATCATTGGGAGTGCATCTTCCCGAAGTGCTTTTAAATTTGTGCCGTTGGAAGAACTTCCAAATTTTTTTGCTGGATGGTAACAGAAACTGGAATGGGGTGCGTATGATTAACTAAGTCAAACTTAAGCCGAGAAGCGTATAACAATCATACGCCACCATGTATTCATGGAACAAATAAAATTCTGTATGGTAGGTACAGAAATAGTTGTGTGTATCGGTCCATGTTTTGGTATGGCTCCAATATAGATCGATCTCCAGATTTGATTTGGTTACCTTTTATATACCGCAATATCTATCCGATTTTCCTTAAATGGGAAATATAGGGGTATTTTTGGTTCCGATTTTCCTAAAATGGGAAATCTAAGGGTATTTTTGTTCCAAAATTGGAGTGCCAAAAATGATGTGTATCGGTCCATGTCTTGGTATAGCTCCCATATACTATACCGATCTCCCAATTTGATTTCTTGGGCTTCTAGTCATCACAATTTTTACCTAATTTTCCCAAAATTGGAAATCTACAAGTATTTTAAGTCCACAAATAGGTGTGTCCTATATATTGTTATAATTACTTCGCCAGGATAAAACTCAGCCGTTCCAGGATTCAAAAGACAAGCAGAAATTTCTTAGTGAATTCAAATAAATTAATATTTTATTCAATAATTTGTTTACAATAAAAGAAATTTCAATAACTCAGCAAATCGTAGGAAACAGAACACAACGGCCGCGAGACAACCAGAAAGCTTGAGAACCAGAATCGAATTGATCTGTCAAGGGATAAAAATATTTTTATGTGGATAGAATTTTAATAGTTAGTGTATTAGTTCATCAAATGTCTGGGATCTATGGCTGTATAATACCAGTAGTTTCCCCGTACAATACAACTATGGTGCCTGGGATCTATGGCCGTTGGAACCAGTAGCATCCCTATGCCAACCAGTGTCTGGGTACTATGGCTGTAAAAACCAGTAGCGCCCTGTACACCACTACTTGAGTCGTGCTAGGCTATGCTAGTGTGGCTGCCACCGAAGCTGTCGCATACTTGCAGTGACTGTCCACACACGATGACAGCCTACGCCCAACTGAAGAGTAGGTGATCAACTGATGGGTAAATATGCTATCACTGGATCATGGGTATCTGTGATGTATGAGTATGACTATGAGTAGGTGTATCTGTGACGAGAGAGTATGAAGAAAAGCATATTTGTAGTGATGAGGTAATTCAGTATAAGAGCGTTTGCGTTGTATAAGAGAATTGAATAGAACTTTCTGGAGCAAGATTTGAGAGTGATGAGTGTAACAAATTGTAGGCTGTTGTGTTTTGTTGTAAAAATAAAGAAAGAAATATGAAATAGAATAACATACTATTGAATTCAAATAATTATAATTCATACAACTTCAATATATCTAAATAATACCTAAATAAATACATGTAACGAAAGCTTCGTTACATCTCCCCCTTGTTTGGGTTTTTTTTTTTTTTAAGGAACTTCGGCATCCACTGCATTGTCATTTCTTGGCTTTGGGAAAATCCACTTTTCCTTTTCTTTAACTATCCAGACATCAAGGGATCGTCGAATATAAATTTCAACCGTGCCAAAAGATGTGTGTTTTACAAAACGTGTTCGTTTTCCGGTTTTGATTGGTTCGATTTGTGGCAGTACCTCCTGGATGAGCGAGTTGTCAAAATTCTCTTCTTCATTGGTATCAAGGCCCAGCTCTTTTACCAGCTTTTCTAGCTTATCCGCATGCCTGGATTCGTTATCTATTATGTCTTGTATATTCAATCTCGGTAAATTTGACTCAACCGATGTTATTTTGATGAGAGGTTGTGGTTCTATCCGTCTAATTCTTTTCCTTTTGGCATCTTCTTGTTCCATGGAACGCTTAAATTTTTCGCAGCTTTGAATAAATTTTGTGTCTGCCATGCTCATACAAAATACCATATATCATGCAGAATTAGTTATGATATGGTTTCAAATCCTTTAGGTGTGCAGTCCCTTTGGGTTTCTTAGTTATAACATCTACCAGCTGAACAATTACAGGCGAGATAAACTTGTTGACTGTATAGGGTCCCTCAAACTTTGGAGCCAACTTAGCTGCAAAGTGGTCAACCGCTTTAGATTGTACTCTCTTTCTCACCAACACCAAATCACCTTTTCTTGGTGACCATTGACGTCGTCTGAGATTGTAGTGGTTTGCTTGTGTAACATTAGCAGCATGCATGTTTCTTCTTACCAAATCGAAAATTTCTTGAAGTTGTTGCGATTTTTCATCAGGTTCCAAAATACTAGAATAGTTTTCTAATTGTACTCTCTCGTCGAATAAAGTATTTGGGAGCCGTAGCTCTCGACCCTGTGTCAAAAATGCTGGGCTAAACTTAGTTGAGGTTTGCTTGCTTGAATTAATAGCCAGCGACATTTCTGGCAAGAAATCGTCCCATTTTCTTTGGTTTTTATTCGTGTATTGGGAAATCATGGTTTTTATGGTACGGTTAGTCCTCTCAGTCGGATTTTCATGGGGTGAGTACGGGGCAGTAAATATTTGTTTCACTCCTAGTGTTTTGAAATATTTTTGGCACTCCCGACTTGTAAATTGTGCGCCATTGTCTGTGAGTAAAACGTATGGCACACCAAAGGACGACAAAATCTTTTCTCTAAAAGCTTTGATAAAGGCTTTAGTTGTTGCTTTTCGAGCCGGAATGAATTCGGACCATTTACTAAACTTGTCGTGGAAAACAATTAATGTTGTATTGCCGTGTAGTGACCTTGGTAAAGGGCCTACAAAGTCTGCACACACAGTATGCCAAGGTTGGGGCGCAATCGATGAATGCATTTTTCCTGCTGGGGCCTGTTGTAATGGTTTGAATCGTTGACAAATTTCGCAGCTTCTCACATAAGCAGCTATATCTCTGAATACGCCTGGCCAGTAATAAAGCTTTGTGACCCGTGAAATTGTTTTATTAATACCCAAATGACCTGATGTAATGTCGTCGTGACATTCTTGAAGTACTCGCTGTCGGTCAGATTTCGGAACTACAAGCTTCCAAGGAACTGGATCTTCTTCGTTAAAAGCAGTTGAGTCATAAATATGTCGCCGAAGGTTTCCATTTTCGTCAATTTGGTAATCTGGCAGATCTTGGGGATTTTTCCGAACAGCCGTCAACTTATTTGAATACCACGGGTCGTCTGTAAAATCTATTGTGGAAACTGCTTGCAAAATCGGACTATCATTTTCATCCGTTGTCAAGGGGGACCTGGAAAGACAATCGGCTATGACGTTGTATTTACCTTTTCTATACAGGATCTCGTAGTCGTACTGCATTAATTCCAGAGCCCATCGGGCTATTCTCCCTGATGGCGACTGAATAGAATTAAGCCACTTGAGGGACTGATGATCCGTAACTATTACAAAATGATAACCTTCGATGTAGTGCCTCATCTTTTGAATGCCCCAAACTATGGCGAGGCATTCTTTTTCTGTTACGGTGTAATTCTTCTCAGATAATGAGAGGGTGCGACTTGCATACGATATAATTTTCTCACCATCTTCAAATTCCTGCGTCAATACGACTCCCAAACCAACGTCACTGGCGTCTGTTTGCAATATAAATTGTCTGCTGAAATCGGGGCATGATAAAGCTGGTGCTTCAATTAATTTCTGTTTCACCTCCTCGAAAGATTTCACTTGCTCTGGACCCCAATACCACTTTTGATTTTTTTGCAACAGCTTATTTAATGGACTCGTCAACGTCGAAAAGTTAGGTACAAACCGTCGGTACCAGGACGCTGTATTTAAAAACGATCTCAGCTCTCTGAGTGTAGTTGGCGGCGGAATAGCAACCACAGCATTTACTTTTTCTGGATCAGTATGTATCCCTTCTTCACTAACTAAGTGACCGAGATATTTAATTTTCTTCTTAGCAAACGCACACTTTTCGATATTAATTTTTAGTCTCGCTTCTATTAGTCTGTCGAAAACAATTTTTAAGTTATTCAGATGATCATCAATAGATTTCCCAAGTACAACAATGTCATCTAAGTACGCAAATGCACAATGATCTAAATCCGGACCAATTACTGCATCTAAGGTTCTCTGGAATGTTGCCGGCGCCGAATGGAGCCCAAACGGCATCACACACCACTGAAAGAGACCACGTCCAGGGACAGTAAAGGCTGTATATTGTTTACTCTCGGTTTGCATGGGTACTTGCCAGTACCCGTTTCGGAGATCAATAGTACTGAAGAATTTACTGTTTCTTAGTTTTTCCAATATCGCATTTATGTGTGGTATTGGATATGCATCGCGTATGGAATTTTCATTTATCTGCCTAAAATCTACACACAAACGCCACTCATTGTTTTTTTTGCGTGCCAGCACGATTGGGGAGCTGTATGGGCTTCTAGAGGGTTCGATCCTACCTTCTTCCAATAATTCGTCAATCTGCTTGTTAATAACTTCTTGCATGGCCGGGTTCCGGGGATAATAACGTTGCCGTAGAGGCCTTGAGTGTTTCATTACAATTACGTGTTCAGATACATTTGAAGGGCTTTTAATTTCATCAAATCTTGGAAGTTCTTTTCCTAAAAACTCCTGTATCTTTCTGCTCGTCATTGAGTCGTCTTCGATGTTGGCCAATGGAAGAACCTGTAATGAACTAATTTGAGCTGAGTAAATATTGATTGATGTACTTGGATCATTCGTTGGATACTTTGGTATTATGCGTATTTCGCTACCACTTTCTTTGATGAAATTCATGCCAATTATTATAGGATCTAACGACGATTTCAAAACCAGGAAGTTGTGTCTATATACGACCCCATCAAGGACGAACCAAACGTTGACAGACCCTTCAACAACAACTTTTGATTTGTCTGCCAAAAATAACGTATGGAATTCAGGTACTGTCATAGGTAGTTGAAGGTCCTGTACTACATCCAAATGTATACAGGAGTGTGTAGCTCCTGTATCAATAATAGCCGGAAAAGTATTGTTTTTAATCGTTAGCCTGGTTCGTAATCTATGGTCGTCATCATGGTATAAAATAATTGGGAAGGTTTTCTTTTTTTAGAGATCCCCCCTCTCTTCCCTTACCGTAGGATCTCTTTGCAAGTTTCCCGTAGCGGTCTTGCAACAGTCTACTGTTTTCACACCAGTGTTACCACAAACCCAACAGAAAATCTTTTGTGGATTCTTACACTTGGAACGGTAATGACCCTTTTCGCCGCATCGGAAACAAATATAATCCTCTCGTGTAGGTGCTGCCACTGTCTGGATATAATTCATAGTATTAGTAAAAGATTTTTCCTCCGCCCTAATACTTTCGTATTCTTGGGCCAACATAATTAGCTCTCGTAGTTTTGTGAATGAACGCCTCCTAATGTACAGTTTATATTCTGGTCGACAATTACGAAATATTCTTTCCAGTTGATCTTCAGTAGAGATGTCTGCCCAGCGCATTAGAGATTGTAATGATGTTACATAATCGACAAAACACTCTGATGCACGTTGTGTGCGGTTCCTTATTTGATCGTCGAGGGTTTCGAAATACCTTACTGGTAAATAGAACAACTTGAAATCCTCTACGAAATCCTTGTAACAACCCCAATTCTGTCTATTATTCCTGTACCACAGCAAAGCATCGCCCTTTAAAAGCTCGGGCATATAACTCAATAAGCTATTTCGTGAAATAGAGTAACAATCGGCCAATTCTTGAATACGTTCTAAGAAGCCCAAAGGATCTTTACCTCCGTCATATTTTACGCCCCATTTTCTAACTTTATCGCACGTATCGGCATTACCCATGTTTATGTCGGGGTCCAGAATAGGCGATGAAGCACGAGATGCACGTGGTGTCGGAACTTTCAACTCTTTACTTCCGTTGTCGTATTTTGTTCTCAAGCAATCGATAAAAAGCACATGATCCGGAGGTAAATCATCTCTGTCCAAATATTTCCTTAGACGAGCTCTCAATTCATCAACTGTACCATCAGCTTCCAATTTCAACTCCTTTAAGGCTTCGCATAAATCCTCTTTTTTAATGTGATTTATAAACGAGCGACTCATTTTATTAAAATTTTTAAAATCAGCAGGTAGAATTGATAACAAAAAATATTTTTTTTCTTTCGTGTTTATTCGTCCTCTTTAAATCTGCTCGGGCGCCATTTATAATTACTTCGCCAGGATAAAACTCAGCCGTTCCAGGATTCAAAAGACAAGCAGAAATTTCTTAGTGAATTCAAATAAATTAATATTTTATTCAATAATTTGTTTACAATAAAAGAAATTTCAATAACTCAGCAAATCGTAGGAAACAGAACACAACGGCCGCGAGACAACCAGAAAGCTTGAGAACCAGAATCGAATTGATCTGTCAAGGGATAAAAATATTTTTATGTGGATAGAATTTTAATAGTTAGTGTATTAGTTCATCAAATGTCTGGGATCTATGGCTGTATAATACCAGTAGTTTCCCCGTACAATACAACTATGGTGCCTGGGATCTATGGCCGTTGGAACCAGTAGCATCCCTATGCCAACCAGTGTCTGGGTACTATGGCTGTAAAAACCAGTAGCGCCCTGTACACCACTACTTGAGTCGTGCTAGGCTATGCTAGTGTGGCTGCCACCGAAGCTGTCGCATACTTGCAGTGACTGTCCACACACGATGACAGCCTACGCCCAACTGAAGAGTAGGTGATCAACTGATGGGTAAATATGCTATCACTGGATCATGGGTATCTGTGATGTATGAGTATGACTATGAGTAGGTGTATCTGTGACGAGAGAGTATGAAGAAAAGCATATTTGTAGTGATGAGGTAATTCAGTATAAGAGCGTTTGCGTTGTATAAGAGAATTGAATAGAACTTTCTGGAGCAAGATTTGAGAGTGATGAGTGTAACAAATTGTAGGCTGTTGTGTTTTGTTGTAAAAATAAAGAAAGAAATATGAAATAGAATAACATACTATTGAATTCAAATAATTATAATTCATACAACTTCAATATATCTAAATAATACCTAAATAAATACATGTAACGAAAGCTTCGTTACATTGTATATTGGTCCATGTTTTGGTATAGCCCCCATATAGACCGATCTCCAGATTTGATGTTTTTGCATTCTAGTTCAGTACTTCAATTTTTACAGTTTTGCCTCAACTTCGAAATCCAGAGGTACTTTAGGTCCAAGAATTGCATTATTTCATCGAATTCCTTTAAAACTCAAACCGAAATGGTTATTATAAATCCAGAATTTGATGTAGTCTTCATGTAGAAACCTTAAATTTATCTTCGGTAAGCGTAGCATTTAAACAGATCTGGTTGGGAGAGTGTCTGCCATCCAATCCCCCTAGAATTCAATACATTTTCAAGTGACGCGCTACGATCATTCATGGTGATGGGTATTTAAGATTCGGCCCCGGTCGAACTTAGGACCGTATATACTTGTGTTTTCTTTGTTCGAAATTGTTGACTTGCTCAATGCCCATCTCGAATTGTTTTGATGCCACAAACAAGAAAAATTTGGTGATGATTAAGACAAAAAAAAAAAATGTACAACCACACAAAATGTGACTCTCAACACTTAAATGTTCTTCCACTCTCATTTTTATCCTACATGTTTATTCTCTTCGCCGCTTTCTTTTCTCCGAGTACATAATATAATGTGCAAATTCAACAAGGTTTACAGCTAATCATATCAAATTTTTGGGGGGAGCCAAGGTACAGGTTAGGTTAGGTTAGGTGGCAGCCCGATGTATCGGGCTCACTTAGACTATTCAGTCAATTGTGATACCACATTGGTGAACTTCTCTCTTATCACTGAGTGCTGCCCGATTCCATGTTAAGCTCAATGACAAGGGACCTCCTTTTTATAGCCGAGTCCGAACGGCGTTCCACATTGTAGTGAAACCACTTAGAGAAGCTTTGAAACCCTCAGAAATGTCATCAGCATTTGAGGTGGGATAATCCACCGCTGAAAAACTTTTTTTTTGGTGTTCGGTCGAAGCAGGAATCGAACCCATGACCTTGTGTATGCAAGGCGGGCATGTTAACCATTGCACCACGGTGGCTCCCAGCCAAGGTACAAGGTGTATATCAAAATAAATGCACATAACCAAGCACAGTTTTATATGGAAGCTATATAAAATTTTGGACTGATATGAACGATTGTTAGAAGGCATCACGTATCAAATTGCAACCGTATCTGATGAAATGTACTATTCTAAAAGTTCCGGAGGTCGTTATAACATGTATAATAGACCAATTTGTTATAATATAACAGACCAATTTTTGCATGGTTATTAAAGGGCATATACTAACATCACGCACCGATTTTTTAACCAGTTCGGATATTATTTGCTCTTCCCCGAGGCTTAACAAGACAAATCTGGGGGTCGGTTTATATGGGTCTATATATTCAATACCGTCCGACCTACACCAATAAGAACTAACTGTTAAAAAAAGGTAGATTAAGGGGAATATACCACCAATACTGAGTGTAGTTGTTGTGAACTGTATTGTAAGATTTGGGGGACATCATGTGGATGTTTCCGTTTACGACACAAGGAGAATATGGATGTCAATCAGTTGTCATAATTTCTCGGAGCATGAGAAATGATGTCAACACATACATACGTAAAACCAAGAATTAAAAAAAATGTAAAGAAAAGAAAGAGAGAGAGAGTAACCTCCACTAAAAAAGCATGACCCGTTCTTAAGATGTTGTCTTTACAATAATGATTTTGGTATTGATTGAAGCCAAAGTGGAGGGGAATTGAAGTAAGGATGCATTTAAGACACAGTTCCCTTTCCCTTTTTTATTTATACCCTGCGCCACATTGTAAAACAGGGTATTATAAGTTAGTGCATATGTTTGCAATACCCAGAAGGAGACGAGATAGACACATGGTGTTTTTGGTAATATTGCTCAAGGTGGGTCCCTGAGTTCATCTAGCCATGTCCGTCCATCCGTCTGTCTGGGAACACATTTTTGTAATCAAAGTCGAGGTCGCAGTTTTCGTCCCATCGACTACAAATTTGGCACAAGTTTCTGTTTTGGGTCAGAATAGCACCCTATTGATTTCGGTTCCGATTTAGATATAGCTCCCATATATATCTTTCGCCCGATATGCACTTATATGGACCCAGAAGCCAGAATTTCACCCTGATTTGAGTGAAATTTTGCACAGGGAGAACAATTAGTACTATATCCCAGCGTGCCAAATTTGCTTGAAATCGGTTCAGATTTAGATATAGCTCCCATATATATCTTTCGCCCGATTTAAACTAATATAACCACAGACACCAAAGTTTTACTTCGATTTACTTGAAACTTTGCACAGGGAGTAGAATTAAGGTTCTGTATGTGTGTGCAAATGTTGGTGGAAATCGGTTGAGATTTAGATATAGCTCCCATATATATCTTTCGCCCGATTTTCCGTCATATGACCACAGAGGTGAAAGTTGTAGTCCGATTTACGTGAAATTTAGCACAGAGAGAAGAATTAACATAGTAACTACGCATGTCAAAATTGGTTGAAATCGGCCCAGATATAAACTTTGTCATTCAGTTTGTAACACATCGAAATATTGGTCCCAGGATTTTGCTGATTGGTTGACGTTATTTTTCATGAGCCTAGTTTTGTTCGCCAAATTCGATTTTGAGCACATGTTTATACCCATCACCATAGAATGGTGACGGGGGTATAATAACTTTGACATTCCGTCTGTAACACATCGAAATATCGATTTCCGACTATATAAAGTATATATATTCTTGATCAGGGAGAAATTCTAAGACGACATAACTATGCCCGTCTGTCTGTCTGTTGTAATCACGCTACAGTCTTCAATAATGAAGCAATCGTGCTGAAATTTTGCACAAGCTCGACTTTTGTCTGCAGGCAGGTCAAGTTCGTAGATAGGTTATATTGGTCCAAGTTTTGATATAGTCCCAATATAAACCGACCTCCCGATTTAGGGTCTTGGGCTTATGGAGACCGTAGTTTTTATCCAATATGCCTAAAATTGAAAATCTAGAGGTACTTTAGGACCATAAAACGGTGTCTCGAAAATGGTGAGTATCGGTCCATGTTTTGATATAGCCCCATATAGACCGATCTCCAGATTTTACTTCGTGGGCTTATAGAAACTGTAGTTCTTAATCAATTTGCCTAAAATTAGAAATCTAGAGGTATTGTAGGACCACAAATACGCGTACCGAAAATGGCGTGTATTGGTACATGTTTTGGTATATACCCCATACAGACCGATCTCCCGAGTTTACTTCTTGGGCTTATAGTATAGTCCCCATAAGACCGATCTCCCGATTTAACTCCTTGGGTTTTGCTCGGTCTATTTGGTAAGGCCTCCATAAATGAGGGTATAGAAGACGCACTGATCATGAAAATTGCTTGATACTGAATGTACAATTTCTAGATTTCGTAATTATTTAAATAATGGGGGTGGACATGTACAGATTTTAGATTTCCAATCAAGATGTTATTTGATCATTTTCTTGCACAATTACAAGAGATCGTTAATAATTCATTTAAAACTCAAAAACAAAATGGTTCCTATAAATCCACAATCTGATATAGTCTTCAAAGGTAAAATCTTTAAATTTACATTCGAGAAGTGTACTAGTTGAACTGCTCTGCTTGGGAGAATATCTGTGAACAAACCCCTCTGAAATTTCAAAAAAAAAAAAAAACTATTATATTTGATTCATGGTGGTGGGTATTTAAGATTCGGCCCGGCCGAACTTACTGCTTATATACTTGTTGAAATTGTCGCATGGTCATAGCTCGAAAAATGTTGTGAAGTTTTTTTTCTCAGTTTTCAGCAATGTTGTAGCTCTTGACTCGGCCAATAAAAATGTTGAATATATTATGTCGGAATTTCATCTTCATGCTCAAAAGCAAAAAAAAAAAAGTATATACGGCCGTAAGTTCGGCCAGGCCGAATCTTATGTACCCTCCACCATGGATTGCGTAGAAACTTTTACGAAAGACTGTCAACCACAATCGAATTAATTGAGTTTTGGTATCTTAAAACTTCTTAACATCGTTTTCTACATTGTTAGTTAGTCCATACTTGATATATATTAGACAAAAATTTGCTTCTCTTAGAGGCCTCGCAAGCCAAATCGGGGGATCGATTTATATGGGGCTATATATAATTATGGACCGATGTGGACCAGTTTTTGCATGGTTGTTGGAGACCATATACTAACAACATGTACTAAATTTCAGCCGGATCGGATGAAAATTGATTCTCTTAGAGGCTCTGCAAGCCAAATCGGGGGATCGGTTTATATGGGGGCTATATATAATTATGGACCAATATGGACCAATTCCTGCATGGTTGTTAGAGACCCTATACTAACACCATGTACCAAATTTAAGCCGGATCGGATGAAATTTGCTTCTCTTAGAGGCCTCGCAAGCCAAATCGGTTTATATGGGGGCTATATATAATTATGAACCGATGTGGACCAATTTTTGCACGGTTGTTAGAGACCATATACTAACACCATGTACCAAATTTCAGCCGGATCGGATGAAATTTGTTTCTGTTAGAGGCCTCGCAAGCCAAATCGGGGGATCGGTTTATATGGGGGCTATATATAATTATGAACCGATGTGGACCAATTTTTGCACGGTTGTTAGAGACCATATACTAACACCATGTACCAAATTTCAGCCGGATGGGATGAAATTTGCTTCTCTTAGAGGCTCTGCAAGCCAAATCGGGGGATCGGTTTATATGGGGGCCATTAGCGTAGCTAGACAATTTTCCTAGGGGGGGCTATAGCCCCCCTAGCTAAAAATTTATAGACTGAACTTATAGGTTCAATTAATGTTTTATTTCATAAAATTTAATAAAAAATTAGACATCAAAATAATTCGACAATTAATTTATAATAAAGCAACTAAAAGTAGTTCCACACTTTTCCCAGCAAAAAAATTGTGAGTTGTTCTAAAGCCACAACTTTAAAAGTACTTCCAAAAATGTCCTCAGTTATTTTAACTACACAGGAAGTTTTTTTACTTCATTTTTTTCATATTTTAATGTGTAAAAAAAAAGAGTAAGAATAAATAAATTGGTACAAATTATTCAAATTTTGCCACAAAACTGATAAATCCATTATAGAAAAATCGATAATTTTGGAAATTATTCGAGGAAAAACGTTTCAAACAAGCGTCAGAATGCATTACAAATCATAAAAACAATATAAAAATTATTTATTTGGGAAAATATCACAAAATTTTTTAATTCACATTCAAAACACTGAATTCGGATCTCACCTTAAGAAGTGATGCAAATTCATTACAACGGCTGTTAAACGGTGGACATTTGTCCTATGACAAGCTCATATTACACTCATTGCTTCTCCGCCAATTTTGCACCACTTCTAGACCCAAAAAGAACATTTTCACTACTTTTTTGGCGACGCTTTTTCGCAGCATTATTAAGATATTAATTTATGAAAGAATAGTTTTAATATCAATTACTATTTTTTTAATTAAATTGACAAAACTAAATCAATCATAAGTTCAACCACAGCTTTATTTCATAAATATCTGACTTCAAACACTGTCATCGGCAACTGCTACCATAACCCAAATAATTTGATTGATCATGAAAGTCTTTAGCGGAACTTTGTGCGATTGTATATACTTGTTTAATTTTTATAAAAATTAAAAAAACTATTGACATTTATTGAAAAATGGAAAATCATAAATAGAGTTTCAAATTCTGGGGGGGGCTAAAATTTTTCTGGGGGGTCTAAGCCCCCTCCCCAGAGGCCTTCCTACGCTTATGATGGGGGCTATATATAATTATGGACCGATGTGAACCAATTTTTGCATGGTTGTTAGAGACCATATACTAACACCATGTACCAAATTTAAGCCGGATCGGATGAAATTTGCTTCTGTTAGAGGCCTCGCAAGCCAAATCGGGGGATCGGTTTATATGGGGGCTATATATAATTATGAACCGATGTGGACCAATTTTTGCACGGTTGTTAGAGACCATATACTAACACCATGTACCAAATTTCAGCCGGATAGTATGAAATTTGCTTCTCTTAGAGGCCTCGCAAACCAAATCGGGGTATCGGTTTATATGGGGGCTATATATAATTATGGACCGATGTGGACCAATTTTTGCGTGGTTGTTAGAGACCATATACTAACACCATGTACCGAATTTCAGCCGGATCGGATGAAATTTGCTTCTCTTAGAGGCCTCGTAAGCCAAATTTGGGGGCTATACGTAAAAGTGGACCGCAATACCATCCGACCTACACTAATAGCACCTACTTGTGCCAAGTTTCAAGTTGATAGCTTGTTTCGTTCGGAAGTTAGCGTGATTTCAACAGACGGACGGACGGAATTTCTCCACGACCCAGAATATATATACTTTATGGGGTCTTAGAGCAATATTTCGATGTGTCACAAACGGAATGACAAAGTTAATATACCCCCATCCTATGGTGGAGGGTATAAAAGTTAATATACCCACATCCTATGGTGGAGGGTATAAAAACAAGTAATGAAAGTCTAAAGTCGGGCGGGGTCGACTATATTATACCCTGCACCACTTTGTAGATCTAAATTTTCGATATCATGTCACATCCGTGTTGGGGGCTATATATAAAGGTTTGTCCCAAATACATACATTTAAATATCACTCGATCTGGACAAAATTTGATAGACTTCTACAAAAACTGTAGACTCAATATTTAAGTCGGCTAATGTACTAGGGTAGAACACAATGTTATTAAAAAAAAATATGGGAAACATTTAAATCTGAAGCAATTTTAAGGAAACTTCGCAAAAGTTTATTTATGATTTATCGCTCGATATATATGTGTTAGAAGTTTAGGAAAATTAGAGTCATTTTTTTCGACTAAGCAGTGGTGATTTTGCAAGGAAAATGTTGGTATTTTGACCATTTTTGTCGAAATGAGAAAAACATATATATGGGAATTATAACTAAATCTAAACCGATTTCAACCAAATTTGGCACGCATAGCTATAATGCTAATTCTACTCCCTGTGCAAAATTTCAACTAAATCGGAACAAACAATTGGCCTCTGTGGTCTTATGAGTGTAAATCGGGCGAAAACTATATATGGGAGGTATATCTAAATCTGAACCGATTTCAACCAAATTTGGCACGCATAGCTACAATGCTAATTCTACTCCCTGTGCAAAATTTCAATTAAATCGGAGTAAAAGATTGGCCACTGTGGTTATATGAGTGTAAATCGGGCGAACGATATATATGGGAGCTATATCTAAATCTGAACCGATTTCAATAAAATTTGGCACACTTGACTACACTACTAATTTTACTCCTAGTGCAAAATTTCAACGAAACTGGGGTAAAACTCTGGCTTCTGGGACCGTATTAGTCCATATCGGGCGAAAAATATATATGGGAGCTATATCTAAATGTGAACCGATTTCAATAAAATTTGTCACACTTGAGTATAGCACTAATTGTTTTTCTTGTGCAAAATTTTAAGCAAATTAGGGTAAAACTCTGGCTTCTGGGGCCATATAAGTCCATATCGGGCGAAATATATATATGGGAGCTATATCTAAATCTGAACCGATTTCTTCCAAAATCAATAGGGTTCTATTCTGAGCCAAAACACATACTTGAGCCAAATTTTAAGTCGATTGGACTAAAAGTGCGACCTAGACTTTGATTACAAAAATGTGTTGACGGACATGGCTATATCTACTCAGGAGCCCACCCTGAGCATTTTTGCCAAAGACACCATGTTTCTATCTCGTCTCCTTCTGGGTGCAAACATATGCACTAACTTATAATACCCTGTTCCACAGTGTGGCGCAGGGTATAAAATAAATATTGACCTCCCATATAAACCAATCCCCAGATTTGATTTCCCACGATTCATTCATGTTCCGTTTTAAATACCGTGCGCAAATTGGTGTATATAGAATATCCTATATTATTTTCAATTATGGTTTTGATCGGATGTTATAGAGGATCCTGTATTATTCTGCCTCCATATGTACGAAGATAAGTGTTACGACAACAAGTAATTCTAAACGTTAGGTTAAACAATACCAATTTTCAAGTCGATAGCTGCTTTCGTTCGGAATTTAGCATGATTTCCGCAGACAGACGGGCGGGCGGACACCTAGATCGACTCAGAACTTCACCAATGCCCAGAATATATATACTTTATGGGGTCTGAGAAAAATATTTCGTTGTGTTATGAACGGAATGACAAATTTGGTATGCCCTTATTGTATAATAAAGCAAGTCTTCACTATGAACCACCAACCGAATACGAATCTATAGGCTGAATATTTCCCTTGAGTAACGACTGAATGTTTCAACAAGTATATGCGGGCATGATTTGTTCATATAAACTATAGTCAGTCACATATAACTAATACCGACGTTGTAATAGGGATTGCATTCTAATACTATGGTATTTACCTTTAAAGGGAATCCATTTGAATGTGTATATTATCCTATGGATCGCGATTTTATTAATCACCTTGTTCCATGACTTTCTTATGCCAAGAATACCATGAAGATTGATCCAACTATTAGCAGTTTAGAAATTTTGAACATTTTTACACACACACACACACACACAATAGATTATATGTCACGTTGTTACTGATTGTTGGAAACCTGCCTCCAGTTGAGTGGAAAGCTTTCTTAACACAAAAATTAATTTACTTTAATTATAATAATTTTTTTCTTTGGAAAATTTTCTTTTTCTTAGATTTATTTATTTTTCTTATATTCATATAATTATCGACTAAACATACATATAATAATTTTCAGAACACATTCAATCATTTACATTTCAATGAATAATCGATTTATTTCGGTGAAACTCCTTCAGAGACAATAATCACACTTTGATGCTTGTGTATTTTTTCCGCATTCAAATCCCAAACACGTTTGATCTCCGTCAATTTTCGATTGTTACTGTGGCTTTATGTTAACGAACACTGAAATTTGGCTTCCATGTGGTAGATGATAACGGTAACAACATAAACGTAAACAATGCTGATGGCAGAGAGACCCAAAATTCTATGCAACAGTAATAACAACAAGTGCCACACATGTTTTGTATTTTGGCTGCGATGAAGAGGATTTTGTATATGCCTTGAGAGATAATCGGTGCTCTCAGTACAACGATAAAATTAATGTTATATGCAGGGTTGCCAGATTTTTTGGAAGAAGGTTCCTTAATATTTCTTGAGTATATTCTCGAATCGATATCCCCCATTATCAAATGCTCAAAGGAATTTTGGCACCGAAATTTCCGGTTTCAATTAATTATTTTCGTATTGATTCCGAGCCAAATAAGCGATGAATTGAATTAAGTATATATTTAAGATACAATTACCTCTTAAATTTGAATTGTGATACTAGGAAACATATTTGAATTTATTCGTTTTTTCAGTTTTTATACCCTCCACCATAGGATTGGGGTACATTAACTTTGTCATTCCGTTTGTAACACATCGAAATATTGCTCTAAGACCCCATAATATATTCTGGGTCGTGGTGAAATTCTGAGTCGATCTGAGCATGTCCGTCCGTCCGTCCGTCTGTTGAAATCACGCTAACTTTCGAACGAAACAAGCTATCGACTTGGAACTTGGCACAAGTAGTTGTTATTGATGTAGGTCAGATGGTATTGCAAATGGGTCATATCGGTCCACTTTTACGTATAGCCCCCATATAAACGGACCGCCAAATTTGGCTTTCCGATCCTCTAAGAGAAGCAAATTTCAACTGAAATTTGGTACATGGTGTTAGTATATGGTCTCTAACTACCATGCAAAAATTGGTCCACATCGGTCCATAATTATATATAGCCCCCATATAAACCGATCCCCCGATTTGGCTTTCCGATCCTCTAAGAGAAGCAAATTTCATCCGATCCGGCTGAAATTTGGTACATGGTGTAAGTATATGATCTCTAATAACCATGCAAAAATTGGCTGGTCCACATCGGTCCATAATTATATATAGCCCCCATATAAACCGATCCCCCGATTTGGCTTACGGAGCCTCTAAGAGAAGCAAATTTCATCCGATCCGGCTGAAATTTGGTACATGGTGTAAGTATATGGACTCTAATAGCTGTGCAAAAATTGGTCCGCATCGGTCAATAATTATATATAGCCCCCATATAAAGCGATCCCCCGATTTGGCTTGCGGAGCTTCTAAGAGAAGCAAATTTCATCCGATCCGGCTGAAATTTGGTACATTCTGTCGGCATATGATCTCCAACAACCATACCAAAATTGGTCCACATCGGTCCATAATTATATATAGCCCCCATATAAACCAATCCCCAGATTTGGTTTTGGAGCCTCTTGGAGGAGCAAATTTCATCCGAGTCAGTTGAAATTTAGTACATTTTACTAGTATATGGCCGTTAACAACCATGCCTAACTAGGTTCGTACGGTCTATATTTATATATAGCCCTCAGATAAATCGATCCCCAATCACAAAAAAATTGGTCCATATCAAGTTCATAATTGTATATAGCCCCCATAAAAGCGATCCCCATATTTCAATTCTGGCTCTCAACGTACCGTGCAAAAGTCCATATCGATTCCTAATTATTTGTAGACTTAGCTATACATACCTTTTTATACCCTCCATCATAGGATGGGGGTATATTAACTTTGTCATTCCGTTTGTAACACATCGAAATATTGCTCTAAGACCCCATAAAGTATATATATTCTGGGTCGTGGTGAAATTCTGAGTCGATATAAGCATGTCCGTCCGTCCGTCTGTTGAAATCACGCTAACTTCCGAACGAAACAAGCTATCGACTTGAAACTTGGCACACGTAGTTGTTATCGTATTGAAAATGGGCCATATCGGTCCACTTTTACGTATAGCCCCCATATAAAGGGACCCTCAGATTTGGCTTGTGGAGCCTCTAACAGAAGCATATTTCATCCGATCCGGCTGAAATTTGGTATATGGTGTTGGTATATGGTCTCTAACAACCATGCAAAAATTGGTCCACATCGGTCCGTAATTATATATAGCCCCCATATAACCCGATCCCCAGATTTGGCTTGCGGAGCCTCAAAGAGAAGAGAATTTCATCCGATCAGGCTGAAATTTGGTACATGATGTTGGTATATGGTCTCTAACAACCATGTAAAAATTGGTCCATATCGGTCCTTAATTATATATAGCCCCCATATAAACCGATCCCCAGATTTGGCTTGTGGAGCCTCTAAGAGAAGCGTATTTCATCCGATTCGGCTTGAATTTGGTACATGGTGTTGGTATATGGTCTCTAACAATCATGCAAAAATTGGTCCACATCGGTCCATAATTATATATAGCCCCCATATGAACCGATCCCCAGATTTGGCTTGGGGAGCCCCAAAGAGAAGCAAATTTCATCCGATCCGGCTGAAATTTGGTACATGATGTTGGTATATGGTCTCTAACAATCATGCAAAAATTGGTCCACATCGGTCCATAATTATATATAGCCCCCATATGAACCGATCCCCAGATTTGGCTTGGGGAGCCCCAAAGAGAAGCAAATTTCATCCGATCCGGCTGAAATTTGGTACATGATGTTGGTATATGGTCTCTAACAACCAAGTAAAAATTGGTCCACATCGGTCCATAATTATTTGGTACATGATATTGGTATACGTTCTCTAACAACCATGCAAAAATTGGTCAACATCGGTTCATAATTATATATAGTCCCCATATAAACCGATCCCCAGGTTTGGCCTCCAAGAGAAGCAAATTTCATCCAATCGGTTTGTAATTTGGAACATGGTGTTAGTATATGATCTTTAACAACCGTGCCAGAATTGGTCCAGATCGGTCCATAATTATATATAGCCCCTATATAAAACGTTCTCCAGATTTCACCTCCGGAGCCTCTTGGAGGAGCAAACTTCATCCGATCCGGTTCAAATTAGGAACGTGGTGTTAGTATATGGTCGCTAACAACCATACCAAAATTGGTCCAATCACACAAAAATTGGTCCATATCGGTTCATAATCATGGTTGCCACTAGAGCCAAAACTAATCTACCAATATTTTATTTCTATAGAAAATTTTGTCAAAATTTTATTTCTATAGATTTTGTTAAAATTTTATTCGGTTCATAATCAAATTTTCATCATTGTCAAAATTTTATATCTATAGAAAATTTTGTCAAACTTTTATTTCTATAGAAAATTTTGTTCAAATTTTATTCGGTTCATAATCATGGTTGCCACTCGAGCCAAAAATAACCTACTAAGATTTTATTTCTATAGAAAATTTTGTCAATATTTTATTTCGATAGAAAATTTCGATAGAAAATTTTATTTATTTTGTCAAAATTTTTATTTCTATAGAAAATTTGGTGAACATTTTATTTCTATAGAAAATTTTGTTAAAATTTTATTTCTGTAGAAAATTTTGTCTAAATTTTATGTCTACTTTGTCAAACTGAATTATATACGTATTGGATCGATCTTTTTTGATTTAATACATACCACGTATGGACTTACATACAATTTAGAAGATGGTGTTAGGAGGTTTTAAGATACCTTGCCATCGGCAAGCGTTACCGCGACTTAAGTAATTCGATTCTGGGTGGCAGTGTTTAGAAGAAGTTTCTACGCAATCCATGATGGAGGGTACATAAGCTTCGGCCTGGCCGAACTTACGGCCGTATATACTTGTTTTTGTCTAATATATACCACGTATGGACTAACTCACAATTTAGAAAACGATGTCAAGAAGTTTTAAAATACCACAACCCAAGTAATTCAATTGTGGATGGCAGTCTTTCGTAGAAGTTTCTACGCAATTCATGGTGGAGGGTACATAAGATTCGGCCTGGCCTAACTTACGGCCGTATATACTTGTTTTTTTTTTTTTTTTCATATACCATCAAAGTCTTTAACCCTCCTCCACAGGAAGTGGGTTTAATAAAGTTGCATTCCCTATGAAATATATCGAAATATTGGTCTCATATCCCATTAAAATATATTAGTCGTGTGAAAACCAGAGTCTGTCAATCACGCCCACTTCCGAAAGAAACAAGCTATTGTATTGAAACTGTGTAAATTAGTGATGTAGGTCGGATGCTATTGTAAATGGTGCATATCGGAACACTTTTTGGTATAGCCTCCATATAAAACTACCAAATCAAATTTGCATTCCGAATCCTTTTGGAAGAGCAAATTTCATCCCAGCAAAAAAAGCGTCGCCAAAAAAGTATTGATAATGTTATTTTTCTGGATCCGGAAGTGGTGAAAAATTGGCGCAGAAGCGATGAATTTAATACGGGCTTGTCACGTGACGGATGTCCACCATTTCAACAGCCATTGCACTGAATTTGCCCCGCTTCTTAAGATGTGATCCGAATCCAGTGTTTTGGATGTGAATTGAAACAAATTTTGTGATAGTTTGACAAATAAATATCGATGTCCTCATTCCAGAGTACGCTAAGTCGAATTTTGATGGAGTTCGTTGTTTTTTTATTCGGATTGATGCACTTCTATCAAAAGTTATTGTTAATATTGTACGTAGCCTGTGACTAAAGTTTTAAAAATTTCCAATCCAAACAGGACAAAAGTCTTTGTTCGGTCTAAAGTGATCTAAGTCATTTTTAGCCAAGTTCAATTATCACTACTTTAAATTCGTACATACTATAGATAATCTACAATAAATATGGTTTTAAGACCGAAATAAGTGAATTTTTATCTTATACGGTTTTTGAGAAATTAAAAAAAAAATAAAACTTTGAACTCGATTCCTTTAAAATTCACATTTTAGACTTAGCGTACTTTGGAATAGAGACATTGATATGTTTTATATATTTTTTATGATTTTTAATGCATTCTAACGCTTGTCTAGTTTGTCCTGAAATACTTCCAATTTTAATAATTGGTACACGCAAAAAAATAATTCTTTCCTCCCAAACGAAATTTTAGACAAACAAAGTTCGTTTCTCATTTGCTTTTCGCTGTAAGGAAGTGTTTTTGGAAGAAAAGTATATACTTTTTGTGATAAACGTTTATTCTTTTCCAGGATGTAAAAACAATTTCATAAAGACATACTCAAAAAAAAAAAAAAAAAAATTGTTTTCTTGCTAATTGCATTTTCCCTCACATCTTTCTCACATCCACAAGGTTTTTTAGTTCTTAACACCTTTTCCTGTAATACCAACAACAATGAAATTATACGATTTTATAAATTTTTAAAATTTTTTTACCTTTCGCCTGGACGGAGAATCGAACCGCGGACCATGCACTTTGTAAGCCAACACACTAACCACTGAGCTATGTACCTGTTATGGTCATCAATAGATAAATATCCATATAAGTTATATTTATATAGCATAGCTTGCGGCGCCCACGAACCGAATAAACAAAGTTTATTTAACAGAAACAAATATTTATACTGCATGCCAATGGTTGTGGGTTCGATCCCTGCTTCGACCAAACTTTTTTTTTTTTTTTTTTTTTTTTTTTTTTTTTTTTTTTTACATATATTCCAGATATGTTCGAAAGATTCCGATTAAATTTTGAACTGTAAAATGTGTCTTATTAAAGACCTAAAGTCAGAAAAGAACAGTGTTTGATATAAACTAAATGGACTGTGTTGTTGTTTCAAAAATAACATTTTTTATTGAAAAAATAAAAATTTTGTAACAGACGAATTTTTTTGGTGATAAAATTTAAAATTTTCGAAGCAATTCAAAAAACTCTAACAAAAGAAAAACGTTTTCGGTACACGTTTTCCATACGGTTTTTTCTTTGCGTGTACCTTTTTATTAATGCTTACACTTTTTTTTTAACCCATTTGAAACATAAAAAGTTAAAGTTAACTATTAAAAATACGAAAAAGCGAGTTATAAACAAGTATATACGACCGTAAGTTCGGCCAGGCCGAAGCTTATGTACCCTCCACCATGGATTGCGTAGAAACTTCTTCTAAACACTGCCATCCACAATCCAATTACTTGGGTTGAGGTAACGCTTGCCCATGGCAAGGTATCTTAAAACCTCCTAACACCGTCTTCTAAATTGTAAGTAAGTCCATACGTATTATATAAAAAAGACCGATTAAATATGATGATATGATATGATATAATAAAAATGACAAAATTTTCTATAGAAACAAAATTTTGGTAGATTTTTTTGTTGGATATATATAACATAGACCCCTTATGAACCGATCCCCAGATGTGATCTCCGGAGCCTCTTGGAAGAACAAATTTCATCCGATGCGGTTGATATTCGGTAAGTGATGTCAGTGTATTCTCTCTAACAACAACGCAAAACGTGGCCCGCATTGAACTATAATTATAGATAGCCTCATATAAACCGATCGTCCAAGATTTGACTTTTGAAGACTCAAATTTACAAGGCTCCACAGGACCTTTGCACACGTTCCAGTACTAAACACATTCAAATTTCAAAAGAAAGTAAACTATTGGTTGGGTCGATTTTTCTACACGATTCTATATAAAATTTCCATGGAATATAGGTGGGCGTCGGGTATACTTCCCTTCAACCATCAAAGTGTAATTTCAGTGTTAAAAAGGAAAAATGTCCCAGGGACCTTCTCATCCGTTGAAGGGTTGAAAATGAGTTAACGAAAACTTAAAGTTTCAGTCTCGACTTCAAGTATAAATTATTATATATTTGAAGTAAAAATCGTCTTTAAAATTTATTTTTTTTTCATACAAAAAGACAACAAATTTAAAGACATTTTCACTAATTTTAAAGAATTTTTCAGAATTATTAAAGCCAACGAAATTTTTAGGGAGGGAAATTTGGCGTAGATCAAAGACATACAATTATATCAGAAAGAGGCAAATTTCTTAGATTCGTGCCATACATTTAATAAAAAACAACAATTTTGAGCAAAAATTACATATATGAAAGAAATTTGTCTTCCATATTATGCCAATTGTGTGTCGTAAAAATGTTGTTGAACAATCGTTCATAGTAGGTTAATATCTTTTTAAGTGTAAGGAGAAGATTAACATACTTCAATAAGAAGTTTATTTACTTTTGGTCAATTAAATAATATTTGTGACAGGGCAAATAGTTTTCAATGATTGGCTGATAAGTCCCCGGTCTGACACATAGATGGCGTCGCTATTACTAAATGCATATTATTTTTATATAGTACCAACCTTCAAATGATTCGTGTCAAAATTTGACGTCTGTGAGTCAATTAGTTTGTGAGATAGAGCATCTTTTGTGAAGCAACTTTTGTTATTGTGAAAAAAAAATAGAAAAAAAGGAATTTCCTGTTTTGATAAAGTACTGTTGTCTGAAGGGAAAAAATACGGTGGAAGCAGAAACTTGGCTTGATAATGAGTTTCCGGACTCTGCCCCAAGGAAATCAACAATAATTGATTGGTATGCAAAATTCAAGCGTGGTGAAATGAGCACGGTGGACGGTGAACGCAGTGGACGCCCGAAAGAGGTGGTTACCGACGAAAACATCAAAAAAATCCACAAAATGACTTTGAGTGACCGTAAAATGAAGTTGATCGAGATAGTAGAGGCCTTAAATATATCAAAGAAACGTGTTGGTCATATCATTCATTAATATTTGGATATGCGGAAGCTCTGTGCAAAATGGGTTCCGCGCGAGCTCACATTTGACCAAAAACAACAACGTGTTGATGATTCTGAGCGGTGTTTTCAGCTGTTAACTCGTAATACACCTGAGTTTTTCCGTCGATATGTGACAATGGATGAAACATGGCTCCATCACTACACTCGTGAGTCCAATCGACAGTCGCCTGAGTGGACAGCGACCGGTGAACCGTCTCCGAAGCGTGGAAAGACTCAAAAGTCCGCTGGCAAAGTAATGGCCTCTGTTTTTTGGGATGTGCATGGAATAATTTTTATCGGTTATCTTGAGAAGGGAAAAACCATCAACAGTGACCATTATATGGCCTTATTGGAGCGTTTGAAGGTCGAAATTGCGGCAAAACGGCCCATATGAAGAAGAAAAAAGTGTTGTTCCACCAAGACAACGCACCGTGCCACAAGTCATTGAGAACGATGGCAAAAATTCATGAATTGGGCTTCGAATTGCTTCCCCACCCACCGTGAAGAGCTGATCGTCGAAACTGAGGCCTATTTTGAGGCAAAGACGAAGGAGTACTACCAAAATGGTATCAAAAAATTGGAAGGTCATTATAATCGCTGTATCGCTCTTGAAGGGAACTATGTTGAATAATAAAAAAGAATTTTGACAAAAAAATGTGTTTTTCTTTGTTAGACCGGGGACTTATCAGCCAACCTGTACTCAAAAGACATGTTTAAAGGAGATGAAATCTTCGTGTATCCACAACAATTTTTAATTTTATTATGTCGGAACAAACCTGATATTTTTATACCCACCACCATAGAATGGTGACGGGGTTATAATAAGTTTGTCATTCCGTTTGTAACACATTGAAATATCGATTTCCGTGGTGTAATGGTTAGCATACCCGCCTTGCATACACAAGGTCGTGGGTTCGATTCCGAACACCGAACACCAAAAAGTTGTTCAGCCGTGGATTATCTCACTTCAGTAATGCTGGTAACATTTCTGAGGGTTTCAAAACTTCTCTGATTTCAGTGATTTCACTGCAATGTGGAACGCCGTTCGGACTCGGCTATAAAAAGGAGGTCCATTGTCATTGAGCTTAACATGGAATCGGGCAGCACTCAGTGATAAGAGAGAAGTTCACTAATGTGGTATCACGATGGACTGAATAGTCTAAGTGAGCCTGATACATCGGGCTGCCACCTAACCTAACATCGATTTCCGATTATATAAAGTATATATATATTCTTGATCAGGGAGAAATTCTAAGACGATATAAGCATGTCTGTCTGTCCTTCTATCCGTCTGTCTGTCTGTTGAAATCACGCTACAGCCTTCAATAATGGCGCTATCGTCCTGAAATTTGGCATAGATTCGTCTTTTGTTTGCAGGCAGGTTAAGTTCGAAGATGGGCTAAGTTTTGATATAGTCTCCATATAAATCGACATCCCGACTTGGGGTCTTGGGCTTATAAAAACTGTAGTTTTTATCCAATTTGCCTGAAAATGGAAATCTAGAGGTGTTTTAGCACCATAAAGGGTTGTGCCGAAAATGGGGTGTATAGGTCCATGTTTTGATATAGCCCTCATATGGACTGATTTCCCGATTTTATTTTTTGGGATTCTAGAATCCGTAGTTTTTATCCAATTTACCTGAAATTGGAAATCTAGAGGACCATAAAGAGAAAAATCTAGGACCATAAAGAGGTGTGCCGAAAATGGTGAGTACCGGTCCATGTTTTTATGTACCCACCATATAGACCGATCTCCTGATTGTACTTCCCTGAAATTGGAAATCTAGAGGTATTCTAGCAAAATAAAGAGATGTGCCGAAAATGATGATTATGGGACCATGTTTTGATCTAGCCCCCATATAACCCGATCTCCCGATTTTATATTTTGGGCTTCTAGAGTCCGTAGTTTTTATCCAAAATCTAGAGGTAATCTAGGACCATAAAGAGGTGTGCCGAATATATTGAGTATCGGTACGGTGTTTGATTAGCCCCCTTATAAACCGGCCCTCCGATTTGGGGTCTAGATTCTAGAACTACAATTAAATGTGCTGAATACTGTGTGTATCCTTCAATTTTTTGGTATAGCCCCATTACACCGAACTTCCGATTTAACTCCTTGGGTTTCTAGAAACCGTAGTTTTTATCTGATTTGCCTTAAATTGTAAATATTCTGGTATGTTAGGCTCACAAAAACGTGTATCGGATTAAGTTTTTATAGGTCCATTTGGTAAGGCCTCCATATAGACCGATTTCACTTATTGAGGGTATAGAAGGCGCACTCATCATGAAAATTGCTTGAAACTGAATGCAAAATTTCCAGATTTAACTTTTCGTAGTCACCTAAATAATTGGGATGAAAATTCATAGATTTTAGATTTCAAATCAAGGCGTTATTTCATCATTTTCTTGCACTTACATGAGATGTTTATGATTCCTCTAAAACTCAAACAAAAAATGGTTCTTATAAATTCAGAATCTGATCTAGTCTTCTTAGGTAAAATATTTACATTTATCGGTGGGAAGCATACTGGTTGAACTGATCTGCATGGGAAAATATCTGTCATCAAACCCCCCTGAAATTTTCAAAGGAAACTATTATATTTGATTCATGGTGGTGGGTATTTAAGCTTCGGCCCGGCCGAACTTACTGCTGTATATACTTGCTTTAATATAACAGTTTAACGCTACTGTAGATTTTAAACTTATACAAGTTAATGAGTTATCAAAATTTATCATATCCCAGAAAAAAATCCTGTTTGGGGAGTAATCCCATAATCTGGCAACTGTGGTTATATATTATGGTCATTGATATGAGTAAGTCAAATTATTCTTTTCAAATATCTGCTAATAACATTCAATCCACAATTTTAACAGACAAGTACAGACAAGTAAGTAGGAAAAGTCGGTGAAAGGAAACTGTTTAAACACAATTATAGCGACTGTAGATAGGCGTTCAGTTGCCCGATAGAAGTCAGCAAAAACTAGCAGTGTATCGCCAAATTAGGGGCGTAGTGTTGTCACTATTATCGTCAATGAAAACGACAAATAATAAGAAAAAAATGTTTTTATTTAACTGAATTGAGAAATATTGAGAATTAATGCTATTGATTTCATAAATAGGCAATTTTAGTTGACTAAGTTATTGTACACTGAAAAAAAAGCATGACCGGTTCCAAAGATTTTGTCTGTACTTTAAAAATTTTGGTAGTGAAGCCAAAGAAGCCGAGAATACAAGTAAGGATACTTTAAGACATACTTTTAAGACACACGCATTTTCAGCCTTTCTTCTTCAAATGCTATTAAAGTCCTTTAAAAACGTGTTAACGACAACTTATTTTCCAAATTCAGACTCGACGTCTTTAAAATAAAGTGTTGAAAAACATGTCCTATATTCGAACGATTTTTTGCTTTGTAGTCAACATTTAAAGAAAATTTCATTAAATTTAAAGAATTTTTTGAATTATTAAAGTCAAGTTAACCTTAGCCCAAACAATTTTTGTTCCATGTTATGATACCCATTTTTAAGTCAAATCCCTTAATTATGAGAACAACACGGCTTCATTGAAAAGTTTATCGACTTTTGAACAAGGAAAACAACTTTATATTAGAGAAATACGTCTTCTATGCTAAGCAAAATTTGCATTCGTATTTTAAGAGCATGAAATCTTTGACCTCACGACAATATTTTTTTTCAGTGTAATCAACGAAACAGGTTTCACCTATAATCATGAAAAAAAACGAAAAATTTATTTAATAGTACGAAATTTGTCATTGTTTTACAAGCTATTTTCATAGCAAGTAAATATGGCCGAAAGTTTGGCCAGGCTGAATCTTATGTACACTGCAAAAATATTTACGTGATGTTAAAGATTACGAAACCCTTATTTTAGGATACGCAATTTACAGAACATTAAGAAAAAATTTCTTTAAAATAATAAAATTTAAAAACTAAAGTTTATAGTCTTTGATTCAAAAAAAAATGTGTTGTTTTTTATTTATTCGTTAAAGTCGTATGTCTTTGAACTAAGGCAAATTCTCATTTAAGTAAAGAAACACATTTTTGATTAAAGGAAATCGTCCCTAAATTTACTGAAATATTGAATCTATAAATTTAAGACAAAAACGCGTCAAGTATCGGCTATGGCTTAATTTGAGGAATTATCAACATTAGTTTAAAGTGTTTTTTTCTTTTTTTTAAGAAACATTTTAACTTTGAAGTATCTGTTATAATTTAGATTTTTAAACTGCACTGAAAAAACAGATTCTAGAACTACAATTAAATGTGCTGAATACTGTGTTATCCTTCCATGTTTTTGTATAGCACCCATTACACCGAACTCCCGATTTAACTCCTAGGGTTTCTAGAAATTGTAGTGTTTATCCGATTTGCCGCAAATTTAAAATATACTGGCATTTTAGACCCATAACAAAGTGTATATGATTTAGTTTTATCGGTCCATTTGCTGAGGCCTCCATATATACCGAATTCACTTATTGAGGGTATAGAAGGCGCACTGATCATGAAAATTGTTTGAAACTGAATGCAAAATTTCCAGATTTTACTTCTCGTAGTCATTTAAATAATTGGGATGAAAATTCAAGATTTTAGATTTCAAATCAAGGCGTTATTTCATCATTTTCTTACACTTAAAAAAGATGTTTATGATTCCTCTAAAACTCAAACAAAAAAATGGTTCTTATAAATTCAGAATCTGGTCTAGTCTTCATAGGTAAAATCTTTACACTTATCTGTGGGAAGCGTACTGGTTGAACTGATCTGCTTGGGAAAATATCTGTCGTCAAACCCCCCTGAAATTTTCAAAGGAAACTATTATATTTGATTCGTGGTGGTGGCTATTTAAGATTCGGCTCTGCCGAACTTACTACTGTATATACTTGCTAGTTCATTTAACTAACATACGTTATTAGAGTAAAGGAAACTTTTTCCAAACATAATAATTCCATGAACTAGTTCAAATTGGCTTTAGTGAAATAGAGGGTTCACTTTTATTGAGTGGAGCAGTTGTTTGAACGTGAATAGCTGTATTTATATACCGCGAAAAGACAATGAAAATTTCATAAATGTGATCTGTATCCTAATTTTAATTTTATTCATCCTAGTTTTAAAGTCGCTAAAAATGTTTTTATTTTAAAGAAGCCTCATCTTTGAGTATAGCCTTTGTTCTTGAACTTTACATATCTGTTTGGCCATATTGTGGATAAGTTCTATTGTTTGATTTTAGTCCATCACCACATGGTAATTTCACTCATCAATTGTGTTTAAATAGCTCATCAAAAATTCACTGTTATTATTAAAATGATTTTTGACAACAAATTTGACTTTAACGGCTAACCAATGTCTTTGCGATATGTAAACATCATCACGCAAACACGTTTATGTAGAAACATAACGCCTTCGATTTGTGGGAGCAAAGTTAGTACGCAAGTCGTTTCTTTATGTTCTCTCTGAATGCAAAGAGAATGTTTAGGTTTATTCTCACATCCAAATAAAAGGATAGCATCAGCTGTTTTGTTATCACCTCACACTCAAATAATAATAAAGATACGATACACAAACATAAGTATGTACATGTACTATGTGTACATTGAATTGCTTTTGGCGGCTAAAACGAAAAGGCATTCGTTTGTATCTCGTTAAAATTTCCTAACTTAGTTCTATGTACATTCGTTACTTGTGGGTGTTTTTGCCACTTTGTTTATATTTTCTTCGCATGTGACCTCTAGAATTCACGTTTTGTTTTCATTTTCATTACACGCTTTCTGTGTGACATCCCATCATACATTTTTCAGAACAATTTCTCATAAACTTCACTCTATTAGCGGATAATTAATAATGTTTTAATATGCTCCTCCCATAATTGATTTTAGCTGAAGAAAGTTTAGAAGTTATGTTCCTAACTGCCACGTGAAAATATGCACAGGATTATTTACAATGTCGAACATAAGTACTCAGCAAAAAAAAAAAAAAAAAACAAGTATATACGGCCGTAAGTTCGGCCAGGCCGAAGCTTATGTACCCTCCACCATGGATTGCGTAGAAACTTCTACTGAAGACTGTCATCCACAATCGAATTACTTGCCGATGGCAAGGTATCTCAAAACTTCCTAACACCGTAATATATACCACATAGTTCATACGTGGTATATATTAAACTAAAAAAGGCCGATTAAATACGTATATAATTAAGTTTAAAGTTTCTATAGAAGTAAAATTTGGAAAAAATTTTCTATAGAAATAACATTTGGAAAAAATTTTCTATGGAAATAAAATTTTGACAAAATTTTCTATAGAAATAAAATTTTGACAAAATTTTCTATAGAAATAAAATTTTGACAAAATGTTCTATAGAAATAAAATTTTTACTAAATATTCTGTAGAAATAAAATTTTGACAATCGGATGAATCGGATGAATTTTGCTCCTCTAAGAAGCTCCGGAGGTCAAATCTGGGGATCGGCTTATATATATATAATTATGGACCGATATGGACCAATTTTGGCATGGTTGTTAGAGACAATATACTAACACCACGGACCTAATTTCAATCGAATCGGATGACTTTTGTTCCTCAAGGAGGCTCCGGAGGTAAATCTGGGGATCGGTTTATATGGGGGCTATATATAATTATGGGCCGATGTGGACCAATTTTTGCATGGTCATTAGAGAACATATAGCAACACCATGTACCAAATTTCAGCCGGATCGGATGAAATTTGCTTCTCTTAGAGGCTCCGCAAGCCAAATCGGGGGATCGGTTTATATGGAGGCTATATATAATTATGGACCGATGTGGACCAATTTTTGCATGGTTATTAGAGACCATATACTAACACCATGTACCAAATTTCAGCTGGATCGGATGAAATTTGCTTCTCTTAGAGCAATCGCAAGCCAAATTTGGGGTCCGTTTATATGGGGCCTATACGTAAAAGTGGACCGATATAGCCCATGTGCAATACCATCTGACCTACATCAACAACAACTACTTGTGCCAAGTTTCAAGTCGATAGCTTGTTTCGTTCGGAAGTTAGCGTGATTTCAACAGACGGACGGACGGACGGACATGCTCAGATCGACTCAGAATTTCACCACGACTCAGAATATATATACTTTATGGGGTCTTAGAGCAATATTTCGATGTGTTACAAACGGAATGACAAAGTCAATATACCCCCATCCTATGGTGGAGGGTATAAAAGCGTCGTCAAAAGAGTATTAAAAATATTCTTTTTGGATCCGGCCGGATGTTCACCATTTTAACAGCACCGAATTTGCATCACTTCTTACGGTGTAATCTGTATGTGAATTATAACATTTTGTGATATTTTGTCAAATAAATAATTTTTATATTTTTTTATGATTTTTAATGTATTCTTGTCTGAAAAGTTTGACTGAAAAAATAGAAAATTTTCTAGAATGGATGTTCCACTTTTTTTCGACAAATCTGTTTTTATCTATTTGAAAGAAAAAAGTTAAAATTACCCATTAAAAATATGGAAAAAGCGAGTTATAACAAGTGTATACAGTAGTAAGTTCGGCCGGGCCGAATCTTAAATACCCACCACCATGAATAAAATATAATAGTTTCCTTGTAAAATTTCAGGGGCGTTTGATGACAGATATTTTCCCAAACAGATAAATGTAAAGATTTTACCTATGAAGACTAGATCAGATTCTGAATTTATAAGAACCATTTTTTGTTTGAGTTTTGGAGGAATCATAAACATCTCTTGTAATTGTGCAAGAAAATAACGCCTTGATTTGAAATGTTAAATCTGCAGATTTTCATCTCAATTTTTTAAATGATTACGAGAAATAAAATCTGGAAATTTTGCACTCAGTGCCAAGCAATTTTCATGATCAGTGCGCCTTCCATACCCTCAAGAAGTGAAATTGGTCTATATGTAGGCCTTACCAAATGGACCGATAGAACTAAATCATATACACTTTCTTGTGGGTCTAAAATGCAATTATAAAAACTGCGGATTCTAGAAGCCCAACAAGTAAAATCGGCTATAGCAAACATGGACCGATTTTCGGCACATCTCTTTATTTTCCTAGAATACCTCTAGATTTGCAATTTCAGGCAAATTGGATAAAAACTACGGATTCTAGAAGCCCAAGAAGTAAAATCGGGAGATCGGTTTAAATGGGGGCTATATCAAAACATGGACCGATGCTCACCATTTTCGGCACACATCTTTATGGTCCTAAAATACCTCTAGATTTCCGATTTGAGGCAGATTGGGTAGGCTAGGTTAGGTTAGGTTATGTGGCAGCCCGATGTATCAGGCTCACTTAGACTATTCAGTCCATTGTGATACCACAGTGGTGAACTTCTCTCTTATCACTGAGTGCTGCCAGATTCCATGTTAAGCTCAATGACAAAGGACCTCCTTTTTATAGCCGAGTCCGAACGGCGTTCCACAATGCAGTGAAACCACTTAGAGAAGCTTTGAAACCCTCAGAAATGTCACCAGCATTACTGAGGTGGGATAATCCACCGCTGAAAAACTTTATGGTGTTCGGTCGTAGCAGGAATCGAACCCACGACCTTGTGTATGCAAGGCGGGCATGCTAACCATTGCACCACGGTGGCTCCCTGGGTAAAAATTACGGATTCTAGAAGACCAAGAAGTAAAATCGGGAGACCGTTCTATACGGTGGCTATGTCAAAGCATGGACCGGTACTCATCATTTGCGGCACAAGTCTTTGGGGTCATAGAGTAGCTCTAGATTTAAAATTTCAAGTAAATTGGATTAAAACTACGGATTCTAGACACCCAAGAAGCAAAATCGGGAAATCGGTCCATACGGGGGTTATACCAAAACATGGTCCGATAGTCACCATTTTCAGTACACTTTTTGATGGTCTTAAAATACCTCTAGATTTCCAATTTCACGCAAATTGGATAAAAAGTACAGTTTTTATAAGCCCAAGACCCTAAATCGGGAGGTGGGTTTATATGGGGACTATATCAAAACTTGGACCGTATATCCCATCTTCGAACTTGACCTGCCTGCAAAGAGAAGGCGAATCTGTGCCAAATATCTGGACGATAGCGCCATTATTTAAGGCTGTAGCGTGATTACAATAGACAGACAGACGGACATGGTCATATCGTCTTAGAATTTCTCCCTGATCAAGAATATATATACTTTATGTAGTCGGAAATCGACATTTCGATGTGTTACAAATGGAATGACAAACTTATTATACTTCCGTCACCATTCTATGGTGCTGGGTATAAAAATTGAATTAAAAGAACTTTCTGTGTAGTTAAAATAAAAACATTTGCGGGAGGACATTTTTGGAAGTGTTTTTAAAGTT
The DNA here is from genome assembly GCF_050003625.1 of Haematobia irritans. Classification (NCBI taxonomy): domain Eukaryota; kingdom Metazoa; phylum Arthropoda; class Insecta; order Diptera; family Muscidae; genus Haematobia; species Haematobia irritans. The sequence continues at coordinate 148,794,004 of NC_134400.1, read as the reverse complement.
GTGCTTTTAGAAGAACTTCCAACTTTTTTGCAGGGTATTTAAGTCTAAACAATAAGTTCTTGTGCCAAATGGAAGGTAAAGGTTCATATTCCATTATACAAATATTTAAATCAGATCCGATAAAGAGAAGCATTTTTATACTTTTTTAAAAACTCTTGATATTAAATTTAAATCGGCTAACGCCCTGAAACGAAAATATGGGAAAGTAAACAAGTTTATACAGCACTAAGTTCGGCCGGGCCGAATCTTAAACACCCACCACCCTGAAACAAATATTAGGGTTTCCTTTGAAATTTTAGGAGGGCTTGAGGACTTGAGGACATATCCTGAAGATAAATTTAAAGATTTCACCTAGGAGGACTATATCAGATTCTGGATTTATAAGAACCATATTTGTTTGAGTTTTAGAGGAATCATTAACATCTCTTGTAAGTGTGCAAGAAAATTATAATATAACGTCTTGATTTGAAATCTTAAATCTGTGGAAGTAAAATATGGAAATTTTACATTGAGTTTCAAGCAATTTTCATGATCAGTGCGCCTTCAACACCCTCAAGAAGTGAAGTCGGTCTATATGGAGGCATTACCAAATGGACCTATAAAAACTTAATCCGATACACGTTTTTTTGAGCCTAAAATACCAGAATATTTACAATTTCAGGCAAATCAGATAAAAACTACGGTTTCTAGAAACCCAAGGAGTTAAATCGGGAGATCGTTCTTATGGGGTCTATACTAAAATATGAACCGATACTCACCGTTTTCGGCACACCTCTTTATGGTCCTAAAATACGTCTAGATTTCCAATTTCAGACAAATTGGATAAAAACTTAGGATTCTAGAAGCCCAAGAAGTAAAATCGGGAAATCGGTCTATATGGGGGCTATACCAAAATATGGACCGATACTCACCAATTTCGGCACACCTCTTTATGGTCCTAAAATAAGTCTAGATTTCCAATTTCAGACAAATTGGATAAAAACTACGGTTTCTATAAGCCCAAGACCCCAAATCGGAAGGTCGTTTTATATGGGGACCATACTAAAACATGGACCGATAATCACAATTTTTGGCACACGTATTTGTGGTCCTACAATACCTCTAGATTTCCAATTTCAGGTAAATTGAATAAAAACTGCGGTTTCTATAAGCCCAAGAAGTAAAATCGGGAGATCGGTCTATATGGGGGCTATACCAAAATATGGACCGATACAAACAATTTTTTGACACACGTATTTGTGATCGTACAATACCTCTAGATTTCCAATTTCAGGTAAATTGAATAAAACTGCGGTTTCTATAAGCCCAAGAAGTAAAATCGGGAGATCGGTCTATATGGGGGCTATACCAAAACATAGACCGATACTCCCAATTTTTGGCACACCTCGTTATGGTCATAAAATACCTCTAGATTTCAAATTTCAGGCAAATTGGATAAAAACTACGATTTCTATAAGCCCAAGACCCCAAATCGGGAGGTCGGTTTATATGGGGACTGTATCAAAACCTGGACCGATATAGCCCATCTTCGAACGTAACCTGCCTGCAGACAAAAGACGAGTTTGTGCAAAATTTAAGCACGATTGCTTCATTTTAGCACGATTACTTCATGATTGATTACAAGAGACAGACAGACAGACGGACAGACGGACATCGTTATATCGTCTTAGAATTTCTCCCTGATCAAGAATATATATACTTTATGTAGTGGGAAGTCGATATTTCGATGTGTTACAAACCAAATGACAAAGTTATTATACCCCCGTGAACATTCTATGGTGGTATATATATATATATATATATATATATATATATATATATATATATATATATATATATATATATATATATATATATATATATATATATATATATATATATATATATATATATATATATATATATATATATATATATATATATATTATATATATATATATATATATATATATATATATATATATATATATATATATATATATATATATATATATATATATATATATATATATATATATATATTATATATATATATATATATATATATATATATATATACATATATATATATATATATGTATATATATATGGGAGCTATATCTGAATCTGAACCGATTTCAACGAAATTTAACATGCACTGGTACAAAGTCAATTCAATTTTTTGTGCAGTTTCACATTAATCGGTGTTAAACTTTGGCCTCTGTGGTCATATGAGTCTAAATCGGGCGAAAGATATATACGGTAGCTACAGCTAAATGTTAACCGTTTTTTACTACATTTCCCATAGTTGACGATAATATTAATTGAACTCCGTGTACAAAATTTTTAGCACATCAGGGTAAAACTCTGACTTCTGGGACCATATAAGTACATATCGGGCGAAAGATACATATGGGAACTAAATCCAAACTAGAACCGATTTGGCTGATATTTTGCAAGTTTCTCGAGACTCATAACATATTTAGATTTACGGAATTTGAAGAAGATCGGTTGATAAACACGCCAATTATGACCAGATCGGTGATAAATATATATGGCAGCTATATCTCAATCTGAACCGATTTTTTCCAAAATCAATAGCGATTGTCTTTGTTCCGAAAACAGACCCTATGCCGCATTTGAAGACGATGGGGCATAAACTGCGACCTATACTTTGCACACAAAAATACATGAACAGACAGACAGACGGACGGACAGAGAGAGAGAGACAGACAGACGGATATAGCTAAATCGACTCAGAATTCAATTCTAAGATGATCGGTATACTAAACGATTGGTCTCTGACTTTTCCTTCTTGGCGTTACAAACAAATGCACAAACTTATTATACCCTGTACCACAGTAGTGGTGAAGGGTATAAATATTGGAAATATTTAAATCAAAATCCATTGCATAAAATTGCGCAAATCTTCATTTATGATTTATTGGTCGATACATACGAATTAGAGTTTAGGTAAATTTGAATCATTTTTGCGAGTGGGTATTTTAGCCATATTTGCTCAAATCGGAAGAACATATTTATGGAGGCTTTGTTTAAGCTTGGCCTGCCTGCCGACAAAAAACGAATTTGTGCCAAATTTCAGGACTATAGCGCCATTATTGAAGACGGTAGCGTGATTAAATAGAACAGGTAGGCAGACGGACATGGTTATATTGTCTTAGAATTTCTCCTTGAACAAGAGCGTATACATATACGATAATCGATATTACTATGTGTAATAAACGGAATGGCAAACTTGTTATATCACCCGATCACCATTCTATGGCGGTGGGCATAAAAATAGGAAACCGTTCGGTTAGTGTGTATATGAGGGAACTGAAAAGAGTTGCCTTGTGTCAAATTTGACAGCGCAATATAATCCCATATATGGAAATCGGACGATACACTCAAGAAATTAATTTTGATTCCCTGCGCCACCCTTATACGTTAGTGCATATGTTTGCAACACCCAGAAGGAGACGAGATAGACATATGGCGCCTTTGGAAATTGTTCTGAGTGGGTGCCTGAGTCGATATAGCTAAGTCCGTCTGTCTGTGAACACTAGGTCCAATCGACTTTAAATTTAGCACAAGTTTCCGATTTGGCTAAGAGAAGCAAATTTCATCCGATCCGGCTGAAATTTGGTACATGGTGTCAGCATATGATCTTTAACAACCATGCAAAAATTAGTTTACATCGGTCCATAATTATATATAGCCCCCATATAAACCGATCCCCCGATTTGGCTTGCGGAGCCTCTAAGAGAAGCAAATTTCATCCGATCCGGCTGAAATTTGGTACATGGTGTTAGCATATGATCTATAATAACCATGCAAAAATTAGTCCACATCGGTCCATAATTATATATAGCCCCCATATAAACCGACCACCAGATTTGACCTCGGAAGCCTCTTGGAAGACCAAAATTCATCTGATTTAGTTGAAATTTTGTACGTGGTGTTAATATATAGCCTCAAACACCCATGCAAAAATTGGTTGAAATCGGTCCATAATTATATATAGCCTCCATATAAACCGATCCCCAGATTTGACCTCCGGAGCCCCTTGGAAGGGCAAAATTCATCGATCCCCAATCACACAAAGATTGGTACATATCAAGTTCATAATTGTATATAGCCCCCATATAAGCGACCCCCATATTTCAATTCTGGCTCTCTACGTACCGTGCAAAAGTCCATATCGATTCGTAATTATTTGAAGACTTACCCATACATACCTTTTGTGTCTAATACATATATACTACGTATGGACTAACTCACAATTTAGAAAACGATGTCATGAAGTTTTAAGATACCACAACCCAAATAATTCGATTGTGGATGACAGTCTTTCGTAGAAGTTTCTACGCAATCCATGATGGAGGGTACATAAGATTCGGCCTGGCCGAACTTACGGCCGCATATACTTGTTTTAGTTTTTAGTTTAACTAATGTTCACAAAAAATTATTAAGATTAAGACAACTTTTTTGAGTGTACATAGATACAGGAGCTGTATCTAAATTTGATATTCCAAATTCCGTAGCGTTCGCCCTTGTGCAAAATTTCATCAAAATCGGTTAGAATTACGACCGGAATCCTGTGCACATCAAATACGTGGGAAGGTGGACGGACGGACACCAAGCGCTAGATCGACTCTGTAGGTGATTCTGAGTCGATAGGTATATATTCCATGAGGTCTACAACCATTAGTTTTGGTAGGCACATTTTTTTCGATCGTATTTTTAACATTTCAAACGTTTTATTTCTTTGCGTGTAGACGGAATATAAAAAGGCGCATATATATAAATCTGCTCCATTTGTAGGATTCATAGAGATTAATAACTTCTGACAACCACAAAAACCACATCAATATTTACATGATATTTTGGGAGAAATGTGATTAATGATATTTGAATTTACGTATGAGTAGAAATGCAGACATTGATTAACGTTCTGGGGAAACTTCACGATTCTCAGGTGGTTTTAACGATGTGAAAATGTGTTAACATTATTTGATGTTGCTTTCATGCTTGCATTTTTGTTTTCACAGATGAGAAGGCAAAGAATTAGCTAACGTTTTATAACAATATTCCATTCACCTTCATCGAAGTAATCAAATCAATAATCCACATATGTACGCTCACAAAAAATCGCTTCTGTAACATATACTCCCAATCATATTTTGCTTCAAGCATATACATTTTTGGGTATTGCCCAAACATTTATATGTTTGATCTCTTCCAATACATAATATGTTTGAAAGCATATTGGTCTAAACAATATATGTTTGGGTAGTCTAACTTCCAAACATTTTGTATTTTTGCGTCCAAATTCAATAATGTTGTCTTCCAAAAAACAATATGTTATTATGTGAACATATAATATGTTTGGAAGCATTTTGCACCCAAAAATATTATATGCTTAAAAAATTCTCCCAAACAATATTGTGCTCAAAATTTTATTTATTTATTTATATATTTACAATCATAATGAATTATGAAAATAAACAGGTAATATAGGTGCTAACAACATAGGTTTTCGACCTGAATGCTCAAAATTTTGTTTCTGCCCAATTGTATATTCCCCCACATCTTTCTCACTTCCACGAGATTTTTTAGTTCTTGGCACCTTTTTCTGTAATACAAACATTGTAGAAGAAATTATTCAATTGTATGATTTTTATACCCTCCATCATAGGATGGGGGTATATTAACTTTGTCATTCCGTTTGTAACACATCGAAATATTGCTCTAAGACCCCATAAAGTATATATATTCTGGGTCGTGGTGAAATTCTGAGTCGATCTAAGCATGTCCGTCCGTCCGTCCGTCCGTCCGTCTGTTGAAATCACGCTAACTTCCGAACGAAACAAGCTATCGACTTGAAACTTGGCAGAAGTAGTTGTTATCGATGTAGGTCGGATGGTATTGATAATGGGCCATATCGGTCCACTTTTACGTATAGCCCCCATATAAAGGGACCCTCAGATTTGGCTTGTTGAGCCTCTAACAGAAGCATATTTCATCCGATCCAGCTGAAATTTGGTATATGGTGTTGGTATATGGTATCTACCAACCATGCAAAAATTGGTCCACATCGGTCCATAATTATATATAGCCCCCATATAAACCGATCTCCAGATTTGGCTTGCGGACCCTAAAAAAGAAGCAAATTTCATCCGATCCGGCTGAAATTTGGTACATGGTGTCTAATAACCATGCAAAAATTGGTTCACATCGGTCCATAATTATATATAGCCCCCATATAAACCGATCCCCAGATTTGGCTTACGGAGCCTCAAAGAGAAGAAAATTTCATCCTATCCGGCTGGAATTTGGTACATGATGTTGGTATATGGTCTCTAACAACCATGCAAAAATTGGTCCACATCGGTGCTTAATTATATATAGCCCCTATATAAACCGATCCCCAGATTTGGCTTGTGGAGCCTCTAAGAGAAGCATATTTCGTCCGATCCGGCTGAAATTTGGTACATGGTGTTTGTATATGGTCTCTAACAACCATGCAAAAATTGGTCCACATCGGTTCATAATTATATATAGCCCCCATATAAACCGATCCCCAGATTTGGCTTGCGGAGCCTCTAAGAGAAGCGTATTTCATCCAATCCAGCTGAAATTTGGTACATGGTGTTGGTATATGGTCTCTAACAACCGTGCCAGAATTGGTCCATATCGGTCCACAATTATATGTAGCCCCCATATAAAACATTCTCCAGATTTGGTTCCGGAGCCTCTTGGAGGAGCAAAATTCATCCGATCCGGTTCAAATTAGGAACGTTGTGTTAGTATATGGTCGCTAACAACCATACCAAAATTGGTCCAATCACACAAAAATTGGTCCATATCGGTTCATAATCATGGTTGCCACTAGAGCCAAAAATAATCTACCAATATTTTATTTATATAGAAAATTTTGTCAAAATTTTATTTCTATAGAAAATTTTGTCAAAATTTTATTTCTAGAGAAAATTTTGTTAAAATTTTAATCGGTTCATAATAAAATTTTCATCATTGTCAAAATTTTATTTCTATAGAAAATTTTGTCAAAATTTTATTTCTAGAGAAAATTTTGTTAAAATTTTAATCGGTTCATAATAAAATTTTCATCATTGTCAAAATTTTATTTCTATAGAAAATTGTGTCAAAATTTTATTTCTATAGAAAATTTTGTTCAAATTTTATTCGGTTCATAATCATGGTTGCCACTCGAGCCAAAAATAATCTACCAAGATTTTATTTCTATAGAAAATTTTGTCAAAAGTTTATTTCTATAGAAAATTTTGTTAAAATTTTATTTCTGTAGAATTTGTCAAAATTTTCTTTCTATAGAAAATTTTGTCAAAATTTTTATTTCTGTAGAAAATTTTGTGAAAATTTTATTTCTATAGAAAATTTTGTTAAAATTTCATTTCTTTAGAAAATTTTGTCAAAATTTTATGTCTACTTTGTCAAACTGAATTATATACGTATTGGATCGATCTTTTTTGATTTAGTGTATACCACGTGTGGACTTACATACAATTTAGAAGATGGTGTTAGGAGGTTTTAAGATACCTTGCCATCGGCAAGCGTTACCGCAACTTAAGTAATTCGATTGTGGATGGCAGTGTTTAGATGAAGTTTCTACGCAATCCATGATGGAGGGTACATAAGCTTCGGCCTGGCCGAACTTATGGCCGTATATACTTGTTTTTATTTTAATTTTACCTTTTGCCGGACGGGGATTCGAACAACGGACCACACAGTTTGTAAGGATCAAAGAAGTAGCTGATCAATTGCCCAAGGAAAAATAAAATGTTAATTTTGTAATAACAAGCAACATTCACCAACTTAATTCATTATCGCTCCCTGTTAAATAGCGCTCCAAGCTACTAAACACATATATGTTTATAGGCTATTTCTAAATTAATATATGTTTGCATCCAAGCATATTATATTTACAAACATTTTATGTCCCATACATAATATGTTCTAACATATTAACATATATGTCCCAAACATGTTATGCTAGTTTATGAACTTTATATGCTTGCACTCAAAAATATTGTGTTTAAAAATTTGTGTTCCAAACATATAATGTTTATAGCATTTTATCTTATCCGCTCTGTTTTCTCTTCTAAGAATTCACAATTAAATATGTGAATTCCATAAAGCATATCAAAATTTTCAAAGGAACTTGTTTAATGTCGTAAACACGAGGCACATATACACGTACAGTTATCCACAATAACCTGGCTGTTATGCATACACCCAGAAAACGAAATTTGATCACCACAAACATATTTAAAGAGTGTTGTCATTGATGCGCCTAACAATTACATGTTACCCGTGAAAAAGTGAAAGATGTTGTGGTTAAATTCTATAGAAATTAACAACAAATTTCAGTCTCATGGATTTCTCGTACTTTAACATTTATGAAATTACACAGAAAGAAAAGTTTTCTTTTCTGAGAAATGAATTTTTAGACAAGCAAAGTTTTTCTTTGACGCTAAAAAATGAGAGACAATCGTTGAATCGCTTCTCACAAATTAGGGTTTATTTGCTCTAAAAGAAAATACATTATAAGAAAGGGGAATTTCGTTTGTCTAAAATTTCGTTCCGGAAGAAAGTATTTTTTTCTTTGGGTGTATGTATCTGATTTCGGTAAGCTTTTTATGCGTGGCAAGAAATTCATTCACGTATTGTTCGTCCAATTCTGTGACATTGCTTAGATGCCCATTTGGTCTTGCCTGTAACGGAATTGCACACAAAAAAGATTTTCTTATTAAATCACGAAATGAATTGATCCAATTAAGTTTTTTTATTGAAATGTCTTTAATCACAGAAATGATAGTATCAATTAAAAAATTAAATGAAAGTCAATTAATAAATTAATTGATCTAATTAACAAAAAAAAAAAAAAAAAAAAAATAATTGATACTATAATTATACCCTTCACCACTACTGTGGTGCAGGTTATAATAAGTTTGTGCATTTGTATGTAACGCCAAGAAGGAAAAGTCTGAGACCCATCGTTTAGTATACCGATCGTCTTAGAAATAAATTCTGAGTCGATTTAGCGATGTCCGTCTGTCTCTCTGTCTGTCCGTCTGTCCGTCTGTCTGTTGATGTATTTTTGTGTGCAAAGTACAGCTTGCAGTTTTAGTCCGATTGTCCTAAAATTTGGTATAGGGTCCTGTTTCGGCTCAGAGACGATCCTTATTGATTTTGGAAAAAATCGGTTCAGATTTAGATATAGCTGCCATATATATTTTTCACCGATCTGGTCATAATTGGCGTATATATCAACCGATCTTCCTCAAATTCCGTACATTCGAATATTTTGACAGTCTCGAAAAATTGGCAAAATATCAGCCAAATCGGTTCAGATTTAGATATAGGTTCCATATATAGCTTTCGCCCGATTTACACTCATTTGCCAACAGAGGCCAATTTTTTGCTCCGATTTAGTTGAAATTTTGCACAGAGAGTAGAATTAGCATTATAGGTATGCGTGTCAAATTTGGTTGAAATCGGTTCAGATTTAGATATAGCTCCCATATATAGCTTTCGCCCGATTTACACTCATATGACCACAAAGGCAAATTTTTTGCTACGGGTTAATTGAAATTTTGCACAGGGAGTAGAATTAGCATTATAGCTATGCGTGCCAAATTCGGTTGAAATCGGTTCAGATTTAGATATATCCCCCATATAGATTTCGCCCGATTTACACTCATATGACCACAGAGGCGTAGACTTAGCATTGTAGCTATGCGTGCCAAATTTGGTTGACATTGGTTCAGATTTAGATATAGCTCCCATATATATGTTTTTCTGATTTCGACAAAAATGGTCAAAATACCAACATTTTCCTTGTTAAATCGGCACTGCTTAGTCGAAAAGTTTTAAAAATGACTCTAATTTTCCTAAACTTCTAATACATATATATCGAGCGATAAATCATAAATAAACTTTTGCGAAGTTTCCTTAAAATTGCTTCAGATTTAAATGTTTCCCATATTTTTTTTTACTGAAATTGTGTTCCACCCTATTGCATTAGCCAACTTAAATTTTGAGTTTATAGATTTTGTAAAAGTCTATCAAATTCTGTCCAAATCGAGTGATATATAAATGTATGTATTTGGGACAAACCTTTATATATAGCCCCCAACACATTTGACGGATGTGATATTGTATCGAAAATTTAGATCTACAAAGTGGTGCAGGGTATAATATAGTCGGCCCCGCCCGACTTTAGACTTTCCTTACTTGTTTTTTTATTATACTCTCCATCATGGGATAGGGGTATATTAACTTTGTCATTCCGTTTGTAACACATCGAAATATTGATCTAAGACACCATAAAGTAAACATTCTGGGTCGTGGTGAAATTTTGAGTCGATCTGGAGATGTTCGTCCGTCCGTCCGTCTGTCTATCCGCCAGTCCGTGGAAATCACGTTAACTTCCAAACGAAATAAGCTATCGACTTGAAGCTTGGCACAAGTAGTTGTTGTTGATGTAGGTCGGATGCTATTGTAAACTGACTATATCGGACCACTTTTACGTATAGCCCCCATATAAACGGACCCCCAGATTTGCCTTTCGGAGCCTCTTAGAGAAGCAAATTTCATCCGACCCGGTTGAAATTTGGTACGTGATGTTAGTGTATGGTATTTAACATTCACCCTAAAATTGGTCCATATAGATCCATAGTTATATATAGCCCCCATATAAACCGATCCCCAGATTTGGTTTTGGATCCTTTTGGAGGAGCAAATTTCATCCGATTCAGTTGAAATTTTTATAGTGTAAAAGTATATGGTCTCTAACAACCAGGGCTGTGGAGTCGAGTCAATTTTGCTCGACTCCGACTCCAGCATTTCTTATAAGCCTCGACGTCGGCTCCGAGTTGGAGTCGAGAAACAAACATAAACTGCCATCAATTAGGACGGGCGGAATTTTAAATAACCACTACCATACAACAGATGACAATTACGAATATTGTTTCTATAGAAGTAAATTGGTGAAACATCGATTTATAAATGGTCTATCAGTTATGGGCATTAGAAGCCATCAATTTACTGTAAAGAATTTGGAGTGGCTTTGATGAAACAAACTTTCTCCTAAAAGACCGGCTCAGATGGCAGTTTGGCAGAGGTTTAATTTAAAATTATAGCTGCCGAGGACATCGGGTGTATACACTAATAGAACAATTTACGTTCCATAGTCGTGAACAGACGGTGACAAAATGAAACGGAAACGTTCACAAAAAAAATCAAAACGGTATGTTCACAATTCCGTCCACGGGCGTTCATGATTTCATGAACGGCATTCGTTTTTCTTTGGCCATGAAATGTCTCAAAATTATCGTTTGATTATATCAGTGATGCAATGTGCTAAGGCCACTGTTAATGCGTATGGTGCAGAAAACACAGGTTGGAGTCACGGTTGCGGAAATCTCTTTTTAATTTTGTTTATAAATTCGTACCATTACGTTTTCATATCGTGAATGCTGGTTGTTAAAGGGTGATACGGTCAAAATTTGGTCAATATAAACTTGACGTATTTCTTTCAATTTTGCATTTAAAAAACCTGAACACCCCTCATTTTGAAGGTGTGTGTGTAGAATGTTGCTCCTATTTTGATTTTGGAATTCACTCTTCAGTTGTCAAAATGCCGTCCACGCAAGAAGAGCAGCGTATCAAAATTTTGCTCGCGCATCGCGAAAACCCGAGCTACTCGCACGCAAAGCTGGCAAAATCGCTAAAAGTTGCCAAATCAACCGTTAAAAATGTAATTAAAGTGTTTGGGGAACGTTTGTCGACAGCCAGGAAGTCTGGATCGGGGGGAAATCGAAAACCGGAAGCCGCTGAGACGACAAAGAGAGTTGCCGGTAGTTTCAAGCGAAACCCTAACCTCTCTCTACGAGATGCCGCAAATAAGCTGGGTGTATCGTCTACAACCGTGCATCGAGCCAAAAAACGAGCCGCACTATCGACTTACAAGAAGGTAGTGACTCCAAATCGCGATGATAAGCAAAATACGACGGCCAAAGCGCGATGCCGGAGGCTGTACACGACGATGCTGACGAAGTTTGACTGCGTGGTAATGGACGACGAAACCTACGTCAAAGCCGGCTACAAGCAGCTTCCGGGACAGGAGTTTTATACGGCAAAAGGAAGGGGAATGAATTTGAAAAAGAAATTTAATTTGATTTTTTAAATAACGATTTCACCGATTTACACGCGTTTTCCCTTGACCAAATTTTCACCGTATCACCCTTTATTTCGACAACAATGGTGTCATTTTATCGTTGTCAGATTGAACAAATATTTTTAAAATGAGCACGCCGTGCATGATTTTTTCTATGAGTGTATGGAGATTTCTCAAGTAATTATCTCCACATACAAAATCTGGGCCGACGGGAATTTTCCGCATTTGTTTATGGATCTCAAATCAACTCTCAATTTTAAATTTCTGATAAATCTTATGAAAATTGTAGACTGGGAAAAATTTCGTAAAACAAATCGGAAGATGGGTTTATATGTAAGTGCTGTATCACAAAATTGTCCAGTATGACCCATCTTCGAACTCGACATGCCAGCCGTTCGTTATTCGATTAAAATCCCTAATGGAATCTAATTTGTCGAAATATTTCTCTAGTTACAAAGATATGAAGGTTAGGTTAGGTTAGGTTACCTAACCTAACCTAAGATATGAAGTGTTTTTCAAATTTTGTTTCGCCGGAGTCGGAGTCGAGGAAAATTTTTACGACTCCGACTCCGACTCCAGGAAAATGTTCAGACTCCGAGTCCGGCTCCGACTCCACAGCCCTGCTAACAACCATGCAAAAATTGGTCCATATCGGTCCATAATTATATATAGCCCCCATATAAATCGATCCCCAGATTTGGCCTCCGGAGCCTCTTGGAGGAGCAAAATTCATCCGATCCGGTTGAAAATTGGTACGTGGTGTTAGTATGTGGTCTCTAACAACCATGCTCATATTGGACCATATAGGTCCATACCCAGCAAAAAAATTTGCAAGTTCTTCCAAAGGCACAACTTTAAAAGCACTTCAAAAAGACGCACTCCCAATGATGTTAATTAGTTTAACTACCCAGGAAGTTCTTTGAATTCAATTTTTTATAACTTGGGTTTTTCACACTTTTAATGGGCAATTAAACTTTTTTTGTTTCAAATAGGTTAAGAACAGAGTAAGAATTCATATAATGGTACAAATCATTTAAATTTTGTCGAAAAAAATGCTAAATCCAATCTGAAAAAATTTTGAATTTTTGAAAATATTTGAGGTCAAACGTTTCCGACAAGTGTTAGAATCAATACAAATTATAAAAAAAATATAAAAATTATTTATTTGACAAAATATCACAGATTTTTTTTAATTTACGTACAAAACCTTTAGTTCGGAACACACCTGAAGAAGTGATGCAAATTCATTGCAACGGCTGTTGAAATGGAGGACTTCCGTCCTATGAAAAGCCCATGTTAAATTCATCGCTTCTGCGTCAATTTTACACCACTTCCGGATCCAAAAAGAAGATTTTCATTACTCTTTCGGCGACGCTTTTTTTTTGCTGGGTAATTATATGGTATATAGTCCCCACATAAACCGATCCCCACATTTGGCCTCTGTAGACTCTTGGTGGAGCAAACTTCATCCGATTCGGTTGAAAATTGGTACATTGTGTTAGTATGTAGCCGTTAACAATCATGCCAAACTTGGTCATTCTCGTTCTATAGTTATTATATATAGCCCTCAGATAAGCCGATCCACAATCACACGAAAATTGGTCCATGTCGGTTCATACTTGATATAAAGCGACCCCTATACTTCAATTGTGGCTCTCTAATTACCGCGCAAAAGTTAATATCGGTTCGCAATTATATGTAAATTTCCCTATATATGACTTTTTTGCCTAACAATTTAGGAGACGGTGTTAAGAAGTTTTAAGATACCTGGCCATCGGTAAGTATTACCACGATCACAATCTTTAGTAGAAGTTTCTACGCAACCCATGGTGGAGGGTACATAAGATTCGGCCTGACTGAACTCACGGCCGTCTATACTTGTTGCGATTGATTTTTGTTTCAATTAAAAAATTTGTTGAATCAATTAAAATTTTAATTGAATATTTTTTTTAGCTCAATAAAGATTTTAATTGGAAACATTTTCGTGAAAAATAGAGAAATTGTTTATTTTGTGTGGGTCTGAATTTAACATAGGCTTATCATAGGACAGATGTTCACCATGTCTACAGCCGTTGCACTGAATTTGCAACACTTCTTAAGGCATGATACGTGATCACAGTGTTTTGTGAATGTGAATTAAAAAATGTTGTGATATTTTGCCAAATAAATAATTTTTAAATTTTAACAAATAGGTATTTGCTAAGAATTTTATACAAATTTATGAACATTATATATATTAAAAATTTAAGTCCTAAACAAATATTTTTTACACCGAAACATATGATAAACACCATTTTCGCTGCGTGTACATGCTTATGTTATATACTCACTTCAAACCATTCCTCTCACATATATCTTATTAATCCTGCTATGAATTCATGTGTGCGCATTGGAGTTTTTCTGCTAACTGGTTTACGAATACAAAACCAAAGTTCGTCTGACATGCTAATGACACAGCCATCATTGCCAAATTATCCTAATGACAATTACAAATGATAATGAAGGTAGAGCACAAGGTTATAATGATTGTAATGAATATGACAAAAACAAGACATAATCGAAATATTAATGTATGTAATATTTTTATAGCCATAGGATGGGATATAATGAGCTAAGCACACCATTTGTTTCCCATCGATACAACGATTTGCGATTTTTATTGGTATTTCAATTTATTTACATTTCAAAAAGATATATGCAAAATATCTTTGATTGCGGCCTATACACATAATTGGCTTGATTTGGTTTTGTGTGTGGGTCTTTTGGATATTCTTGAAACTTAAGAAACCACTCTGGGGAACGTGTTTCGAAGATCGAGATTTCAGATGTTTCGATAATTGGAAACAAAACTTCGTCATATGTGCATTTTATAATGAGGGGATTACTTTGGAGGTTTTGAAAATGTTTTAGAAGAAACAAGTATATACGGGCGTAATCTTATGTACCCTCCACCATGGATTACGTAGAAACTTCTACTAAAGACGGTCATCCATAATTAAATTACTTGGGTTGCAACCGATGGCAAGGCATCTTAAAACTTCTTAACATCATCTTCTAAATTATATCCAGGCGGGATATATAGTAAACCAAAGAAAGGGCGATTAAATACGTATATATTCAGTTCTTGACCGGTATATATAGGGAAGAAATAATTACGAACCGATATGAACTTTTGTGGGGTAATTATAGAGCCAAAATTGAAATATGGGGGCTATATACAATTATGAACACGAGTGTATCAAAAATGGCAGATTTTCTACTGTTTGAGAGATTGGTAGAATTCTTAATGATTTGGAAGATCCTGCAAAATATTCCTCTCCAACTATGAAATGCTTCATAAATTTTCTATAGAAATAAAATTTTGAAATAAAAGAAGAAATAAGAAATAAAACAAGTATATTCGGCCGTAAGTTCGGCCAGGCCGAAGCTTATGTACCCTCCATCATGCGTAGAAACTTCTTCTAAACACTGCCATCCACAATCGAATTACTTAAGTTGCGGTAACGCTTGCCGATGGCAAGGTATCTTAAAACCTCCTAACACCATCTTCTAAATTGTATGTACGTCCATACGTGGTATATATTAAATCAAAAAAGATCGATCCAATACGTATATAATTCAGTTTGACAAATTAGACATAAAATTTTGACAAAATTTTCTACAGAAATAAAATTTTAACAAAATTTTCTATAGAAATAAACTTTTGACAAAATTTTCTATAGAAATAAAATCTTGGTAGATTATTTTTGGCTCGAGTGGCAACCATGATTATGAACCGAATAAAATTTGAACAAAATTTTCTATAGAAATAAATTTTTGACAATGATGAAAATTTTATTATGAACCGAATAAAATTTTAACAAAATTTTCTCTAGAAATAAAATTTTTTACAAAATTTTCTATAGAAAAAAAATTTGACAAAATTTTCTATAGAAATAAAATTTTGGTAGACTATTTTTGGCTCTAGTGGCAACCATGATTATGAACCGATATGGACCAATTTTTGTGTGATTGGACCATTTTTGGTATGGTTGTAAGCGACAATATATTAACACCACGTTCCTAATTTGAACCGATGTGGACCAATTTTTGCATGATTGTTAGAGACCATATACCAATATCATGTACCAAATTTCAGGCGGATCGGATGAAATTTGCTTCTCTTTGAGGCTCCGGAACCCAAATCTGGGGATCGGTTTATATGGGCGCTATATATAATTATGGACCGATGTGGACTAATTTTTGCACGGTTGTTAGAGACCATATACCAACACCATGTACCAAATTTCAGCCGGATCGGATGCAATTTGGTTCTCTTTGAGGCTTCGCAAGCCAAATCTGGAGATCGGTTTATATGGGGTCTATATATAATTATGGACCGATGTGGACCAATTTTTGCATGGTTGTTAGAGACCATATACCAACATCATGTACCGAATTTCAGCCGGATCGAATGAAATTTGCTTCTCTTTGCGGCTCCGCAAGCCAAATCTGGGGATCGGTTTATATGGGGGCTATATATAATTATTGACCGATGTGGACCAATTTTTGCGCGCTTGTTAGAGACCATATACCAACACCATGTTCCAAATTTCAACCGGATTGGATGATATTTGCTTCTCTTAGAGGATTCGCAAGCCAAATCTGGGGATCGGTTTATATGGGGGCTATATATAATTATGGACCGATATAGACCAATTTTTCCACGCTTGTTAGAGACTATATACGAACACCATGTTCCAAATTTCAGCCGGATCGGATGATATTTGCTTCTCTTAGAGGCTTCGCAAGCCAAATCTGGGGATCGGTTTATATGGGGCCTATATATAATTATGGACCGATGTGGACCAATTTTTGAATGGTTAGTAGAGACCATATACCAACACCATGTACCAAATTTCAGCCAGATCGGATGATATTTGCTTCTCTTAGAGGCTTCGCAAGCCAAATCTGGGGATCGGTTTATATGGGGGCTATATATAATTATGGACCGATATAGACCAATTTTTGCACGCTTGTTAGAGACCATATACCAACATCATGTTCCAAATTTCAGCCGGATCGGATGATATTTGCTTCTCTTAGAGGCATTCCAAATCTGGGGATCGGTTTATATGGGGGCTATATATAATTACGAACCTATGTGGACCAATTTTTGCATGGTTATTAGAGACCATATGCCAACACCATGTATCAAATTTCAGCCAGATCGGATGAAATATGCTTCTCTTAGAAGCTACGCAAGCCAAATCTGGGGGTCCGTTTATATGGGGGCTATACGTAAAAGTGATCCGATATGGCTCATTTTAAATACCATCCGAACTACATTTATAACAACTACTTGTGCCAATTTTCAAGCCCATAGCTTGTTTCGTTCGGACGTTAGCGTGATTTCAACAGACGGACAGACGGACATGCTTAGATCGAATCAGAATTTCACCATGACCCAGAATATATATACTTTATGGGGTCTGAGAGCAATATTTCGATGTGTTTCAAACGGAATGACAACATTATTATACCTCCCATCCTTTGGTGGAGGTTATAAAAATAAATAGTTTTAGTTATTTTATAAAGAATTTCACCTTTGGTTGAGTTCCCGGTAATATAGCTTCCATTAGAGGTATGCGCGTGACACGAAATTGTCGTGACATGCGTGATTCACGCATGAATCATGTGAGTCGTGAATAAAATCTGAAGCAACTCTCGTGAATGTGCGTGAATGGGACTAAAATAAATATGTCGTGCGTGAGCGTGCGTGAGTAATAAAATCGGTTCGTCAATGTGCGTGAATAAAATTTCTGCAAAATCACACTCACGAAAAAAATCAAGATTTAATTCGTTCTCCTATGTTAATTGAAATTGATTTAGCTGTCGAACTATATTTTATTTATGAATTTTGTTTCCTTTGCTCATTCCCGGTTGGAAAATGTCGTGAGTTTCGTGAATTTGTCGTGAGTCACGTAAATTGTCGTGAATCGTGCGTGAGCGTGAGACTGTAAAAGTAGTTCGTGCGTGAGTACTGCTTTTCGTGAATGTGCGTGAGTGTATGTGGCTACGACAATTATCGTGCGTAATCGTGAGTGAATAAATATTTGGCTTCGTGAATTGCGTGCCACCATTTTTTTATTGGGCAATAACTATATATTAGAAGTGTGCACGTGACACGAAATTGTTGTGTCTCACGATAATTTTCGTGCCTCAGGCGTAAGTCGTGAGTCACTCTCACAGCAACGGCGTGAGTGTGATTAACAAACTGTCGTGCGTGAGCGTGAGTCACGAAAATAATATCTTCCTGCGTATTCATGAGTACCGAATTACTCTCACGAAGATAATCCCGCCCACAAAAATAAAACGCTAAAGGGGTAAATTCATTTACAATTTCTGTGACACCAAGGATGTCAAGAGTTTAATGACGCTCTCTATTTTAGTCGTGCTTATGATTTCAGACACGTTCTTCAGGTAAATTACTCATTAAATTATTCGTGAGTTAGGACATTTTTCGTGAGTCACGATATTTTTTGTGAGTCACGGTATTTCTCGTCATTCACGACATTTTCGTCCGTGAGCACGAATTTTCTTTTCGTTAGTGTGCGTGGGTGTGAAAGCTACACTGAAAAAACAGTGAACCCTTTTCCATTGCAAAATGAACTAAACTGTAGTAATATTGACCATGATTTAGCCCTTAAGATTTTTTAAACTTGTCTAGTTTATAATTCTCTTAAATGTTAGTTCATCTATAACATTTTAGTTTAGTTCATTTTTACAACACCATAAGATTTATATACCCCTACCAAGTTAAAGAGTCAGTTTTGTTTTGGTTTACTTGCTTAGTTTGTGGGAAACCCGATAATAAAAATTGGTTTACAGACTCTTTAAAATGTCGACAACTAAACTATTTTTAAATCAATCCTTCCACAGTACAGAGAAATTAAGTAATTAAAGGAACAACAAATCGTTTTACTATTATGAAAATGTTCATACATTAAAATTAAACTTTCTTTAAGCAAAAGTACTTTATTATAAAAACTTATATATTCTTAATACAATGTTTTTTGTGAATAAAAATTATGACCACGTGGAAAAGAGAGTAGTTCATTTGAACCCGCTGTTTGGACATTTTGACTTATCCTTTTTTTATTCATTGTAGGTAATTTTTTCACATACCTTGCTGGAAAAAAATGGAAACAATAATGAAAATTGTTAAAAATTAACACCATGTAATGAAATATAATTTTAATTCTTCATTTTAGCTTGTAACTTACCATATTTGGGGTCATTTTATCGAATGGTGTAAGGAATTCAACTTTTCTTTGGAAAACGTATCTCATAAAATTTGTACCTGAAACAATTAGAGAAATAATGAAGTATTCTATATAAACTCATAAAACTGTGTTGTTATCGATGTGGAGGATATAATAAAATAAATATTCTAGTTGAAAGAAAGCCAGAGTTTTAATATAAAACTTACCAATTCTCTATTGAATTGTACGCTGAGGGGAAATATAAAAAGTTGTCCAAATTTATTTGGGCTATTCTGAAATTAAATATTTATTTTTTACATTAAATAAAATAATTAAATAGGTTTCCAAAAAATCTAATGAAAAAAATAATATTATGCATAAAAAAAAAACAAATATTCTGGTTAAAAGAAAGTTAAAGAATCCTTACCAATTCACTATTAAATTACAAGCAAAGGAGTACTAACATTTTTTTCAAATTTTTAAGGGGTTATTCTGAAATTAAATATTTGTTTTTTTACATTAAAATATTACATTGGTTTCCAAAAAAATTGATTAAAGAAATACTAAAATAAGGTATAAAAACCTGTAATTTTGATGATAAAAAGGTCATAAAAACGTAAATATTCTAGTTGAAAGAAAGCCAAATTTTAAAAGAAAACTTACCAATTCTCTATTTCCGAACCCATCTGGAGTTGCTCTGAAATTAAATATTGCTTTTACAACAAAGAAAAACATTAAACTGGTTTCCAAACAAAAAAATAAAAAAAAAAATAATTAACAAATAATAATATACATAAAAAATATTATTTTTAAATGAAAGCAATATTCAAAAAACAATACTTACCAACTTATGGCTCAACTATACGCTGAGATATAACAAACATTTTCCAAATTCATCTGGAATTGAATATTAATTTTTTTACATAGAATAATAAATATTTCAATGCACTTTCAATTTCAACATATTTTCCTAAATATTCTTAATAACTAATTATACAATTATTTTTCGAGCTTTATGGACAGATATAGATTAAGGAACATGGTTAATAGAGCCATTGAAAAGAAAACGCCAGATACCAATCTATACACGCCTGGACTGTACATGTTTCGGTTCGGGCGAATGAACCTTTCCACAGCCTTTAGTATAGATCTGGCTGGGAGAGATAACTCAATTTTGGGCCCTTTATGCTAACTCCTTATGGAGAAAACATTTAGGAAATTTCCTCTTACAAATTGAATCATCTTTTCTCCCACTGTACATCATCTTTTCATATAACTTACAAGTCCCTTAATCTTATTTTTATTTCGTTTTGTTACATAGTAATGCATAATTAGATATAATGCATTTGGACGTCAATTGCCTGTTTCGGTATCAGGCTAACATGTAATATAATAAGCAACGATGAGCCCGTCGTAAAACTAGGAAAAACACGACTAATGTACGCGTTAGAATTGTTGTTGTATCCTGGAAACCAGTTTCTGTTAATTGTCATATGTTGTAGTTGACTGTAGAAACAATAAGCATTGTTCGACTGTTCACCACTTAGGTGAATTCTAACAAATTAGCTTTCTAAAAATAAATTTCGTGTTGTTGCATTACTATGTAACAAAACGAAATAAAAATAAGATTAAGGGACTTGTAAGTTATATAAAAAGATGATGTACAGTGGGAGAAAAGATGATTCAATTTGTAAGAGGAAATTTCCTAAATGTTTTCTCCATAAGGAGTTAGCATAAAGGGCCCAAAATTGAGTTATCTCTCCCAGCCAGATCTATACTAAAGGCTGTGGAAAGGTTCATTCGCCCGAACCGAAACATGTACAGTCCAGGCGTGTATAGATTGGTATCTGGCGTTTTCTTTTCAATGGCTCTATTAACCATGTTCCTTAATCTATATCTGTCCATAAAGCTCGAAAAATAATTGTATAATTAGATATAATGCATTTGGACGTCAATTGCCTGTTTCGGTATCAGGCTAACATGTAATATAATATTCTTAATAACTTTTTTCTAAACTACCGATAAAATATTAATAACTTTCATTTAAAAGGTTTAATAAACAAACACCAATATATGTCTCAAAAATCCAAAATATTCCATGCCTTTATATGCCCTTGTTGCATACCTACTTAAAAGATGCAACAGCCCACGCCAACGCCAACTATACAACTGAAGCATGCCAAACAAAACCAAGCAAAGCCAAAACATTCCTACAACAACAAAAACACATGTGCCTTTATTGAAAACAACACCTCATCCAGCCAATAAACCATCCAAGAATAACAAACACACACACAAACCACTAAATGAACCAAAATAAAAACAACCCCATGCTCATGTATACACAACAAAACTCAAGTAACATCATCTTTACATTAATCACATTCCACTATGCCGATAAAGATCTCTGTACTATGCATTAGTTTATCGCATCTGCTGACAATTTACTCTGAGAATAATATTCGTAAAGGCACACCAGTTTATGAACGATGAAACGTTTAACTTAAAATTCGCAAAATTTTCATGAAATGTTATCTACCATTTTTGACGAAAATGTCTATAAATTTAATTACATGTGAACTAAAAATATTTCATTGGGTAATTTTTTACCAACAATTATTAACTATAGGAATTGTCAGTAAGAAATTGCTATCCACTTTCTAGTTCATTTTTCGTAAAAAAATATTTTCTCATACAAAAAAAAAATCTTATAGTAAATTGCACTTATTATTTAGAAAATACTTTACATTTCACAAGTAGTTTTATAGCATAACAAACGAATTTTTAACTACCAGTTAAGAAATTTTTTAAGGAAATTTCCATCGTATTTTGTAGGCCATGAACTAAACGATTGCTACTTAGAATTTGTAAAATTTCCTTTCGAGTAGTTAATTTTCGTTGAAGATACGAAAAATGAACTAAAATTCTGGAAAATTCTTGTAATAAATTATTGTAAAAATCTTCTTAAATTTACGAGACACTTTTTTTTTTGTGTACGAAACAATATCGTACGTGAGTGTGCGTGAGAAAAATATTACTCACGTGCACACATCTAGTGTCTGAATTGCCATCTGTAAAATGTTACAATACATATCAACCACCATGTAGTTAATTATTACTTCTTTGTGCATTGGTTGATGGAATATTAGACTAAAATCAAATACATGTTTTGCTCTAAAAATAAGTTAAATTTTGCATCAGTTTAACGATGGGAGTTTTTATACCCTCCACCATAGGATAGGGGTATATTAACTTTGTCATTCCGTTTGTAACACATCGAAATATTGCTCTAAGACCCCATAAAGTATATATTAGAGGTGTGCATGTGAGTAATATTTTGCTCCCGCTCACGCACACTCACGACGGAGAAATCTTATTCACGCACACTCGCGCACAATATTTTTTTGTAGGACTCACGCTCACGCACGTTCACGAAAAGAAAATTTGTATTAACGCACACTAACGAACGAAAATCATTTAAATGTCATGACTTACGAAAAATATCGTGACTCACGAAAAATGTCGTGACTCACGAATAATTTTATGAGTAATTTACCTATAGAACCTGACAAAAAACATGAGAATGATTAAAATCGAGAGCGTTATAAAACTCTTAACACCTAGGATAACATTAAAACTCTAAACAAATTCAACTCGTAAGCATTTTATGTTCGTAAGCGGGATTATTTTCGTGAGCGTAACATATTTTTCCGAAATTCATTACTCACGCACACTCACGGCGATATCGTAACTCACACACGACATTTGATTGGTTAATCACACTCACGCTCACTCACGCCGTTGGCGTCAGAGTGACTCACGCGTGAGTCATGAAAATTTTCGTGATTCACGACAATTTCGTGTCACGTGCACACCTCTAATATATATATTCTGGGTCGTTGTGAAATTTTGAGTCGATCTAAGCATGTCCGTCTGTCTGTTAAAATCATGCTAACTTCCGAACGGAACAAGCTATCGACGTGAAACTTGACACGAGTAGTTGTTATTGATGTAGGTCGGATGGTATTGCAAATGGGCCATATTGGTTCACTTGTACGTATAGCCCCCATATAAATGGACTCTTGGAAGAGCAAAATTCATCCAATTCGGTACGTGGTGTTAGTATATGGTCTCTAACAAACATGCAAAAATTGGTCCATATCGGTCCATAATTACACATAGCCCCCATATAAACCGATCCCCAGATTTGGCTTGCGGAGCCTCAAAGAGAAGCAAATCTCATCCGATCCGGCTGAAATTTGGTACATAGTGTTGTTATATGGTCTCTAACAACCATGCAAAAATTGGTCCATATCGGTTCATAATTATATATAGCCCCCATATAAACCGATCCCCAGATTTGACCTCCGGAGCCTCTTGGAATAGCAAAATTCATCCGATTCGGTTGAAATTTGAAACTTGGTGTTAGTATATGGTCTCTAACAACCATGTATGCAATGCTCATCCATTTCTCGGCAATAGTGCAATTTGTTATAAAATATAAAGAGATTAAAAGTGGAACATATTAAAAATAATATTTTTTAAAATTTGTTTTCTTTTTTTTTAGTTTTCCCAATGCTAAAGTAACATCACATCTGAAAAACTAACGCGAAATCAATGCAGTGTTTGTTTAAGAAGGTAACTTCAGCCCACGGTCATGTAAAATTCATTGCTTCTGAGGCAATTTGACACTACTTCCGCACCAAAAAGAAAAAAAAATACAATGGTGGGTGAGTATACAACTTTTTCAACAAGATGACAACATGATTGTACTTTTGTAGAACAATGCCAATTTGGGGGCATACTGTTCTTCAACTACATTGGTAAGCATGAGATTGCCTACCAACCGTTGCCATTATGGCTTTACATTTCTAAGTATCCTTTGTTAATACCCAAACTATGTTTGAATTTATTGGAATTTTTACCGCCTCATAATCATAAAATGCTTTTTAATTTAAAATAACAATAATGCTATTAAATTGTCTTATTGTTCCTTAAATCAAAGAAAGCAGACTCGTAGGTTTTGTGGTCAAATTGTAAAACAATTTCGTAAAGAATCGAAAATCCCATGGGGATAATGTCCAGGGGAGGACGTATTTCAAAGTCAAAGAAAAGTTTCATTTTCAATCAGAAGAAGTTGAAAAATTTACTTGTTATTATTTTGTTATTGTGAGTATTTTTACATGCACTATCATATTCTGGAGATATCATAAGTTTACCATTCCCTTTGTAACATTTCGATATTGTGGCTGATATGTAATGCTAACATCTTCACATTGATATCATTTCTAGATTGCTCGTCTGACAGGCATGTTTGCCACAGTTGGTAGAATTCTACCAAAAATTTTAGATTTTTTTTATTGGTAGAGTTCTTGATATTTTTTATAGAAATAAAATTGTTACCTATAGAAACACAATTTGACAAAATCAAAATTTTGACAAAATTTTTTATAGAAATTTTACAAAAATTTTCTATGAAATAAAATTTTGTAAAAGTTTTCTATAAAAATAAAATTTTGCAAAAATTTTCTTTAAAAATAAAATTTTGCAAAAATTTTATTTGAAATCAAAATTTTCTATAGAAAAAAAATTTGACAAATATTTTCTATAGAAATAAAATTTTGCAAAAATTTTCTATAAAAAATGTTCTATAGAAAAAAATTTTATAGACATTCTCTATAAAAATAAAATTTTGAAGACATTTTCTATAAAATTAAAATTTTGGAAAAAATTTCTATAGAAAATAAAAAAAAAAAATTTGCAAAAATTTTCTACAAAAAGTTTTCTGTAGAAATAAAATTTTCAAGACATTATCGATAAAAATAAAATTTTGAAAAAATTTTCTATAAA
The DNA here is from genome assembly GCF_050003625.1 of Haematobia irritans. NCBI lineage: Eukaryota > Metazoa > Arthropoda > Insecta > Diptera > Muscidae > Haematobia > Haematobia irritans. Next base: position 148,768,711 of record NC_134400.1, on the reverse strand, counting down.
ATTAAAATTTTTGCAAACTCTATTTTTCTATAGAACAAAAATTTGAAAAAATTAAAAATAAAATTAAAAATAAAATCCAAAAATTTTATTTAAAAATAAAAATTTGCACAAATTTTCTTTAAAAATAAAATTTTGCAAAAATGTTATTTGAAATCAAAATTTTCTATAGAAATAAAATTTTACAAATAATTTTTTATAGAAATAAAACTTTTCTATAGAAATATATTTTTGCAAAAATATTCTAAAGAAATAAAAATTTGTAGACATTCACTATAAAAATAAAATATTGAAAACATTTTCTATAAAATTAAATTTTTTGCAAAATTTTGTATCTATAGAAATTTTTTGCAAAATTTGCAAAAATTAAAAAAAAATAAAAAAAAAACATAAACATAAAAATTTGCACAAATTTTACTTAAAAAATGAAAATTTGCACAAATTTTATTTAGTAATATAAGTTTGCAAAAATTTTCTATAGAAATAAAAATTTGCAAAAATTTTCTATAGAAACAAAATTTTGCAAAATTTGCTATAAAAAGGTTTCTATAGAAATAAAAAATAAAATTTTGAACAGATTTTCTATAAAAATAAAATTTTGCAAAAATTTTCTATAGAAATAAAAATTTGCAAAAGTTTTCTATAGAAATAAAATTGTGCAATAATTTTCTATAAAAATAAAAATATATGTTGTCTATAGAAATAATATTTTGCAAATATTTTTTTATAGAAATAAAATTTTGCAAAAATTTTCTATAGAAATAAAATTTTGACAAAATTGTCTATAGAAATAAAATTTCGACAAAATTTTCTATATTGTTGTTGTTTTTTGATTTCAGCTTAAAACCATACATTGACTAAACAACAAGTGTAGCTTAACCAACAGAGGAAAAGAATGTTTGTCAAATTTATTTGGGCAAAGCCCTATAGACTGCAAGATGGTTGGATGGACGCACGATTCGGAATTACCACATTCCTCATGAGCATCCTTTACTTGCAGCAAAACTATCAACCAATTATCAGAATAAATTCAGGCAGTTCATTAAACCCAACAATGAAACACACTTGGACCTTCCGAAAAAAGTTTTTACAAAATTTGATATAAAAAGGTTTCTATAGAAATAAAAACTAAAATTTTGAAAATATTTTCTATAAAAAAATAAAATTTTCTATAGAAATAAAAATTTGCAAAAGTTTTCTATAGAAATAAAATTGTGCAATATATAAAATTTTACAAATATTTTCTATAGAAATAAAACTTTTCTATAGAAATAAAATTTTGGAAAAATTTTCTATAAAAAAATTTCTATAGAAATAAAATTTTGTAGACATTCTCTATAAAAATACAATTTGGAAGACATTTTCTATAAAATTAAAATTTTGCAAAAATTTTCTACAAAAAGTTTTCTATAGAAATAAAATTTTGAAAAAATTTTCTATAAAATTAAAATTTTTGCAAAATTTTGTTTCTATAGAAAATTTATGCAAACTTTTATTTCTATAGAACAACAATTTGCAAAAAATAATAAAAAAAAATTCAAAAATTTTGTTTAAAATAAAAATTTGCACAAATTTTCTTTAAAAATAAAATTTTGCAAAAAATTTCTTTAAAAATAATATTTTGCAAAAATTTTATTTGAAATCAAAATTTTCTATAGAAATAAAATTTTACAAATACTTTTTTATAGAAATAAAACTTTTCTATAGAAATAAAATTTTGCAAAAATTTTCTATAGAAATAAAATTTTGTAGACATTCTCTATAAAAATAAGACATTTTCTATAAAATTAAAATTTGTGCAAAATTTTGTTTCTATAGAAATTTTTTGAAAAATTTGCAAAAATTAAAAAAAAAAAATAAAAAATTTTCCAAAAATTGTATGTAAACATAAAAATTTGCACAATTTTACTTAAAAAATGAAAATTTGCACAAATTTTATTTAGTAATATAAGTTTGCAAAAATTTTCTATAGAAACAACATTTTGCAAAATTTGCATAAAAAGGTTTCTATAGAAATAAAAAATTAAATTTTGAAAACATTTTCTGTAAAAATAAAATTTTGCAAAAATTTTCTATTGAAATAAAAATTTGCAAAAGTTTTCTATAGAAACAAAATTGTGCAATAATTTGCTATAAAAATATATTGTTGCAAAATTTTTTCTATAGAAATACCATTTTGCAAATATTTCTTTATAGAAATGATATTTTGCAAAAATTTTCTATAGAAATAAAATTTTGTAAAAATTTACTATAGAAATAAAATTTTGTCAATTTTTTTTTATAGAAATAACATTTTGAAGACATTTTCTATAAAAATAGGAGCCACCGTGGTGCAATGGTTAGCATGCCCGCCTTGCATACACAAGGTCGTGGGTTCGATTCCTACTTCGACCGAACATCAAAAAGTTTTTCAGCGGAGGATTATCAGTAATGCTGGTGACATTTCTGAGGGTTTCAAAGCTTCTCTAAGTGGTTTCACTACAATGTGGAACGCCGTTCGGACTCGGCTATAAAAAGGAGGTCCCTTGTCAGTGAGCTTAATATGGAATCGGGCAGCACTCAGTTCACCAATGTGGTATCACAATAGACTGAATAGTCTAAGTGAGCCTGATACATCGGGCTGCCACCTAATCTAACCTAATCTTCTATAAAAATAAAATTTTGCAGAAATTTTCTATAAAAATAAAATTTTGCGAAATTTTCTATAAAAATATATTTTTTTTTTAAATAAAAAAATTTCCAAGAACTCTCTATTAAAATAAGATTTATCAAAAATTTGACCAAAAACTTCACAGTAAAATTTTTTAAATTTCGTATTTTTTTTTAAATTTTGCAATCGTTCCAACAGCTGGCAGTTTTATTCGTAACATTTTAAGCTATTGCATTCAGAAAGAAGTATATACGGCATTAAGTTCGGCCCGGCCGAATCTTAAATACCCACACCAAATATATAGAATTTCAGGTGGATTTGATGATAGATACTCTTCCAAATACATCATTTCAGTTTTGTTTAAGTTTTAAAGGAATCTTAAATATATCCTCTAAGCGTGTAAGAAAATTCTACGAAATAATGTCTTTCGTTAGAAATCTAAGCAATCGAGATTTAAATTGGGGATTTTATTTCTTCTTTAGTGCAATTTGGCTTCTATCCACTCAAGAAGTTAAATCATGAGATCGGTGTATATAAGGATTTTATTAAATCCTTTACGATATAATTCAAATTTGACATAACTCTTATGGTTCTAAAATAGTTATAGATTAAAAATTTCAGTACAGTCCAGATTTAAAATTTCAACCAAATCGGTTGAAAATTTCAGTGTCGAAATGCTCAAGACCCCAAATCGCGAAATCGATCTATATGGTGGCTATACCAAACCATGAACCTATGCACACCACATTCGGCTCACATTTTTGGGGTCATAAAATATCTCTATATGTTGAATTTCAAGCAAACCGAATACAAATTGGAGTTTCAAGCCCCATGAAGTCAAATCAGGAGATCGGTCTATATGGGTGTTATATTAAAATATGGACCAATATACACCACCAATTTCAGGAAAAGCCCAAGAAATGAAATGATAGCGTGATTACAACAGAAAGACAGACTGTCAGATGGACTTAGTCTTAGAATTTCTCCCTGATCAAGAATATATGTCATATTCGAAAATAGATATTTCGATGTGTTGCAAACGGAATGACAAACTTATTACACCCCCATCACATTTCTGGTGTTGTTTGTGTTATTTCTTTTTCATAACCGACAAGCTAACATGATCTGAACCGTGTAGAAGCCGCACTGTGACCCTTTAAAAAAAAAGTCTTTTGGATGTGCAGGGGTGCGTATGATTTATTCACTTTGAGTCAATAACACACATACGGCACAGTGAACAATCATTTTTATTTTTTACTATCAAATTGAACTAACAGGAATACTCACAATTTTCTCGATATGTTTTGATCCTATTATGTTATACTCAAGCGAATTCCGAATTTTAGTTTTATTTAAAGTGAATGCTTTGAAAAGAAAGAATGCTTTGTTGTTGCAAAACATGGAAGAGTTTATTCTGATAACATTTTCAACAGACATTTTTCTAACCCATTTAAATAAGCTTCGGCCTAGCCGAACATACGGCCGTATATATTTGTTTTTTTTTTTACCTTATTTAAATTTCCCAAAACTTAAATTTGCACTTCAAATATCGTAATTGTGTACTTTATAATACTTGTCCAAAGGCACTGTATCGGAAGTGGGAAAAATCATTGGGGGATCCCACTATGCGCTTTAGAAGAAATGTTTGTGGACTTGTTTAAGGTAAGGTAATTTATTATACGTGATTCATGATGATAGTTATTTACAATTCGACCATGCCGAACTTTGACGGTACTTGTTTTATTTACATTGTTCGTGTGTGTGCTGTTTTTGTTTTGTTTTCTATACGTTTTCATAAGAACTCGAAGGCAACAAAAGGCAAACAATGAAAATATTTTATTTCCTTCCAGCACTTAGCGAAACTTTGCACAAAACTTTTTTTGTTTTTTAACTTTGATACTTGTTATTGCATTTACATATTGTTTACTTTTTAAAATTAATTTATGGATATATGTTTACATTATATCGATATTTCCCACAAAATGCGATTCTCAGAAAATCCACTTTTAAATGTAAAACATAGGGTACATGATAAAAAGATACCAGAAAACTAAACATTCTCGAATCATAATAAAATCTACAACATTACACTCCTCCCATGGTAGGTTAGGTAAGCACCTTACCTAACCCACACTATTTTCTCAAGATCAAGTACACAACATCCCGGTACAAGTAAGACATAGCTAATACATGTGTGTGTGTGTGTGTGTATGAGTAAAATTGTAAGAAGATTTATTCCCTTATTCCTGCAAAAACAAAATTTAAAATTGTTCCGCAAACATTAATTTTTAAGCACATAATGGGCAAAATTTAGCAACTATTTCATCGTTTTAAACGAAAAGTTATTTTTTAAACCATTAAGTTTAGTAATAAAAAATAGAAAACCAATAAAAACAAGTATATACGGCCGTACGTTCGGCCAGGTCGAAGCTTATATACCCTCCACCATGGATTGCGTAGAAACTTCTACTGAAGACTGTCATCCACAATCGAATTACTTGGGTTGCGGTAACTTTTGCCGATGACAAGATACCTAATACTGTAATATATACCACGTCCATACGTGGTATATATTAAACTTAAAATGGCTGATTAAATACGTATATAATTAAGTTTGACAAAATTTTCTATAGAAATAAAATTTTGGCAACATTTTCTATAGAAGTAAAATTTGGACAAAATTTTCTATAGAAATAAAATTTTGACAAAATTTTCTATAGGTTTTAAGCTGCAATAAAAAACAACAACAATGCTTAAAGAACAAAACCAACAATAACAAAACAAAACAAATGGAAAAAGAAGAGGAGGCACGCTCAAAATAAACCCAGTGGCATAGGAAAAGAGATATGTTTGTTTCGAATTTATTTCGGCATAAGCCGGCTCTCAATGTAAAACCTTTTTTCGGAGGGTTCAAGTGTGGTTTTTGTTGGGTTTAATAAACTGCCTGAATTTATTCTGATAATTGGTTGATAGTTTTGCTGCAGGTAGAGGATGCTGATGAGGAATGTGGTAATTCCGAAACGTGCGTCCATCCAACCATCTTGCAGTCTATAGGGCTTTGCCCAAATAAATTTGACAAACATTCTTTTCCTCTGTTGGTTAAGCTACACTTGTAGTTTAGTCAATGTATGGTTTTAAGCTGCAATAAAAAACAACAACAATGCTTAAAGAACAAAACCAACAATAACAAAACAAAACAAGTACATACGGCCGCAAGGCCAGGCCGAATCTGATGTACCCACCACCATGGATTGCGTAGAAACTTCTACGAAAGACTATGATTTAGTCCATACATGGTATATATTAGACAATAAAGTTATGTATAGTTAAGTCTACAAATAATTACGAATCGATATGGACTTTTTGTACGTAGAGAGCAAGAATTGAAATATGGGGGTCGCTTATATGGGGGCTATATACAATTATGAACTTGATATGGACCAATTTTTGTGTGATTGGGGATCGATTTATCTGAGGGCCATATATAACTATAGACCGATATGGACCTAGTTAGGCATGGTTGTTAACGACCATATACTAGCACAATGTACCAAATTTCAACTCACTCGGATGAAATTTGCTCCTCCAAGAGGTTCCAAAACCAAATCTCGGGATCGGTTTATATGGGGCTATGTACGATTATGGACTGATATGGACCACTTTTAGCATGGTTGTTAAATATCATATACTACCACCACGTACCAAATTTCAAGCAGATCGGATGAATTTTGCTTCTCCAAAAGGCACCGGAGGTCAAATCTGGGGATCGGTTTATATGGGAGCTATATATAATTATGGACTGATAGGAACCAATTCCTGCATGGTTGTTGGATACCATATACTAACATCACGTACCAAACGGCAAGCATTTTGCTCTTCCAAGTGGCTCTGGAGGTCAAATCTGGGGATCGGTTTATATGGGGCCTATATATAATTATGGACCGATATGGACCAATTTTTGCATGGGAGTTTGAGGCCATATATTAACACCACATACCAAATTTCAACTGAATCAGATGAATTTTGGTCTTCCAATAGGTTCCGGAGGTCAAATCTGGTAATCGGTTTATATGGGGTTTATATATAATTATGAACCGATGTGGACCAATTTTTGCATGGTTGTTATAGACCATATACTAACATCACGTACAAAATTTCAGCCGGATCGGATGAAATTTGCTTCGCTTAGAGCAATCGCAAGCCAAATTTGGGGGTCCGTTTATATAGGGGCTATACGTAAAAGTGGACCGATATGGACCAAGTTTTGCATGCTTGTTAGAGACCATATACTAACACCATGTACCAAATTTCAGCCGGATCGGATGAAATTTGCTTCTCTTAGAGCAATCGCAAGCCAAATTTGGGGGTCCGTTTATATAGGGGCTATACGTAAAAGTGGACCGATATGGACCAAGTTTTGCACGCTTGTTAGAGACCATATACTTACACCATGTACCAAATTTCAGCCGAATCGGATGAAATTTGCTTCTCTTAGAGCAATCACAAGCCAAATTTGGGGGTCCGTTTATATGGGGGCTATACGTAAAAGTGGACCGATATGGCCCATTTGCAATACCTACATCAATAACAACTACTTGTGCCAAATTTCAAGTCGATAGCTTGTTTCGTTCGGAAGTTAGCGTGATTTCAACAGACGGACGGACGGACGGACATGCTCAGATCGATTCAGAATTTCACCACGACCCAGAATATATACTTTATGGGGTCTTAGAGCAATATTTCGATGTGTTACAAACGGAATGACAAAGTTAATATACCCCCATCCTATGGTGGAGGGTATAAAAAGTATAGACGGCCATAAATTTGGCCATGTCGAGTTTTAAATGCCTATCAATATGGATATCACACAGGAAAAAATTAACTGTTAATGAGAAAACTGAACGAAATCGTGCAAAAGTTTAACTAAATTGTGAAATAAATTTTTAAATTTCCACAATCCGTTTGAAAAAAGGGAAAATGTATGGCCTGCATAGATGGTCAGAGTAGAATTTTTTTTTTTGGTTTTCTAATGTCAAAAAGGTGTAAACGTGGAAAACGTCATATACTTGTACAAAACGTAGTAAATGTCAAAAATACTTACAAGACTTTTAGATTCGATTTCAAACTATTTGTATACCCTTCGCCACACTGTGGCGAGATAGACATATGTTATGGTGTCTTTGGCAATATTGCTCAGGGCCGGCTCCTGAGTCGATCTAGTCATGTCCGTCTGTCTGTGAACACATTTTTGCAATCAAAGTCTAGGTCTCAATTGTAGTTCAATCGACTTAAAATTTGGCACACGGATGTATTTACGGTCAGAGTAGAATCTTATTGCTTTTGAAAGAAATCGGTTCAGTTTTATATATAGCTCCCATATATATCTTTTGCCCAATATCTACTAATATAGCCCCATAAGCCAGAATTTCAGCCTGATTTAATTTATATTTTGCACAAGTAGTGCAATTAATAGTGTCGTAAAGTATGCCGAATTTGGTTGAAATCTATTCAGATTTAGATATAGCTCCCATATATATCTTTCGCCCGATATGCATTTTTATGGCCCCAGAAGCCAGAGTTTTGCCCTGATTTGCTTTAAATTTGGCACAGTGAGTAGAAATAACATTTTAACTATGCATACCAAAATTGGTTGAACTCAGTTAAGATTTAGATATAGCTCCCATATATATCTTTCGCCCGATATGCACTCATATAGCTCCCATATATATGTTTTTCTTATTTCGGCAATAATGGTCAATATACCAACATTTTCCTTGTAAAATCGCCGCAGCTAAGTCAAAAAGAATGTCTTAAATTTTCCTATACTTCTAACACATAGCTATCGACCGATAAATCATAAATACACTTTTGCGAAATTACCTAAAAATTGCTTCAGATTTAAATGTTTCCAATATTTTTATACCCACCACCATAGAATGGTGACGGTGGTATAATAAGTTTGTCATTCCGTTTGTAACACATCGAAATATCGATTTCCGACTATATAAAAAATACACATTCTTGATCAGGGAGAAATTCTAAGACGATATAACCATGTCCGTCTGTCTGTTTGTTGTAATCACGCTACAGTCTACAATAGTGAAGCAATCGTGCTGAAATTTTGCACAAACTCTTTTGTCTGCAGACAAGTCAAGTAAATATAGCCCATCTTCGAACTTGACTTGTCTGCAGACAAAAGACGAATTTGTGCAAATTTTCAGCACGATTGCTTCACTATTTCAGACTGTAGCGTGATTACAACAGACAGACAGACAGACGGACATGCTTATATCGTCTTAGAATTTCTCCCTCGGTCCAGGTTTTGATATAGTCCCCATATAAACATACCTCCCGATTTGGGGGCTTGGGCTTATAGAAACCGTAGTTTTTATCCAATTTGCCTGAAATCGGAAATCTAGATGTATTTTAGGACCATAAAAAGGTGTGTCAGAAATGGTGAGTATCGGTCCTTGTTTTGGTATAGCCGCCATATAGACCATTCTCCCGATTTTACTTCTTGGGCTTATAGAAACCGTAGTTTTTATTCAATTTTCCTCAAATTGAAAATCAAGAGGTATTTTAGAACCATAAAAAGGTGTGCCAAAAATTATGAGTATCCGTCCATATTTTGATTTGATATTTTGTCAAATAAATAATTTTTATAATTTTTAATGGCTTCTAACGCTTGTCAAAAAGGTTTCACCTCAAATATTTTCAAAAATTCACAATTTTTTCGGATTGGATTTAGCATTTTTCATTCATTCATTCATTTATTGTTTCATTGGTATTAAACGGTTTTTGTCATACATATAATCCATACAAATTTAAAGAGCTTAAAGATAATTTACTTTTTTCTACTTAAATATAATAACTGAAGCTTAAAATATACATAATATAGAACGGGAGGAAAATTTAGCTTTTTTTTTCGACAAAATATAAATGATTTGTACCATTTTATGAATTCTTACTTTGTTTTTAACCTATTTGAAACAAAAACAAGTATGTACCTTCCACCATGGATTGCGTACAAACTTCTACGAAAGACTGTCATCCACAATCGAATTCCTTGGGTTGTGGTATCTTAAAACTTCATGACATCGTTTTCTAAATTGTGAGTTAGTCCATACGTGGTATATACTAGACAAAAAAGGCATAAATAGGTAAGTCTACAAATAATTACGAATCGATATGGACTTTGCACGGTACGTAGAGACCCACAATTGAAATATGGGGGTCGCTTATATTGGGGCTATATACAATTATGAACTTAATATGCACCAATTTTTGTGTGATTGGGAATCGATTTATCTGAGGGATATATATAAATATAGACCGATATTAACATGGTTATTAACGGCCATATACTAGCACAATGTACCAAATTTCAACTAACTCGGATGAAATTTGCTCCAAATCTCGGGATCGGTTTATATGGGGGCTATATATGATTAAGGACTGATATGTACCACTTTTGGCATGGTTGTTGGATACCATATACTAACATCACGTACCAAATTTCAACCGAATCGGATAAATTTTGCTCTTCCAAATGTGGGGATAGGTTTATATCGGGGCTATATATAATTATGGACCGATTTCGACCAATTTTTGCATGGTCATTAGAGACCATATACTAACACCATGTACCAAATTTCAGCCGAATCGGATGAAATTTGCTTCTCTTAGAGGCTCCGCAAGCCAAATCGGGGGATCGGTTTATATGGGGGCTATATATAATTATTGACCGATGTGGACCAATTTTTGCATAGTTGTTAGAGACCGTATATTAACACCATGTACCAATTTTCAGCTGGATCGGATGAAATTTTTTTCTCTTAGAGGCTCCGCAAGCCAAATCTGGAAATCGGTTTATATGGGGGCTATATATAATTATGGACCGATGTGGACCAATTTTTGTATGGTTGTTAAAGACCATATACTAACACCAAGTACCAAATTTCACCCGGATCGGATGAAATTTGCTTCTCTTAGAGGATCTGAAAGCCAAATCGTGGGATCGGTTTATATGGGGGCTATATATAATTATGGACCGATATGGACAAATTTTTGCGAGGTTGTTAGAGACCATATACTAACACCATGTACCAAATTTTAGCCGGATCGGATGAAAGTTGCTTCTCTTAGAGGGTCTGCAAGCCAAATTTAGGGGTCCGTTTATATGAGGCTATACATAAAAGTGGACCGATATGGCCCATTTGCAATACCATCTGACCTACATCAATATCAACTACTTGTGCCAAGTTTCAAGTCGATAGCTTGTTTCGTTCGGAAGTTTGCGTGATTTCAACAGACGGACGGACGGACGGACGGACATGCTCTGATCGACTTTATGGGGTCTTAGAGCAATATTTCGACGTGTTACAAACGGAAAGACAAAGTTAATATACCCCCATCCTATGGTGGAGGGTATAAAGGGTGATACGGTCAAAATTTGGTCAATATAAACTTGACGTATTTCTTTCAATTTTGCATTTAAAAAACCTGAACACCCCTCATTTTGAAGGTGTGTGTGTGTAGAATGTTGCTCCTATTTTAATTTTGGAATTCACTCTTCAGTTGCCAAAATGCCGTCCAAGCAAGAAGAGCAGCGTATCAAAATTTTGCTCGCGCATCGCGAAAATCCGAGCCACTCGCACGCAAAGCTGGTGAAATCGTTAAAAGTTGCCAAATCAACCGTTACAAATGTAATTAAAGTGTTTGGTGAAGGTTTGTCGACAGCCAGGAAGTCTGGATCGGGGGGAAATCGAAAACCGGAAGCCGCTGAGACGACAAAGAGAGTTGCCGGTAGTTTTAAGCGAAACCCTAACCTCTCTCTCCGAGATACCGCAAATAAGCTGGGTGTATCGTCTACAACCGTGCATCAAGCCAAAAAACGAGCCTGACTATCGACAAGAAGGTAGTGACTCCAAATCGCGATGATAAACAAAATACGACGGCTAAAGCGCGATCCCGGAGGCTGTACACGACGATGCTGACGAAGTTTGACTGCGTGGTAATGGACGACGAAACCTACGTCAAAGCCGACTACAAGCAGCTTCCGGGACAGGAGTTTTATACGGCAAAAGGAAGGGGAAAGGTAGCAGATATTTTCAAGCACATAAAACTGTCAAAGTTCGCAAAGAAATATCTGGTTTGGCAAGCCATCTGTACCTGTGGCTTGAAAAGCAGCATTTTCATAGCTTCCGGGACTGTCAACCAAGAAATTTACGTGAAAGAGTGTTTGAATAAACGTCTGCTGCCTTTCCTGAAGAAACACGATTGTTCCGTACTGTTTTGGCCGGATTTGGCATTTGGCCATTACGGTAAAAAGGCCATGGAGTGGTACGCCGCCAACAACGTGCAGGTGGTTCCCAAGGACAAGAACCCCCCCCCAACACGCCAGAGCTCCGCCCTATAGAGAAATACTGGGCTATTGCCAAGCGGAACCTAAAGAAGACCAAAAAGACTGCTAAGGACGAGCAGCAGTTCAAGGCAAACTGGCTTTCTGCGGCGAAGAAGGTGGACAAGGTTGCTGTACAAAATCTGATGGCAGGTGTCAAGCGTGAGGCCCGGCAATTCGGATTTGGAAAAGCGAAAGCCTAACTGAATATTTTTCCTGAATTTTATACTAAGTGAACTTGAAAAATAAATTTAATTTGATTTTTTAAATAAACGATTTCACCGATTTACACGCGTTTTCCCTTGACCAAATTTTGACCGTATCACCCTTTAAAAAAAGTTAAAATTACCCATTAAAAGTATGAAAAAACCAAGTTATAAAAACTTGAATTAAAAGAACTTCCTGGTTAGTTAAAATAAAGAACATCATTGGGAATGCATCTTCCGGAAGTGCTTTTAAAGTTGTGCCTTTGGAAGAACTTCCAAATTTTTTTGCTGGGAAACTCCTTGGGTTTCGAAAAACCATAGTTTTTATCCGATTTGTCTGAAATTGTAAATATAATGGTATTTTAGACTCACAAAAACGTGTATAGGATTTAGTTTTTATCGGACCATTTGGTATAGACAGATTTCAGTTCTTGAGGCTATAGAAGATGCACTGATCATGAAAATTGCTTCAAACTGAATGTAAAATTTCCAGATTGTAAAAAATCTACAGATATTAAATTTCAAATCAAGGCGTTATTTCATCATTTTCTTGCACACTTACCAGAGATGTTAATGATTCATCTAAAACAAAAATAGTTCTTATAAATCCAGAATCTGATATAGTTTTCATAGGTTAAATCTTAAAATTTATCTTCGGGAAGTGAACTGGTTGAACTGCTCTGCTTGGGAGAATATCTATCATTGGACTGATTTGATATGCTATTGAAAATGTGGATTTACAAAATGGTGCAGGGTATAATACAGTCGGCACCGCCCCAATTTAGACTTTCCTTACTTGTTTTTGTCCAATTATACACGATTGTTCGTCATCTTAATACCTTTCATTTAAGTATCAACAACGATGTAATCGGACAATTCTAACTCGAGATATAATTTATTTTGTGAAAAAAGAGCGGATCAAAATACTTAAAAAAAGTCACATCTCATCAAGTGTACACGCAGAGAAGGAATATGATCACCTCAAACATGTTCCAAGAGGAAAATGTTATTTTTGTGTGGTAACCATGTAACATGTTTATCACTAAAATGTTAGTTTCTCGTCAAATATAACCTGCTTGCCGAAATCAGATACATGATTTCCGAGAAAATTACATGGTTGCGAAAACCATGTTACATGGTCACCACCCAAAAATAACATTTTGCTCTTAAAACATGTTTGAGGTGATCATATTCCTTCTCTGGGTGTACATGAAAAAAAATCATTTTGTAAACTAGTGTTATTTATTTAGCAAAATATCGCAAATTTTTTCAATTCAGGTCCGAAACATTGAATTCGTATCACACCTAAATAACTGATGCAATATCGGTGCAACGGCTGTTGAAATGGTGTACATCCGTCCTATGACAAGCTCATGTTAAATTCATCGCTTTTGCGCCAATTTTGCACCACTTCCGGATCAAAAAAAAAAAAAACATTTTCACTCCTTTTTTTCCAGCTTTTTTGGTGGGTTACTTTGAAGTATCTGTTATAATTTGGATTTGTGGATAAATCTTCAATATAAGTAATTTCGATTAATTCTTGTAATTTGACAATAAAATTAATTAGTATTCAAAAATACGAGATGCCTATCGTATATGCCGTTTTATCTTAAGAATTTTAATGCGTATTCAATTTCTATCTCACCAATTTAAAAATGATACTGCAGAACTTATACGGACCCCACACACACACACATACATATGTACACATCTCTGTAAAAGTTACCCTTCACTATTATTTGGGGTTGTGGTCACGAACGTGATTTTTACTGGAAATATTAAAAAAAACACGCCAGTTTCTCCTCATATTAAGGTGTGACTTTTAGCTCAGACAAACAAATACAAAAACTCTGCTGTACATTATTCTAGAATATCACTCTACTGCGTGAAACCCAAAAATAACTTGGTGACCGCAATCTTAATTAAATCACGTACATATCATACAACCCATTTGCAACGAAACGTATATTACACACTCAAAACAAAAGTTTGTTTAAAAGTTTATATGTTACAGAAGCGATTTTTTGTGAGGGTGTTTCTAGGACCAGTAAAATTAAAATTAGGATACATATCTCATTTATGAAATTTCATTCTCTGTGTACAATATTGACACACAAATAAATTCCAAGATCATTAAAATAACCAAGCAAAAAAATTTGGAAGTTCTGCTCAAGGCACAACTTTAAAAGAACTTCCAAAAATGCCCTCCCAAAGATGTTCTTTATTTTAATTGCACAGGAAGGAAGTTCATTTGAGTAAATTTTTTTATACCCTCCACCATAGGATGGGGGTATATTAACTTTGTCATTCCGTTTGTAACACATCGAAATATTGCTCTAAGACCCCATAAAGTATATATATTCTGGGTCGTGGTGAAATTCCGAGTCGATCTGAGCATGTCCGTCCGTCCGTCGTTGAAATCACGCTAACTTTCGAACGAAACAAGCTATCGACTTGAAACTTGGCACAAGTAGTTGTTAATGATTTAGGTCGGATGGTAGTGCAAATGGGCCATATCGGTCCACTTTTACGTATAGCCCCCATATAAACGGACCCCCAAATTTGGCTTGCAGACCCTCTAAGAGAAGCAAATTTCATCCGATCCGGCTGAAATTTGGTACATGGTGTTAGTATATGGTCTCTAACAACCATGCAAAAATTTGTCCACATCGGTCCATAATTATATAAAGCCCCCATATAAACCGATCCCCCGATTTGGCTTTCGGAGCCTCTAAGAGAAGCAAATTTCATCCGATCCGGCTGAAATTGGGTACATGGTGTTAATATATGGTCTCTAACAACCATGCAAAAATTGGTCCCCATCGGTCCATAATTATATATAGCCCCCAAATAAACCGATCCCCAAAAATAATCTACCAAAATTTTGTCAAAATTTTATATTTCTATAGAAAATTTTGTCAAAATGTTATTTCTATAGAAAAATTTGTCAACCTGTTATTTCTTTAGGAAATGATGACAAAATATAATTTCAATACAAAATTTTGTCAAAAATTTATTTCTATAGAAAATTTTGTCAGAATTTTATTTCTGTAGAAAATTTTGTCAAAATGTTATATCTGTAGAAAATTTATGAAGCATTTCATATTTGGAGAGGAATATTTTGCAAAATCTTCAAAAATATCAAGAATTCTACCAATCTACCAAACAGTAAAAAATCTGCCATTTTTGGTAGACCCGTGTTTATAATTGTATATAGCCCCCATAAAAAGCGACTCCCATATTTCTATTCTGTCTCTATAATTACCGTACAAAAGTTCATATCGGCTCGTAATTATTTCTTCCCTATATATACCGGTTAAGAACTGAATATATACGAATTTAATCGATTTTTCTTTTGTCTACTATATATCATGCATGGACTAACTTACAATTTAGATGATAATGTTAAGAAGTTTTAATATGCCTTGCCATCGGCCGCAACCCAAGTAATTCAATTGTGGATGACCGTCTTTAGTAGAAGTTTCTACGCAATTCATGGTGGAGGGTACATAAAATTCGGCCTGGCCGAACTTTCGGCCGTATATACTTGTTTTAATTAAAATTGCATTATTTTCAAGAAGTTTGTCATTAATATTTTGTAAAAAGCGCGTCCTAAAATTTAGGTTGTTTAATCGTTAATACCACGTGAATAGTTTTTCAGAGTTGCATACACTCAACAAAGAGTTTACTTCGATCCAAAAATTTAGACCTTTCTTTAGGAATTTGGAATTGATTTCGAGTCAAAGATGTGGCTTCTTTAAAATAAATTATTTTTAGGGTCCTATCTAGCTTCAAATATAAGATCAAGAAAATTAAAATTAAGATAGAGATCTCATTTATCGAATTTGCATTCTCTTTTTGTCTTATATTAATAAAGTTATACACGTACAATCAAAATTTAAAAATCCAAATTATACTTCAAAGTAAACAAGTAAGAAAGGTCTAAAGTCAGGCGTGGCCGAAAATATTATACCCTGCACCACTTTGTAGATCTAAATTTTCGATACCATATCACATCCGTCAAATGTCTTAGGAGCTATATATTAAGGTTAGTCCCAAATACATACATTTAAATATCACTCGATCTGGAAAGAATTTGATAGACTTCTACAAAATCTATAGACTGAAAATTTAAGTCGGCTAATCGGGCGAAAGCTATATATGGGAGATATATCTAAATCTGAACCGAATCTGAACAAATTTGGCACGCATAGCTACAATTCTAATTGTACTCCCTGTGCAAAATTTCAACTAAATCGGAGCAAAAAATTGGCCTCGGTGGTCATATGAGTGCAAATAGGGCGAAAGCTATATATGGGAGCTATATCTAAATCTGAACCGATTTCAACCAAATTTGGCACGCATAGCCACAATGCTAATTCTACTCCCTGTGCAAAATTTGAATTAAATCGGAGTAAAAGATTGGCCACTGTAGTCATATGAGTGTATATCGGGCGAACGATATATATGGGAGCTATATCTAAATCTGAACCGATTTCAATAAAATTTGGCAGACTTGACACTACTACACTACACTACTAATTGTACTCCTAGTGCAAAATTTCAAACAAATTGGGCCAAAACTCTGGCTTCTAGGACCATATTAGTCCATATCGGCCGAAAGATATATATGGGAGCTTTATATAAATCTGAATCGATGTCAACCAAATTTGGCACGCATCGCTACAATGCTAAATCTACTCCCTGTGCAAACTTTCAACCAAATTGGGCAAAAACTCTGGCTTTTAGGACCATATTAGTCCATATCGGGCGAAAGATATATATGGGAGCTATATCTAAATTTGAACCGATTTCAATCAATTTTTGCACACTTGACTATACGACTAAGTGATATGTTTGTACAAAATTTCAAGCAAATCGGTATAAAACTCTGGCTGTTGGGTCCATATTAGTTCATATCGGGCGAAAGATATATATGGGAGCTATATCTAAATCTGAACCGATTTCTTCCAAAATCAATAGGGTTCTATTCTGACCTAAATTATAACATGTGCCAAATTTGAAGGCGATTGGACTTAAATTGCGACCTAGACTTTGATCACAAAAATGTGTTCACAGACAGACGGACGGACGGACAGACGGACATGGTTATATCGACTCGGGGACCCACCCTGAGCATTATTGCCAAAGACACCATGTGTCTATCTCGTCTTCTTCTGGGTGTTACAAACATATGCACTAACTTATAATACCCTGTTCCACAGTGTGGCGCAGGGTATAAAAATATGGGAAACGTTTAAATCTGAAGCAATTTTAAGGAAACTTCGAAAAAGTTTATTTATTATTTATCGCTCGATATATATGTATTGGAAGTTTAGGAAAATTAGAGTAATTTTTACAACTTTTCGACTAAGCAGTGGCGATTTTACAAGGAAAATGTTGGTATTTTGACCTTTTTTGTCGAAATCAGAAAAACATATATATGGGAGCTATATCTAAATTAGAACCGATTTCAACCAAATTTGGCACGCATAGCTACAATGCTAATTCAACTCCCTGTGCAAAATTTCAACTAAATCGGAGTTAAAAAGTGGCATCTGTGGTCATATGAGTGTAAATTGGGCGAAAGCTATATATGGGAGATATATCTAAATCTGAACCGATTTCAACCAAATTTGGCACGCATAGCTACAATGCTAATTCTACTCCCTGTGAAAATTTTCAACTAAATCGGAGCAAAAAATTGGCCTCTGTGGTCATATGAGTGTAAATCGGGCGAAAGCTATATATGGGAGCTATATCTAAATCTGAACCGATTTCAACCAAATTTGGCACGCATAGCTGCAATGCTAATGCCTGTGCAAAATTTCAACGAAATTGGGGTAAAAATCTGGCTTCTGGGACAGTAGTAGTCCATATCGGCCGAAAGAAATATATGGGAGCTATATCTAAATCTGAACCGATTTCAATAAAATTTGGCACACTTGACTATAGTACTAATTGTTCTTCTTGTGCAAAATTTTAAGCAAATTAGGGTAAAACTCTGGCTTCCGGGGCCATATATATATATATATATATATATATATATATATATATATATATATATATATATATATATATATATATATATATATATATATATATATATATATATATATATATATATATATATACATATATATATATATTATATATATATATATATATATATATATATATATATATATATATATATATATATATATATATATATATATATATATATATATATATATATATATATATATATATATATATATATATATATGTCGAAATGAGTGTAAATCGGGCGAAAGCTATATATGGGAGCTATATCTAAATCTGAACCGATTTCAACCAAAATTTACACGCATAGCTACAATGCTAATTCTACTCCCTGTGCAAAATTTCAACTAAATCGGAGCAAAAAATTGGCCTCTGTGGGCAAATGAGTGTAAATCGGGCGAAAGCTATATATGGGAGCTAAATCTAAATCTGAACCGATTTGGCTGATATTTTGCAGACTCATAAAATATTCGGATGTACGGAATTTGAGGAAGATCGGTTGATATACACGCCAATTATGATCAGATCGGTGAAAAATATATATGGCAGCTATATCTAAATCTGAACCGATTTTTTCCAAAATCAATATGGATCGTCTTTGAGCCGTAACAGGACCCTATACTAAATTTTAGGACAATCGGACTAAAACTGCGAGCTGTACTTACAAAAATACACCAACAGACAGACAGACAGACGAACATCGCTAAATCGACTCAGAATTTAATTCTAAGACGATCGGTATACTAAACGATGGGTCTCAGACTTTTCCTTCTTGGCGTTACATACAAATGCACAAACGTATTATACCCTGTACCACAGTAGTGGTGAAGGGTATAAAAATGGTTTCTTAATTAAAATAAAAAAATAAATCAAAATAGTCAAAATAATTTTAGCCTATAGTTGAAAGTTTTTGCCTTTAATTTAAAGATTCAATATATAAATTAATTTAGAGACAAAAATAGTGTACTTTACTTTAAGGGAAAATTTCCTTAGATCGAATTCATAACACTTCAACGGAGAGACGCAAATTTTTCAAGAATCGTTTCCTAAATTAAAATAAAAAGTTTTAAAAAAATATTGTAAGCTTTATTTTAATTAAGATTTCATTATATTTAACAAATGTCAGGTGTATTGTTTTCTGTGCAGATAACAAACAATACATCGCCAAGTAAACAACGAAAATTTTGTTGGTTGTTCTTTTCGTCGAATTCAGCAGAAAATCTCATTCATGCTAAATAATGTTTTTAATGGTGTAAGCTACTTTTAGCTTACACCATTTTAGCTTACACCATTTTTTTGCTATATTTTAAAAATGTAAAGGTGAATAGCAGTTCCAAGAATTTAGTCGGGCGTAGATTGCCTTAAATGGTATTAAATTAAAGGGAATTTCGTATAGATTGAGAATATTGCCCACACAGAAAAAAATTTCCGTAGTTAAACTAACGCTAAATTTAACTTAATTTTATTGGAAAAAATTATTTGCTTGTAGTAAAATTTTATTATTTTTATCGAAATTTTCCACAGCTTAATGAAATCTTACTTTTTTTAAGTATGTCTCAAATTTTTATACCCTTCGCCACACTGTGGAACAGGGTATTATAAGTTAGTGCATATGTTTGCAACACCCAGAAGGAGACGAGATAGACACATGGTGTCTTTGGCAAAAATGCTTAGGGTGGGTTCCTGAGTCGATATAGCCATGTCCGTCTGTCCGTCTGTCTGTGAACACATTTTTGATTAATACGGTCCCAGAAGCCAGAGTTTTAGATATAGCTCCCATATATATCGGTCATATGAGTGTAAATCGGGTGAACGATATATATGGGAGCTATATATAAATCTGAACCGATTTCAATAAAATTTGGCGCACTTGACTACACTACTAAGTGTACTCCTAGTGCAAAATTTCAACCAAATTGGGGTAAAACTCTGGCTTCTGGGACCGTATTAATCCATATCGGACGAAATATATATATGGGAGCTATATCTAAATCTGAACCGATTTGTTCCAAAATAAATAGGGTTCTATTCTGAGCCAAAACACATACTTGTGCCAAATTTGAAGTCGATTGGACTAAAACTGCGACCTAGACTTTGATTACAAAAATGTGTTCACGGACAGACGGACATGGCTATATCGACTCAGGAGCCCACCCTGAGCATTTTTGCCAAACACACCATGTGTCTATCTCGTCTCCTTCTGGGTGTTGCAAACATATGCACTAACTTATAATACCCTGTTACACAGTGTGGCGCAGTGTATAAAAAAATAATTTGAAATTCTTTTTATACCCTCCACCATAGGATTAACTTTGTCATTCCGTTTGTAACACATCGAAATATTGCTCTCAGACCCCATAAAGTATAAATATTCTGGGTCGTGGTGAAATTCTGAGTCGATCTAAGCATGTCCGTCCGTCCGTCTGTTGAAATCGCGCTAACTTCCGAACGAAACAAGCTATCGACTTGAAACTTGGCACAAGTAGTTGTTATTGATGTAGGTCGGATGGTGTTGCAAATGGGCCATATCGGTCCACTCTTACGTATAGCCCCCATATAAACGGACCCCCAAATTTGGCTTGCGAGGCCTCTAAGAGAAGCAAATTTCATCCGATCCGGCTGAAATTTGGTACATGATGTTAGTATATGGTCTCTAATGACCATACAAAAATTGGTCCATAGCGGCCCATAATTATATATAGCCCCCATATAAACCGATCCCCCGATTTGGTTTGTGGAGCCTCTAAGAGAAGAAAATTTCATCCGATCCGGCTGAAATTTAGTACATGGTGTTAGTATATGATCTCTAACATCTGTGCAAAAATTGGTCCACATCGGTCAATAATTATATATAGCCCCCATATAAACCGATCCCCCGATTTGGCTTGCGTAGCCTTTAAGAGACGCAAATGTCATCCGATCAGCCTGAAATTTGGTACATGGTGTTAGTATATGGTCTCCATTAACTATGCAAAAATTGGTCCACATCGGTCCATAATTATATATAGCCACCATATAAACCGATCCCCAGATTTGGCCTCCGGAGCCTCTTGGAAGACGAAAATTCATCTAATTCAGTTGAAATTTGGTACGTGGTGGTAATACATGGCCTCAAACACCCATGCAAAAATTGGTCGAAATCGGTCCATAATTATATATAGCCCCCATATAAACCTATCCCTAGATTTGACCTCCGGAGCCCCTTGGAAGAGCAAAATTCATCCGATTCGGTTGAAATTTGGTACATGATGTTAGTATATAGTATCCAACAACCATGCAGGAATTGGTTCATATCAGTCCATAATTATATAGCCCCCCTATAAACCCATCACCAGATTTGACCTTTCCACGTGCCGCGCAAAAGTCCATATCGATACGTAATTATTTGTAGACTTACCTATACATAACTTTTTTGTCTAATATATACCACGTATGGACTAACTCACAATTTAGAAAACGATGTTAAGAAGTGTTAAGATACCTTGCCATCGGTAAGTATTACCACAACGCAAGTAATTCGATTGTGGGTGACAGTCTTTCGCAGAAGTTTCTACGCAATCCATGGTGGAGGGTACATAAGATTCGGCCTGGCCGAACTTACGGCCGTATATACTTGTTTGTTCTGCATTTTGCTATATGGATCATTTATTTTTATTTGCAGTTACATGATGGGCACGATGTAATTATGGAATAATTACTTATTGTTGAAATTGAAATAAAATAGAGTGTGTAAAAACATATGATGTTTGCTTGAACGGCATTATAAATACAAATGAACAATGAATTAGTTTATAAATAAATAAAAACAAACAAATAAAGTTAATGTTGTGTTTTCTTTTCTTATGTGGCGTCCTTTTTTGACGATAAAAAAAGTTCTTTCATAAAGATCAAAACATTTTAGGTTGTGACCATGTTCTTTTAACTAGAAGAAAAACATTTTGAATGAATACCATAACATTTTAAATCGTGACCATTGTCTTTTCATTCAAACAAGATTCTTTTTATCAATATAATAACATTTAAGATGAGGACAATTATATTTTTCTTAGAACCATGTTCACTGAGCCAACATGGTTGCAGGTTAAAATGTTACATGGTCGCCGCAAAAATAGCTCCTATCATATTATTTTGCTCTTCTAATATGATTGTGACAATCATGTTTCTTCTTTGCGTGTATAGGGTATTTGTCCTCATCAATTTGACAAACATATTTTTTCCTCTGTTGGTTATTCTACAACTGTATGTAGTTTAGTCAGCATATGGCTTTAAGTTGAAACAGCAATGTGAAAATTTAAGAAGAAACCTAACAATAACAATATAACACATACGTTTTTTATACCCACCACCACAGAATGGTGACGGGGGTATAATAAGTTTGTCATTCCGTTTGTAACACATCGAAATATCGATTTCCGACTATATAAAGTATATATATTCTTGATCAGGGAGAAATTCTAAGATGATATAACGATGTCCGTCTGTCTGTCTGTCTGTTGTAATCACGCTACAGTGTTCAATAATGAAGCAATCGTGCTGAAATTTTGCAAAAACTCGTCCTTTGTCTGCAGGCAGGTCAAGTTCGAAGATGGGCTATATCGGTCCAGGTTTTGATATAGTCCCCATATAAACCGACCTCCCGATTTGGGGTCTTGGGCTTATAGAAATCGTAGTTTTTATCCAATTTGCCTGAAATTGGAAATCTAGAGGTATTGTAGGACCACAAATACGTGTGCCAAAAATGCAGAGTATCGGTCCATGTTTTGGTATAGCCCCCATATAGACCGATCTCCCGATTTTACTTCTTGGGTTTATAGAAACCGCAGTTTTTATTCAATTTACCTGAAATTGGAAATCTAAAGGTATTGTAGGACCACAAATACGTGTGCCAAAAATTGTGAGCAGCGGTCCATATTTAGGTATAGCCCCCATATAGACCGATCTCCCGATTTTATTTCTTGGGCTTATAGAAACCGCAGTTTTTAGTCAATTTACCTGAAATTAGAAATCTGGAGATTATTACAGGACCACAAAGACGTGTGCCAAAAATTGTGAGTATCAGTCCATGTTTTGGAATGGTCCCCATATAAAACGACCTCCCGATTTGGGGTCTTGGGCTTATAGAAATCGTAGTTTTTATCCAATTTGCCTGAAATTTGAAATCTAGAGGTACTTTATGACCATAAAGAGGTGTCCCAAAAATGGTGAGTATCGGTCCATGTTTTGGTATAGCCCCCATATAGACCGATCTCCCGATTTTACTTCTTGGGCTTATAGAAACCGCAGTTTTTATTCAATTTACCTGAAATTGGAAATCTAGAGGTATTGTAGGACCACAAATACGTGTGGCAAAAATTGTGAGTATCGGTCCATATTTTGGTATAGCCCCCATATAGACCGGTCTTCCGATTTTACTTCTTGGGCTTATAGAAACCGCAGTTTTTATTCAATTTACCTGAAGTGGGAAATCTAGAGATATTACAGAACCACAAATACGTGCGCCAAAAATTGTGAGTATCGGTCCATGTTTTGGAATGGTCCCCATATAAAACGACCTCCCGATTTGGGGTCTTGGGCTTATAGAAATCGTAGTTTTTATCCAATTTGCCTGAAATTTGAAATCTAGAGGTATTTTTTGACCATAAAGAGGTGTCCCAATAATGGTGAGTATCGGTCCATGTTTTGGTATAGCCCCCATATAGGACCGATCTCCCGATTTTACTTCTTGGGCTTATAGAAACCGCAGTTTTTATTCAATTTACCTGAAATTGGAAATCTAGAGGTATTGTAGGACCACAAATACGTGTGCCAAAAATTGTGAGTATCGGTCCATGTTTTGGTATGGTCCCTATATAAAACGACCTCCCGGTTTGGGGTCTTGGGCTTATAGAAACCGTAGTTTTTATCCAATTTGTCTGAAATTGGAAATCTAGAGGTATTTTAGGACCATAAAGAGGTGTGCCAAAAATGGTGAGTATCGGTCCATATTTTGGTATAGCCCCCATATAGACCGATATCCCGATTTTACTTCTTGGGCTTCTACAATCCGAAGTTTTTATCCTATTTGCCAGAAATTGGAAATCTATAGGTATTTTCGGGTCATAAAGAGGTGTGCCGAAAACGGTGAGTATCGGTCCTTATTTTAGTGTAGCCCCCTTAACTCCTTGGGTTTCTAGAAACCGTACTTCTTATCTAATTTGCCTGAAATTGTAAATATTCTGGTATGTTAGGCTCACAAAAACGTGTATCGGATTAAGTTTTTATCGGTCCATTTGGTAATGCCTCCATATAGACCGACTTCACTTCTTGAGGGTGTAGAAGGCGCACTGATCATGAAAATTGGTTGAAACTCAATGTAAAATTTCCAGATTTTACTTCTACAGATTTAAGATTTCAAATCAAGACGTTATTTATAAGCCCTCCTGAAATTTCAAAGGAAACCCTAATATTTGGTTCATGGTGGTGGGTATTTAAGATTCGGCCCGGCCGAACTTAGTGCTGTATATACTTGTTTTTTTTTTTTTTTTTTTCATTTCAAATAACCATTTCAAATAACAGCAAATTTTCTTTCTAACTGTGAAACACAAACTTTGTATTGCCTTAAACCATTAAATTTTGAGCTTTTTTAGCACGATTTTTAATTAGTAATGACTTTCCGCAGCACATCATAATTATTCAAATCCTTTGTGGGTTATTATGACCTTTTTGTCAAGTTCAGTGTCGTTCAAAGATTTTCAATTATTCCACTGTGCATCTTGTTAACCACATAAGGATAGACGTTTTCCTTTCTTTCGCTTCAAGTGATTCCATCCCCTGACTTTTGTGGTGTGAAATGCCATCTGTGACAACCCGTATTCATAAACGGATGATAGAATGGAAAATAATGATTTAATTTTAGCTTAACCACTGTAAATATTGTTGCATGTGGAATTATTAATAAGGTCTTTATGAACTCAATTCTTTTTTTTTTGTTTTTTTTTGGGGTGAATGTTTGTTAATTCTACTGTAAATGTTTTTCATTCATTACAATCGATGCAAATTGAACAAGGGTATATGAGTCAACAAGTGTTTGAAAATATGTACACCCACAAAAGAATTTTATCCCATTATGAAGGAAAGCGTAGATTTGTTGTCGGAAATTTTAACTAGAATAAATTATGAGTGGTGTCTTGGTATATATTAGTTAATAATTTTAGTCAAGTGGAAGAAAAAATATTAAACACTATCTGAACCCCAAACGAGTCACTGTCATAGAATGAAGCCGACCTATTTTTGTCAAATGTAAACTGAAAAAAATATTGTCGTGAGGTCTTTAACATACGCATGCAAATTTTGCTAGCATAGACGACGCATTTCTCTAATATAAAGTTTTTTTCCTTGTTCAAAAGTCGATAAGCTTTTCAATGAAGTCATATTGTCCTTATAATTAAGTGATTTCACTTAAAAATGGGTATCATAACCTGAAAGAAGAAATGTTTGGGCTATGGTCAACTTGACTTTAATAATTCAGAAAAATTCTTTAAATTTAATGAAATTGTCTTTAAATTTGTTGTCTTTGCAATCTTGACTACAAAGCAAAAAATCGTTCAAATATAGAACGTGTTTTTAAACACTTTATTTTAAAGACGTTTTTAACTTGAAACATAGCATGATTTCTACTGGAAGTCGAGTCTTAATGTGGAAAATAAAGTTGCCTTTAAGTCTTTATACCCTAAACCACATATTGGTCAGGGTATAATAAGTTTGATCGGCCAAAAAATGTGCCTACCAGAAATATTGATTTTAGACCCCATAAAATATATACCGATCGACTCAGAATCACCTCCTGAGTCGATCTAGCGCTTGGTGTCCGTCCGTCTGTCCATGTATTTGTTGTTCACAGGATTCCGGTCGCAATTATTAACCGATTTTGATGAAATTTGGTACAGGGAGTTTTTTGGGCACAAGGACAAACGCTATTGAATTTGGAAGAAATCGGACCAAATTTAGATATAGCTTCCATATATATGTATCGCCCGATTTCGACAAATGGGGTCACGTTGCGCTTTTTTTTTCAAAAGGATCGTCACCAAATTTGGCAAGAGGTAATCTTTTCCATTGCCCTTCAAGTCTGCAAAATTTCATCCAAATCGGTTCAGATTTAGATATAGCTCTCATATATATGTATCGCCCGATTTTCCCAAATTTGGTCACAAAACCTTTATTTATCAACCGATCTTACTCAAATTTGGCTAAATGTAGTCTTCTATATCACTAACTATATGTGCAAAAAATCATCGAAATCGGTTCAGATTTAGCTATAGCTCCCATATATATGTTCCGCCCGATTTTTCTAAATTTGGCCATAAAACCCTTATTTATCAACCGATCTTACTCAAATTTGGCTAAATGTAGTCTTCTATATCACTTACTATATGTGCAAAAAACCATCAAAATCGGTTCAGATTTAGATATAGCTCCCATACATATGTATAGCCCGATTTTCCCAAATTTGGCCATAGAATCCTTATTTATTAACCGATCTTACTAAAAGTTGGCTGGATACAGTCCTCTATAGTACTAACTATATGTGCAAAATGTCATCGAAATCGGTTCAGATGTAGATATAGCTCTCATATATATGTATCGCCCGATTTTCCCAAATTTGGCCATAAAACCCTTATTTATCAACCGATCTTACTCAAAGTTGGCTTAATGTAATCTTCTATAGCACTAATTTTATGTACAAAAATCATCGAAATCGGTTCAGATTTAGCTATAGCTCCCATATATATGTACCGCCCGATTATTCTAGATTTGGCTAAGTGTAGACTTTCTAGCACTTACTCTATGTGCAAAAAATCATCGAAATCGGTTTAGATTTAGATATAGCTCCCATATATACATAGCCCGATTTTCCCAAATTTGTCCATAGAACCCTTATTTATTAACCGATCTTACTCAAAGTTGGCTAGATGTAGATATAGCTCCCATATATGTATCGCCCGATTTTGAAAAATTCGCCCCTAATAACCTTTGACCATACAGGCCTCATTTCTTAACTGATCTTACTCAAATCTTGCACAAGGTAACCTTTTGTGGTATTAATCAAACCCGCAAAATATTATGCAAATTGGTTCATATTTAGATATAGCTTCCATATATATGCATCGCTCGATTTTCCCAAATTTGGCCATAGTACTCTTATTTATTAACCAATGTTACTCAAATTTCAAATTTTGATGTACTAGCCGATCGTAATTATACGTACTTGTAGCTCTTACATAAAAATATTACATCTGGCTTTAAATCTAGGACCAATAAAATTAAAATTAGGATACAGACCTTATTTATCAAATTTTCATCCTCTTTTCGCGGTTTATTAATAGAGGTACTCACGTACAAACAGAAGCCAGTTTAAAAATCCAAATTATAACGGATACTTCAAAGTAAAAAATGTTTTCCTAATTCCAAAAAAAAAACTTTAAACCAAAGACGCAAAATCCCCAAAATAAGTCTTAGCATATATTTGAAGCGTTTTTATTATAAATCTAAAGTTCCAATATTTCAGTTAATTTAAGGACAATTTCTTTAAATCAAAAATGTGTTTCTTTTCTTTAAGGAAAATTAGCCTTAGTTCAAAGACATGGGACTTTAACGGAGGGACGCGAATTTACAAAATTTGTGCGCTAAATTTAATGAAAAAAATTTTGAAGCAAAGATTATAAACTTTATTTTAATTAAAATTTCATTATTTTAAAGAAATTTGTCTTTAATATTTTGTAAATATCGTATCCTAAAATTTAGGTTGCGTAATCTTTAATATCACGTAAATATTTTTTTCAGTATATCCTTACTTGTATTCTCCGCTTCTTTGGCTCGGAATCAATACCAAATTTTTTAAAGTATAGACAAAATCTTTGGAACCTTCCATTATTTTACATGCAGCATACTCTTTTAGGTCTCTCTTTCTAAACACATATGTATACGTCTATAGGCTATTTCCAAATTAATATATGTTTACATCTAAGCATATTATATTTACAAACATTTTATGTCCCAAACATAATATGTTCTAACATATATGTCCTAAACATGTTATGCTAGTTTATGAACATTATATGCTTGCACTTAAAAACATTGTGTTAAAAAATTTGAGTTCGAAACACATAATTTTTAACCCAAATATATGAAAACCAGTTGTTGTTGTTGATGTAACAGTTTTTAATGTAGTTTCATCCATTTTGTTCTATGCTTGTGTAGTTCATCTGGTAGCCAGATCAAGGAACTCTGCGACAAGGATGGGGTGTGTCCAGAGTGATCTGGTAGTGAGATGGGTAGGCTTAGCTGGGCAAGCAAAAAGGTGACGAGTGTCATGTGGCCCCTGATTACAGATGGGACATACGTTAGCTACGCTGCTATCAATCACTGATAAGTATGAATTGAGGCGGCTGCACTTGTCTGATCTTAGTTGGGCCAAAACTACTTTTGTCTGCCGTTGGAGGTCTCTCTCCTCCGGTGCTATGGGCGGCGGTCGGACTCCGAGAACAGGATTAACCTTGTAGCTTCTCACCGCTTCAGCTACAGTATCCTCATGAATCCTGTTCAGACCTGTCTGGTATGCTGCCTGATCTAGAGGCTCTCTTTTGTAACGCTGGATCTCGCGCTCTAGATTATGTATATCAACCCTTACGTTCTTGGGTGGTGGTTGTGCATCCATGAGATGGTTGTTTGGATGATTACTGCAATAACAACCCAGGAGATAGGTTAGGTTAGGTTAAGTTATGTGGCAGCCCGATGTATCAGGCTCACTTAGACTATTCAGTCCATTGTGATACCACAGTGGTGAACTTCTCTCTTATCACTGAGTGCTGCCCGATTCCATGTTAAGCTCAATGACAAGGGACCTCCTTTTTATAGCCGAGTCCGAACGGCGTTCCACATTCCAGTCAAACCACTTAGAGAAGCTTTGAAACCCTCAGAAATGTCACCAGCATTACTGAGGTGGGATAATCCACCACTGAAAAACTTTTTGGTGTTCGGTCGTAGCAGGAATCGAACCCACGACCTTGTGTATGCAAGGCGGGCATGCTAACCATTGCACCACGGTGGCTCCCAAAGATACTGCTTTGACAACATGTAGTTGTGTCTTCGCACAGGGATGATCTTTGTCTCCACATAAAGGTGATCCAGGGGAGTGCTATGGAGACACCCAGTCACAGTTCTAAGGGCAGCGTTCTGACAGGTTTGAATGTTATTCCACTGCGTATCACTAGTCACTGGCGCTGCATAGTTTACCACTGACCGGCCAATTGCCTTATAGGTAGTTAACAAAGTTTCTTTGTCCGCACCCCAAGTACTGCCGGCAAGTGACTTGAGGACCTTATTTCTACCACGGAGCTTATTACAAATTGCAGTGGCATGGGCAGACGACCTGAAAAGGCTGTCGAATGTGACCCCAAGAATCTTGGGGTAATTTGTGGTCGGGATTATTTCGCCATTATTTCAACTGCCTGCGCACTTCTGCCGTCCATGTAGTGAATAGTGTGGCTGAGGATTTAGTGGGGGATATCCTCAAGTTTCTCGCAGTGAAAAACTGGTATGATTAGCTAAGCAGACATTTAAACGATCGCAGATGTCATCAACATTGGGCCCAGATGCCAAGATTGTACAGTCATCCGCATATGACACAATCTCGACGCCGTCAGGTGGGCGTGGAATCGAGGACAGGTAGAGGTTAAACAGTGCCGGAGATATCACCCCGCCATAGGGAACTACCTGTTTAACTCGACGGGGTTTTGCCTTCTTGTCCCTGAATTCCACGTACGACTGGCGTCCACACATATAATTCAGGACCCAACGCTTCGTTCCTGCCGGTAGGGACGCATTCTCGATGTCCTCGAATAATGTGGCATGGTTGACCGTATCGAACCATTTCGATAGGTCAAGCGCCACGAGGACCGTCCTATGACACGGCTTGGGCTGATTAAGTCCCCTATTGATATGTGTCGAAATGGCATGTAAGGCTGTCGTCGTACTGTGTACCTTACGGAATCCATGTTGATGGTGGGCAGCTGGAAAATTCTCCACAAGGCTGGGAAGGAGTAGTGCATCAAGTATCTTGGCTACTGGCGAGAGAAGGGATATCGGTCTGTACGATTCACCTTTACTCGAATCTTTGTCTGGCTTCAGTAGTGGAATCACTCTTCCAATCTTTCAGACATCGGGTATAATGGCAATTTGAGGAGTCTGGTCAGGTACTCAACTCCCAGTATTCCCAGATGCTTAAGCATTAGCATTGAAATTCCGTCGGGGCCCAACGCCTTGGATGGTTTCGCTCAGTTGATGACATTGGTAACTTCGACTGCAGTAAATTGTGGTATGTCGTCGGCTCGGAGACCACGTATGCGACGAGTGGCTCTCCTTTTCGCTCTATCACTCTCGGGATGCTCGACAAACTGTCGGTTGAAGTATTTGGCGCATCTCTTCGTATCAGTCACAGTCACGTCGCCAAAGGTGACTGAAATCCCATCATCCCTTGTAGCGGGGTTCGAGAGGGCTCTCACTGTTGACCACAATTTACCAGTTCCTGTGCCTAAGATACATTGCTTCAGGTACTCTAACCAAGTGTTCCGCTTGTGCTCGTCGACAATCTTACTAATCTCTAGATTTAGTTCTCTGATTCTAGGATCAGCAGGGTTAGCACGACGGGGTTCATCACGCTCGTCTGCGAGTCCCGCCGCTTCGGCTGGGAAGTTGGGCCTCACTTGGGCAATTCAACCAGCGGGTATGAAGCGAGCGGCTGCTGCGTTGATAATGTCTCGTAACGCCCTCTGGGCAACATGAACATGAGAGGTGGACATAAAGTCCACGATTTCGCTAATCTTACCTCGGGGACCGTTGCAATTAAATTACAAAAACGATGCACTATCCGGAACTGGAACAACAATATTGGGTGTAAGATGCTGCGGCGGTGAATATTGTTGTACGGAAAAAATGGTCCACATCGGTCCATAATTATATATAGCCCCCATATAAACCGATTACCACATTTGATCTCCGGAGCCTCTTGGAAGACCAAAATTCATCTGATTCAGTTGAAATTTGGTACATGGTGTTAATATATGACTTCAAACACCCATGTAAAAATTGGTCGAAATCGGTCCATAATTATATAGAGCCCCCATATAAACCCATCACCAGATTTGACCTCCGGAGCCTCTTGGAAGACCAAAATTCATCTGATTCAGTTGAAATTTGGTACGTGGTGTTTGTATATGGTCTCTCACAACCATGCAAAAATTGGTCCAAATCGGTCTATAATTATATATGGCCCCCATATAAACCGATCCCCAGATTTGAACTCCGGAGCCTCTAAGAGAAGAAAAGGGAAGAAAATTTCATCCGATCCGTCTGAAATGTGGTACATGATGCTAGTATATGGTCTTTAACAAACTTGAAAAAATTGGTTCACATCGGTCCATAATTATATATAGCCCCCATATAAACCGATCCCCGGATTTGACCTCCGGAGCCGCTTGGAACACCGAAATTCATCCGATCCGGTAGAAATTTGTACGTGGTGTTAGTATATGGTCTCTAACAACCATGCAAAAAGTGGTTCACACCGGTCTTAATTATATATTCGTAATTCGATTGTGGATGACAGTCTTTAGTAGATGTTTCTACGCAATCCATGGCGGAGGGTACATAAGATTCGGCCTGGCTGAACTTACGGCCGTATATACTTATTGTATTTCATCGCTGCCACCATACACAAAACATAGGGGGTGGGATGTTACGAAAACCACATCACTTTTTGGGTCACACAGATTTTATATGTAAACAAGTATATGCAGCAGTAAGTTCGGCCGGACCGAATCTTAAATACCCACCACCATGAACCAAATATTAGGGGTTCTTTTGAAATTTCAGGAGGGCTTGAGGACTTGAGGACACTTCCCGAAGATAAATTTAAAGATTTCACCTATGAGGTCTATATCAGATTCTGGATTTATAAGAACCATATTTGTTTGAGTTTTAGAGGAACAATCAACATCTCTTGTGAGTGTGCAAGAAAATTATAAAATAATGTCTTGATTTGAAATCTTAAATCTGTAGAAGTAACATCTGGAAATTTTACATTGAGTTTCAAGCAATTTTCATGATCAGTGCGCCTCCTACACCCTCAAGAAGTGAAGTCGGTCTATATGGAGGCATTACCAAATGGGCCGATAAAAACTTAATCCGATACACGTTTTTGTGAGCCTAAAATACCAGAATATTTACAATTTCAGGCAAATCAGATAAAAACAACGGTTTCTAGAAACCCAAGGAGTTAAATCGGGAGATCGTTCTTATGGGGGCTATACTAAAATATGGACCGATACTCACCGTTTTCGGCACACCTCTTTATGACCCGAAAATACCTCTAGATTTCCAATTTCAGGCAAATAGGATAAAAACTTCGGATTCTAGAAGCCCAAGAAGTACAATCGGGAAATCGGTCTATATGGGGGCTACACCAAAATATGGACCGATACTCACCATTTTCGGCACACCTCTTTATGGATCTAAAATACCTCTAGATTTCCAATTTCAGACAAATTGGGTAAAAACTACGGTTTCTATAAGCCCAAGACCCCAAATCGGGAGATCGCTCTATATGGGGGCTATACCAAAATATGGACGGATACTCACAATTTTGGCACACGTATTTGTGGTCCTACAATACCTCTAGACTTCCAATTTCAGGTAAATTGAATAAAAACTGCGGTTTCTATAAGCCCAAGAAGTAAAATCGGGAGATCGGTCTATATGGGGACTATACCAAAACATGGACCGATACTCACCATTTTTGGCACACCTCTTTATGGTCATAAAATACCTCTAGATTTCAAATTTCAGGTAAATTGAATAAAAACTGCGGTTTCTATAAGCCCAAGACCCCAAATCGGGAGATCGGTCTATATGGGGACTATACCAAAACATGGACCGATACTCACCATTTTTGGCACACCTCTTTATGGTCATAAAATACCTCTAGATTTCAAATTTCAGGCAAATTGGATAAAAACTACGATTTCTATAAGCCCAAGACCCCAAATAGGGAGGTCGGTTTATATGGGGACTATATCAAAACCTGGACCGATATAGCCCATCTTCGAACTTGACCTGCCTGCAGACAAAAGACGAGTTTGTGCAAAATTTCTGCACGATTGCTTCATTATTGTAGACTGTAGCGTGATTACAACAGACAGACAGACAGACAGACAGACAGACAGACAGACGGACAGACGGACATCGTTATATCGTCTTAGAATTTCTCCCTGATCAAGAATATATATACTTTATATAGTCGGAAATCGATATTTCGATGTGTTACAAACGGAATGACAAACTTATTATACCCCCGCCACCATTCTACGGTGGTGGGTATAAAAATGGGTTAGAAAAATGTCTGTTGAAAATGTTATCAGAATAAACTCTTCCATGTTTTGCAACAACAAAGCAACAATATTTTTTTTTTTTTTGCTCCATTAACATTAAAATAATAACCATTATGGTTTGAAATCTCCTGAGAATGTAATTTATTTATTCGCCTAAAAGGGGACTGTGCAGAAAGTATAAATATTTCCTGCCAGAAATATAAAAGGAAATGAAAATGTTTTGTTGTTCGTTTACCTTTGACGTTATGCCCATTCTTTCATTTCGTTTAGGAGCGAAATAATGGTAAATGTTTTGTATTATTTGTGTTCCTCGGTAATAACAAACAAATTGAATTTTCAATTTATGGATGTTCCGGAAATCAGAACAACAGACCACCTTTATGAATGTTTGATGCGATTTGTTTCCATTTGCTATTAATTCTAGATGAATTGCTAATGATGTAAATTTAGTTTTGTGGAAATTTTCTGAGGGTATGGTACAGTAGTCACATTAGAAGTTTTTGGAAGTCATAGATGTTTCATTTAAAACAAGTAGTTCATACGACTGAAACGTCGACAGTACAAAATATTCTTCTATACTTAAAGAGAAAGTTGACATGGATTGATAAATTGGCTTTAGTGCTCTAGTGAGCACACTGTTTTTGAAGTGTAGTATTCAAATAAATTACTAACTTATTTTTATATATAAAAGGTATGTAACGCCATGAAGGAGCAGTCTGAGACCCATTGTTTAGTATACCGATCGTTTTAGAATTAAATTCTGAGTGGATTTAGTGATGTTCGTCTGTCTGTCTATTGATGTATTTTTGTGTGCAAAGTATAGCTCGCAGTTTAAGTCCGATCGTCCTCTAATTTAGCATAGGGTCTTTTTTCGGCTCAAACACGATACCTATTTTTCGTCCGATACGCACTTATATGGCCCCAGAGGACAAATTTCACTACGATTTACTTGAAGTAGTACACAGAGAGTACAATTTGGTCAAAATCGGTTGAGATTTTGATATAACTCCCATATATAAGTTTTTCCGATTTGAGCAAAGTTGGCCAAAATATCCACATTTCCTTGTAAAATCGTCATTGCTGGTGGATATGTGGTGGATATGTAAATGTGTATCGAAACCTTAGTTTGGTATATTTGAAATTTAACAAAACATTTTTTTTTCGGCCTGCCACTCTATACACAACGTAACCTGATCGAGGACTTTTGGAACAGCACCATGACAATCGATGTTATTGAAGAAATTTATATCGTACTTGGGGAAGGGGTGAAAATGTTCGCATTTTGCGAGTTCCTAAACCAAGACACATGGGGCGACATGGGGGTTGTCAAAGTCCATTAATTACATGCTTCTTTAGTAACCATAATCCATAGCAAAAATCGTTCATGTATGTAAAAAGAGGAGGTGTCTTCAGAAGAATTTCTAGCATATAATCCATGGCGGTGGAAAATTAAGATTCAAGGGAACTTTCTCTATAATTGCCTTTAATTTTTATACACTCAAGAAAAAAAGCACACCAACAGAAAGGTAAATGTAGTTAAATTTTAGTAAATTTTAATTAGCCGATATTAGCCGTTGACACCACGTCGATGTCATAAAAATATATAAATATTTTTCGAAAAATTCAAGAAAATTTATTAGACATATTTAATTTTTTCAAGAAGAAATCTTATGTACCCTCTAAAGTTCCACAAAAAACCTGTCATGTACAATTGAATTAAATATTTGGGTTGTGTTAACAATTGGAGATGATAAGGTACACCGAAAAAAATAAACT
Organism: Haematobia irritans; assembly: GCF_050003625.1. NCBI lineage: Eukaryota > Metazoa > Arthropoda > Insecta > Diptera > Muscidae > Haematobia > Haematobia irritans. The sequence goes on along the minus strand of NC_134400.1, from coordinate 148,733,212 downwards.
GTTTTATAGGAAGAATATGGGAGCCACCGTGGTGCAATGGTTAGCATGCCCACCTTGCATACACAAGGTCGTGGGTTCGATTCCTGCTTCGACCGAACACCAAAAAGTTTTTCAGCGGTGGATTATCCCACCTCAGTAATGCTGGTGACATTTCTGAGGGTTTCAAAACTGCTCTAAGTGGTTTCACTGCAATGTGGAACGCCGTTCGGACTCGGCTATAAAAAGGAGGTCCCTTGTCATTGAGCTTAACATGGAATCGGGCAGCACTCAGTGATAAGCGAGAAGTTCACCAATGTGGTATCACAATGGACTGAATAGTCTAAGTGAGCCTGATACATCGGTCTGCCACCTAACGTAACCTAACACCATGTACCAAATTTCAGCCGGATCGGATGAAATTTGCTTCTCTTAGAGGCTCCGCAAGCCAAATCGGGGGATCGGTTTATATGGGGGCTATGTATAATTATGGACCGATGGATCGGATGAAATTTGTTTCTCTTAGAGGATTCGTAAGCTAAATTTGGGGGTCCGTTTATATGGGGGCTATACGTAAAAGTGGAGCGATATGGCCCATTTGCAATACCATCCGACCTACATCAATAACAACTACTTGTGCAAAGTTTCAAGTCGACAGCTTGTTTCGTTCGGAAGTTAGCGTGATTTCAACAGACGGACGGACGGACATGCTGTGATCGACTCAGAATTTCACCATGACCCAGAATATATATACTTTATGGGGTCTTGGAGCAATATTTCGATGTGTTACAAACGGAATGACAAAGTTAATATACCCCCATCCTATGGTGGAGGGTATAAAAAAATTAATAACAAAATTAGTTGTAGCATAGAATGGTGACACATCGAAATATCGATTTCCGACTATATAAAGTAAATATTCTTGATCAGGGAGAATTTGTAAGACGATATAAGCATTTCCGTCTGTCTGTCTGTTGTAATCACGCTATCGTCCTGAAATTCGGCACAGAGTCGTCTTTTGTCTGCAAGCAGGTCTAGTTCGAATATGGGCTGTATCGGTCCAAGTTCTGATATAGCTCCCATATAAACCGATCCCCCGATTTAGGCTTCTACACCCTCAAAAAAAAAAATCGCTTCTCTAACATAGGTTTCAAACATATTTTGCAGAAAGCACATATATTATTGGATACGGCCGGAACATTAATATGTTTGTTTTATGTGAACATATTATATGTTTGGAAGCATTTTGAGCCCAAAAATATTATATGCTTGGAAGACTTTTCCCCAAAGAAGATTGTGCTCATTTCCTAACATAATTTTCACTTCCACGAAGTTTTGTAGTTCTTGGCACCTTTTTCTGTAATACAAATAATGTTGAAGAAATTATTCAATTTTATAAATTTTTTAAATTTTACCTTTCACCTGGACGGATAATCGAACTGATACAGTTTGTAAGCCAACACACTAACACTGTGTTACGTAGCTGTTATAGTCACCAGTAGACAATTATCGTTATAAGTTACATTTATATAGCATAGTTTGCGGCGCCCAGGAGCCCATGCAAACATAACATTATTTAACAGAAACATACATTTGTTGGCCACGTGGAGCAGTGGTTAGCATGTCTGGCTTGCATGCAAAGGGTATTGGGTTCAATCCCTGTTTCGAAAGAACACCATTTTTATACCCTCCATCATAGGATGGGGGTATATTAACTTTGTCATTCCGTTTGTAACACATCGAAATATTGCTCTAAGACCCCATAAAGTATATATATTCTGGGTCGTGGTGAAATTCTGAGTCGATCTAAGCATGTCCGTCCGTCCGTCCGTCTGTTGAAATCACGCTAACTTCCGAACGAAACACGCTATCGACTTGAAACTTGGCAGAAGTAGTTGTTATCGATGTAGGTCGGATGGTATTGAAAATGGGCCATATCGGTCCACTTTTACGTATAGCCCCCATATAAAGAGACCCTCAGATTTGGCTTGTTGAGCCTCTAACAGAAGCATATTTCATCCGATCCAGCTGAAATTTGGTATATGGTGTTGGTATATGGTCTCTACCAACCGTGCAAAAATTGGTCCACATCGGTCCATAATTATATATAGCCCCCATATAAACCGATCTCCAGATTTGGCTTGCGGACCCTAAAAAAGAAGCAAATTTCATCCGATCCGGCTGAAATTTGGTACATGATGTTGGTATATGGTCTCTAACAACCATGCAAAAATTGGTCCACATCGGTCCTTAATTATATATAGCCCCCATATAAACCGATCCCCAGATTTGGCTTGTGGAGCCTCTAAGAGAAGCATATTTCGTCCGATCCGGCTGAAATTTGGTACATGGTGTTTGTACATGGTCTCTAACAACCATGCAAAAATTGGTCCACATCGGTTCATAATTATATATAGCCCCCATATAAACCGATCCCCAGATTTGGCTTGCGGAGCCTCTAAGAGAAGCATATTTCATCCAATCCAGCTGAAATTTGGTACATGGTGTTGGTATATGGTCTCTAACAACCGTGCCAGAATTGGTCCATATCGGTCCATAATTATATATAGCCCCCATATAAAACATTCTCCAGATTTGGTTCCGGAGCCTCTTGGAGGAGCAAAATTCATCCGATCCGGTTCAAATTAGGAACGTGGTGTTAATATATGGTCGCTAACAACCATACCAAAATTGGTCCAATCACACAAAAATTGGTCCATATCGGTTCATAATCATGGTTGCCACTAGAGCCAAAAATAATCTACCAATATTTTATTTATATAGAAAATTTTGTCAAAATTTTATTTCTATAGAAAATTTTGTCAAAATTTTATTTCTAGAGAAAATTTTGTTAAAATTTTAATCGGTTCATAATAAAATTTTCATCATTATCAAAATTTTATTTCTATAGAAAATTTTGTCAAAATTTTATTTCTATAGAAAATTTTGTTCAAATTTTATTCGGTTCATAATCATGGTTGCCACTCGAGCCAAAAATAATCTACCAAGATTTTATTTCTATAGAAAATTTTGTTAAAATTTTATATCTGTAGAATTTGTCAAAATTTTCTTTCTATAGAAAATTTTGTCAAAATTTTTATTTCTGTAGAAAATTTTGTGAAAATTTTATTTCTATAGAAAATTTTGTTAAAATTTCATTTCTGTAGAAAATTTTGTCAAAATTTTATGTCTACTTTGTCAAACTGAATTATATACGTATTGGATCGATCTTTTTTGATTTAGTATATACCACGTGTGGACTTACATACAATTTAGAAGATGGTGTTAGGAGGTTTTAAGATACCGCAGCGTAAGCGTTACCGCAACTTAAGTAATTCGATTGTGGATGGCAGTGTTTAGATGAAGTTTCTACGCAATCCATGATGGAGGGTACAAAGGCTACGGCCTGGCCGAACTTACGGCCGTATATACTTGTTTTTTTTTTTTTTTTTTTTAATTTACACATTTATATTTATACTATATTAAAATTTTATACTGAAACTCCGAAATGTGAAAGATTTACAGTCAGAAACAGGGCTTGATATAAACGAAACGGACTGAGTTTTTGGATAAAATATTATTTTTTATTGCAAAAATAACAATTTTGTAACAAAAAAACTGTTTTTGGTATAAAAGTTTGAAATTTTGGAAGAAATTCAAAAACTCTAACAAAAGAAGAACGTGGAGTCGACCATAAACATACATAAATAATTCTATAATATACATATAAATTTATTTAGGCGTGAACAGTTTTTTATTATCGTGTTTTGTACTTAATTTCATTTTTACCTTTAAGGCCGGAATTAAGTTGGCATTATCGCTCTAAAATGACCCGGGTTTGCCTTTTACTTTTCTTTAATAATTTATATTAAAAAAAATAAACTTTTTCAATTGTTTTAGCTGCAAAACTCGAACTTAATGCCCGCTTTTATATTTGAAGGTGTCCGTCAACTCGTCTTGGACTACTTATTAATAAAGAGGAACTAAACTTTGTTTTTATACATTTTACTGTTTGATTTTTCTCTATTTCCTCCTTTTTTCATTTTACTGTCCCAAGTCTAGAAAGAGTATAGTGCCCTTTCGTTATTTTTATGAAGATCCCTTTGTAATTTTTGTTTCCACCGTTTTTTATACCCTCCACCATAGGATGGTGGAGGGTATAAAAAACGTTTGTAACACATCGAAATACTACTCTAAGACCCCATAAAGTATATATATTCTGGGTCGTGGTGAAATTCGGAGTCGGCCTGAGCATGTCCGTCCGTCCGTCTGTTGAAATCACGCTAACTTCCGAACGAAACAAGCTATCGTCTTGAAACTTGGCACAAGTAGTTGTTATTGATGTAGGTCGGTTGGTATTGCAAATGGGCCATAGCGGTTCACTTTTACGTATAGCCCCATATAAACGGACTCCCAAATTTGGCTTGCGAATCCTCTAAGAGAAGCAAATTTCATTCGATCCGGCTGAAATTTGGTACAAGGTGTTGGTATATGGTCTCTAACAACCATGCAAAAATTGGTCCACATAGGTTCATAATTATATATATCCCCCGTATAAACCGATCCTCAGATTTGGCTTGCGGTCCATATCGGTCTATAGTTATATATAGCCCTCAGACAAATAGATTCCCAATCACACAAAAGTTGGTCCATACACCCAGAGAAGGGATATGATCACCTCAAACATATTTCAAGAGCAAAATGTTATTTTTGGATGTTTATTTTGGACATGTTTATCGCACCCATGTTATTTTCTCGGAAATTATGTATATGCTTTCGGCAAGCATATTATGTTTAGCGAGAAAACAACATTTTTGCGACAAACATGGTACATGGCCACCATCCAAAAATAACATTTTGCTCTTGAAACATGTTTGAGGTGATCATATTCCTTCTCTGCGTGTATCAAGTTCATAATTGTATATAGCCCACATATAAGCGACCCCCATATTTCAATTCTGGCTCTCTACGTACCGTGCAAAAGTCCATATCAATTCGTAATTATTTGTAGACTTTCCTATACATACCTTTTTTGTCTAATATATACCACGTATGGACAAACTCACAATTTAGAAAACGATGTTAAGAAGTTTTAAGATACCACAACCCAAGTAATTCGATTGTGGATGACATTCTTTCGTAGAAGTTTATACGCAATCCATGGTGTAGGGTACATAAGATTCGGCATGGCCGAAATTACGGCCTTATAGACTTGTTATAAATTCAGAATCTGATCAAGTCTTCATAGGAAGCGTACTGGTTGAACTGATCTGCTTGGGAAAATATCTGTCATCAAACCCCCCTGAAATTTTCAAAGGAAACTATTATATTTGATTCATGGTGGTGGGTATTTAAGATTCGGCCCGGCCGAACTTACTACTGTATATACTTGTTGTTAATGTAGTTGTGTATTGTAGAAGGGATTTTGGGAATACTTTTTGCCTTTTGAACCTTAAATACTTCCTCATCTATAATTGATAAAACTTTGGGTAAGAGTCTATTGGTGATCACCGCAATCGTACTTTTCAGTGACGGTAAACGGGATTCGATGAATACAATTTGTAAGGGTGTCCTTCGATAAGCGAAAAGACTTGTTCTAATACAGCTGTGATATACTGTCTTTATCTGCTGGAGTATGGTTTTGGGACTGTTACCATATGTTTCTATATGGCCCATAATCAATGCTACTTAGTATCAGCATTTTTACAAGATAAACTAGGGTATTTATGAGAGCAAATGTTTTTCTGGCATGCTATTTTATGACGTTGAATCTGTCAGTTTCTTTTTCAAATTCAGGATGTGTCGGTTCCATCGGTACTACATTTGACAATTCATTTGCACATATGTCGCTGTGCCTCGGCCGCGGGTTTAATTTCAAAAAAATTACTAAAATAGAGTTAAATTTGCTTCATTACCCTAGATGGTTCACTTTTTTTGAGTGTACATTTTTTATTACAATAATTGCCTGAAAAAATGTTCCTAGTTAGCGATGTACTTGATTTAATACTAATATATAGTAAATGTAATTGTACCAAAGCACTATAATTATTCAATTAAACTTAGTCTCCAATTGAGAGATTTCTTTTCCATAGAACCGTCTATTTGTCTCATCATTAATAAGACTTTTGTCATCGGACATTTTCCGGTAAGCTTAGATATTTTCTCTTAACAATGTCTGAAAATATATTCTGTGTGGCTTAATCCGATTAAAGAGTGAGTGAATGCTTGGAATATATTCGTACTTACCATCTGCTAATAGCCTTATCAAGATGTGATTTACTTCCTGACTGATACTTTTCTTATGAGTGAATAAAGGATATCGAGAGTATAAGAAAGTGAATGGTTGTTGCTCTTGGCATTGATTGATTTTTCATTACAATGATGACATTTAAATATTTACGTTCATTTGATTGCTATATGTTATGAACGTTGGCAAGGAAATTACAAACAGTCAATCACAATGACAAGTAACAATGCGACCATGTGTTTCACATAGGCATTAATGCTATCATATGAGATCATCAATATAACATAGCCATAGCCCTCATACATGTATTTGGAAATCTAATTAAACTTTCATTAGTATTGTGGGGGGACGTGTGGGGAGACAAATCGTTGCCACAATCTTGTGGTTTTATGTTCTATGTCAGAATATATTAAAATATTTTAAGATCGTATTAATTACCATCCACCATGTGTTTGACATATAGTTAAGAATAATTGGTGTCCATTTGTAAATTGATTTTCGCCTTAATGGACGAATTCCTATCATAGAATTTCACACTATTGTGGGCAAACAATAGTAAGACTTAACGCAAACACAATAAAATGTTAGAGAAACGGTTTTGTGGCCAATCGATGCTGTTGATTGTAAATAAATATATTTAATATATTAATAAAACATGACTTTTATTGAACAAAAATTGCTTATATAAATACATAAAATTGTATTTCAAAACGAAGGTAAGCAGTTCTAAATTTGAAGTAAAAGGTTTACCACAAATATGTAAGATTTGTCCAAATGAATGAAAAAGTTCAATAAAATCATTCCATATATGAATTCAATTCAGTCAAATTTTTTCATACTGTAGTATAGTGGTACATAAATATAGGAAAATGTTAACTAATATAAGGAATGCATTCTACCTAATTTCTAAGAAAATCACATCGTTCAAACAAATGAAAATGTCTTTGGCGCTATACGAAGTTCAACTTTCTTCACAATGAGTTCATTATACCATTCACCACTACTGTGGTACAGGGTATAATAAGTTAGTGCATTTGTATGTAACGCCAAGGAGGAAAAGTCTGAGACCCATCGTTTAGTATACCGATCGTCTTAGAATTAAATTCTGAGTCGATTTAGCGATGTTCGTCTGTCTATCTGTCTGTCTGTTGGTGTATTTTTGTAAGTACAGCTCGCAGTTTTAGTCCGATTGTCCTAAAATTTGGTATAGGGTCCTGTTACGGCTCAAAGACGATCCATATTGATTTTGCAAAAAATAGGTTCAGATTTAGATATAGCTGCCATATATATTTTTCACCGATCTGGTCATAATTGGCATGTACATCAACCGATCTTCCTCAAATTCCGTACATCCGAATATTTTATGAGTCTTGAAAAATTTGCAAAATATCAGCCAAATCGGTTCAGATTTAGATATAGCTCCCATATATAGCTTTCGCCCGATTTACACTCATATGACCACAGAGGCCAATTTTCTGCTCCGATTTAGTTTAAATTTTGCAAAGGGAGTTGAATTAGCATTGTAACTATGCGTGCCAAATTTGGTTGATATCGGTTCAGACTTGGACATATCTCCCATATATAGCTTTCGCCCGATTTACACTCATATGACCACAGAGGCCAATTTTTTGGTCCGATTTAGTTGAAATTGTGCACAGGGAGTAGAATTAGCATTGTTGCTATGTGTGCCAAATTTGGTTGAAATCGGTTCAGATTTAGATATAGCTCCCATATATATGTTTTTCTGATTTCGACAAAAATGGTCAAAATACCAACATTTTCCTTGTAAAATCGCCACTGCTTAGTCGAAAAGTTGTACAAATGGCTCTAATTTTCCTAAACTTCTAACACATATATATCGAGCGATAAATCATAAATAAACATTTGCGAAGTTTCCTTAAAATTGCTTCAGATTTAAATGTTTCCCATATTTTTTACTAACATTGTGTTCCACCCTAGTGCATTAGCCGAGTTAAATTTTGAGTCTATAGATTTTGTAGAAGTCTATCAAATTCTGTCCAGATCGAGTGATATTTAAATGTATGTATTTGGAACAAACTAGCACCCAACACATTTGACGGATGTGATATGGTATCGAAAATTTAGATCTACAAAACACACAAAACGAAAAACAAATTTTATTTGATAAAAAATACAAACATCCAAATTCAACAAAAACATGTAAGGAAAGTCTAAAGTCGGGCAGGGCCGACTATATTATACCCTGCACCACTTTGTAGATCTAAATTTTCGATACCATATCACATCCGTCAAATGTGTTGGGTGCTATATATAAAGGGTTGTCCCAAATACATACATTTAAATATCACTCGACCTTGACAGAATTTGATAGAGTTCTAAAAATCTATACTCTCAAGATTTAAGTGGGCTAATGCACTAGGGTGGAACACAATATTAGTAAAAAAATGTGTGAAACATTTAAATCTGAAGCAATTTTAAGGAAACTTCGCAAAAGTTTATTTATGATTTATCGCTCGATATATATGTATTAGAAGTTTATGAAAATTAGAGTCATTTTTACAACTTTTCGATTAAGCAGTGGCGATTTTACAAGGAAAATGTTGGTATTTTGACCATTTTTGTCGAAATCAGAAAAACATATATATGGGAGCTATATCCAAATCTGAACCGATTTCAACCAAATTTGACACGCATAGTTAAAATGCTAATTCCACTCCCTGTTAAAAATTTCAACTAAATCGGAGCAAAAAATTGGCCTCTGTGGGCAAATGAGTGTAAATCGGGCGAAAGCTATGTATGGGAGCTATATCTAAATCTGAACCGATTTGGCTGATATTTCGCAAGTTTTTCGAGACTCATAAAATATTCGGATGTATGGAATTTGAGGAAGATCGGTTGATATACACGCCAATTATGACCAGATCGGTGAAAAATATATATGGCAGCTATATCTAAATCTGAACCGATTTTTTCCAAAATCAATAGGGATGGTCTTTGAGCCGAAACAAGATCCTATACCAAATTTTAGGACAATCGGACTAAAACTGCGAGCTGTACTTTGGACACAAAAATACACCAACAGACAGACAGACAGACGGTCATCGCTAAATCGACTCAGAATTTAATTCTAAGCCGATCCGTATACTAAAAGGTTGGTCTATGATTACTCCTTCTTGGCGTTACATACAAATGCACAAACTTATTATACCCTGTACCACAGTAGTGGTGAAGGGTATAAAAATACAAAGATACAAAAGAAAAGAAGATAGCTTTCCTGCGATAAAATTAGTTAGAGTCGAAAATAATTTCTTATTTGAACTGAACTGATTCAACAAAAATATTGTAAGACTTTTATCACTTACAAAGTCGATCAAGAAATCCACTATTCAACAAAAATTTCGTAGTAGATTTGCACGTTTAAAACCTTTAAAAATATCGGAAGCTATTTATAAAGATTAAGTTGATAAAAAATTCCGCTATTTGCTAGAAATATCGTAAGGTATTTATCATTTTCCTAACCTTAAATGGATAAAAATTTCGATAAAAATGTCTTAAGCTTTTTAACATTTTTTCTCTATTCTACGAGGGCAGTTCGGAAACTTCTTAGCCTAGCACAAAAAGCGCGGTATAAACAAAAAAGTTAAGTGTTTTGGAAACTTCCATCTCTGCTATGAACACATGTTAAATTTTGTTTCGATCTGGCAACTCCTTCATATAGAAACAGGTATTCAAAAAAGACGCATCCGCAATTTTTTTACAATGGAAAAAATAGAAATGCGTGCTGTCATTAAATATTTACATAACAAGTAAGGAAAGTCTAAAGTCGGGCGGGGTCGACTATATTATACACTGCACCACTTTGTAGATCTAAATTTTCGATACCATATCACATCCGTCGAATGTGTTGGGGGCTATATATAAAGGTTTGTCCCAAATACATACATTTAAATATCACTCTAATTTTAAAAATTTTCGACTAAACAGTGGCGATTTTATAAGGAAAATGTTGGTGTTTTGACCATTTTTGTCGAAATCAGAAAAACGTATATGTGGGAACGTATATCTAAATCTGTACCGATTTCAACCAAATTTGACTACAATACTAATTGTACTCGTAGTGCAAAATTTCAACGCAATTGGGCTAAAACTCTGGCTTCTGGGACCGTATTAGTCTATATCGGGCGAAAGATATATATGGGAGCTATGTGGAAATCTGAACCGATTTCAATAAAATTTGGCACACTATAGTACTAATTGTTCTTCTAGTGCAAAATTTTAAGCAAATTAGGGTAAAACTCTGGCTTCCGGGGCCATATAAGTCCATATCAGGCGAAATATATATTGGAGCTATATCTAACTCTGAACCGATTTCTTCCAAAATCAATAGGGTTCTATTCTGAGCCAAATCTGAAGTCGATTGGACTAAAACTGCGACCTAGACTTTGATTACAAAAATGTGTTCACGGACATGGCTATATCGACTCAGGAGCCCACCCTGAGCATTTTTGCCAAAGACACCATGTGTCTATCTCGTCTCCTTCTGGGTGTTGCAAACATATGAACTAACTTATTATACCCTGTTCAACAGTGTGGCGCAGGGTATAAAAAGGGTTTATCGAGACAATAAATTCATAATGATATGGTGAATGTGTTAGGCGAAAGTGCTCCTTCATATGCAACAGTAAAAAATTGGGTTGCTGAAATTGCTAATATCATGGGCATCTCAAATGATCGAGTCCATTTAATTTTGCATGAAGAACTACAGATGAAAATGCTTTCTGCAAGATGGGTGCCACTTTTGTTAACAGTCGATCAAAAACGCATAAGAATGAACATTTCTCAAGCTTGTTTGGATCGTTTTGAGCGATATAAAATGGATTTTAAGCGTCGTTTCATAACTGTTGATGAGACATGGATCCACCACTATACTCCAGAAACAAAAGAACCAACCAAACAATGGACTGAAGCTAGAGGAAGTGCCCCAAAGAAGCCAAAAACAATTCAATCGACTGGTAAGGTTAAGGCAACGTTTTTTTTTTGGGACTTCAAAGGTATTTTATTGATTGACTATCTGTAAAGTGTAAAACAATAAATTCAGAGTACTATTGCAACCTTTTGGATCAATTAAATGTACAAATTCGAGAAAAACGTCCTGGCTTATAACACAAAAAAATAATTTTTCATCAAGATAACGCACCAGCGCACAGGAGTGTTTACAATGGCTAAAATCAACGAATTAACTAAAGTACGAGTTGCTTGACCACCCACCTTATTCTTCTGATTTAGCTCCCAGTGACTTTTACTTGTTCCCAAATCTACAAAAATTCCTTGCTGACAAGCGTTTTACCTCAAATGAAGATGCAATTACAGTTGTAAACCACTATTTTGAAGACCTTGTGGAAAGTTATTTTAATCAAGGGATAGAATTGCTAGAAAAGCCTTGGACTAAGTGTATTGAAGTTTCAGGAGATTCTAGAAGCCCAAGAAGTAAAATCGGGAGATCGGTCTATATGGAGGCTATAATCACCATTTTCGGCACATCTCTTTATTTTCCTAGAATACCTCTAGATTTCTAATTTCAGACAAATTGGGTAAAAACTACGGATTCTATAAGCCCAAGACCCCAAATCGGGAGATCGGCCTATATGTGGCAATATCAAAACATGGACCGGTACTCACCATTTTCGGTACACGTCTTTAGGGTCCTAGAATATCCCTAGATTTCCGATTTGCGGCAAATTGGGTAAAAATTACGGATTCTAGAAAACCAAGAAATAAAATCGGGACATCGGTTCATGTGGGGGTTATACCAAAACATGGACCGATAGGCACCATTTTCGGTACACTTTTTGATAGTTCTAAAATACCTCTATATTTCCAATTTCGGGCAAATTGGATAAAAACTACAGTTTTATAAGCCCAAGACCCCAAATCGGGAGGTCGGTTTATATGGGGACTATATCACAACTTGGACCGATACGATACATTTTCGACACACCTCTTTACGGTCTTAGAATACCTTTAGATTTCCAATTTCAGGCAAATCGGATAGAAAATACACTTTCTAAATGCCAAGAAGCTAAATCGGGAAATCGGTCCATATGGGGGCTATACCAAAACATGGACCGATAGGCACCATTTTCGGTACACTTTCTGATGGTCCTAAAATACCTCTAGATTTCCAATTTCAAGCAAATTGGATAAAAACTACAGTTTTATAAGCCCAAGACCCCAAATCGGGAGGTCGGTTTATATGGTGGACTATATCAAAACTTGGACCGATATAGCCCATCTTCGAACTTAAACTGCCTGCAAAGAGAAGGCGAATCTGTGCCAAATTTCAGGACGATAGCGCCATTATTGAAGGCTGTAGCGTGATTACAACAGACGGATAGACGGAGAGACGGACATGCTTATATCGTCTTAGAATTTCTCAATGATCAAGAATATATATACTTTATAAAGTCGAAAATCGATATTTCGATGTGTTACAAACGGAATGACAAACTTATGTTATTATACCCCCGTCACCATTCTAACATATATACTTGTTTATAAATTAATTGTGTAGTTATGTTGAAGTCTGGTTTTTTATTCATTTTTATAAAATAAAACATTAATTGAACTTATAACTTCACCCTATTAATTTTTAGCCGGGGGAGGGCTAGCCCCCCCCCCCCCCCCAAAGGAAATTTGTCTAGCTATGCTCTCCCATACATGTATGGCCCTATTAACCTTATTTTTGACCATAATGCCCTCATTTATTGAGCGATTGTAATCAGATTTGGAATAAGATATTATCAAATAAACTAGTAAAATGTTATCCAAATCGGTTCAGATTTAGATATAGCTTTCATATATATGTATCGACCGATTTTACATATTGATCTTACATAAATAAATTGCCCGAATTGTGCTACATTACCCACACTAAACGAGCGATTTACATTGGTTTTAATATGGAATCAATACCATCTATGTACACACAGAAAACAGATAGGTTGAAAATCGATTATTGTAACGAAAATTCTACATTTACAATCAAATCACAGTTGTGTCATTTATTTTACTTTATTTACAATCGTTATTTCGTTCCTTCTACCATTTGTTGTTTGTAATACAAGACAATTAGTTGTCTAAACTAAATGCCTCTCTTTTGAAAAAATTTGATCGAATTCGATAGGCACAACCAACCTTATAAAACCTTTGTAACTGTCATTTAGTAGTCAGCACTTTCGTTTGGTACTCACAGCCGAATTCCTTTGAATATTTTTTGAAATGTCAATAAAATTATTACCATCAACGTTTAAGTATAGTGTGTTTTTTAATATCAAATAACTAGAACTTAAAACGGAATATTTCTTATTTTTTTCGAAGTTTCTCATCCGTGGACAGCCTATAAAATAATGTCGTGAACAACTCGCGCCGTGCGAAACTGGCCTTAATACACTATATTGGCTGTGAAACGAAAATAATACACAGCAATATTGGCAAAAACAAATAGCTTCAGGGTACTTACTGCTACGGTGCGCATCCTCAATATGGAATAATTTCATTGGCGGCTCTGAAAAAATCCATCTCTATATATGAAACCCCAAGAAAGTGACCATCGGGGATAGGTTCGTATGTCTTTTATAAAACTCCACACTAATTTCTTTACTTAATTTATTGTGTTAGACATGCTATAGACAGTTCGGACACCATCTATAAATACTAATATGCGAAGAGTACCAAAGATTTAGCTCCATTATCTGTCGATTCCCCAACCTATTCATGCTGGAGGGTATACTTTTAAGGGTGAACATTTTTTATAATGTATTAATATATTGTATTTAAGTATATGTATTTTCCTATCATCTAAAAAATATAAATAAAATTCAGTATTTTGTGGGTTTTTGTTATTCAATTCGGTCATGGTGCTTTAAAGTTGGGAGATACAACTAAATGAAAAAGGGAGCAACGACCAATTTCATCGTCTGACACAACCAACTCCATATATAGTATTAGTTGGCTTTCCCATCATTCGATTGAGTCGACCGAATTTGTTGGGTGTCACAACTGCCAACTGGTAGTTGCTACAACTGCCAAAAGGAGGTTGGCAATAAATTCGATTGTCACAACCAATCTGTATTCTCTGTGTAGGAGTAAAATCATGTATATGTAGCTCAGGAATTTCTGTTCAGATTGAGATACAGCTCCCTTAAATTTATTCATTAAGGAAATACGGTTTATATCCCAAATTTCCTTCACTGATACCCCACAATTGCCTATGTTTACTATTTCAGTAGGGGTGATTTAGGTTAGGTTAGGTTAGGTGGCAGCCCCATGTATCAGGCTCACTTAGACTATTCAGTCCATTGTGATACCACATTGGTGAACTTTTCTCTTATAACTGAGTGCTGCCCGATTCCATGTTAAGCTCAATGACAAGGGACCTCCTTTTTATTTATAGCCGAGTCCGAACGGCGTTCCACACTGCAGTAAAACCACTTAGAGAAGCTTTGAAACCCTCAGAAATGTCACCAGCATTACTGAGGTGGGATAATCCACCGCTGAGAAACTTTTTGGTGTTTGGTCGAAGCAGGAATCGAACCCACGACCTTGTGTATGCAAGGCGGGCATGCTAACCATTGCACCACTGTGGCTCCCGTGGGTGATTTAGGGTTTGATAACAGATGGCACCGTCCGACTTTTTACTTGACTCATATAAACATATAGTCAAATTCGAAATTAATTCAATTTTAAATTTGGTATACTTTTATAATTTCATATTAAAGAAAACACTTTGACTAAAATTTAGAAATTTCTATATTGTAAATTCTACATTAAACACAATGAATATCTTGAATAAGAGAGCGTGTTTTTCTCTCTCTCTCTCTCTGTCTTTTCGACATTATCTTAATCAGAATTTAGGTCTCGAATCCGATGCCAGATGTTTCTTTCATGTGATTTACTTCAACGCTTAGACAGAAATTTTAGATTTTCTATGGAATTAAAAAAAAAAAATAATAAAAATACTTACAAAGCTAAATTTACTACTTTCGAAAACAGTATCATTCAAACCGTTTAAATTGACACAGGGCTATGTTAATCCAATTCATTTGAACCATAACAAATTCTACAAATATTTCCTACGTTTTCAAATCAATTTTTTGTGAATTCCATGGTGATGGGTATTTAAGATTCGACCCAGTCGAACTTTTGGTTGTATATATTTATTTTTCAAATGTTTTATGCTACTTATGTCGATAGGAAGACACTCTTTTAAAACAAACAAAACAAGGAAAAACATTTTGTGGAATTTTAAAAATTATTGTGAGCAAACTGAGGACAATGGAATATGAATAATGTTGTTAACTTGCTGCCGGGCTTCATTTCTGCCTATCACTCATCCCCTCAAAATAGCAGAAAAGAAAAGTATTTATGTTCACATAATTGCCAGTCAACCCAATTCAACAGAGAGCAGTGGAATTCTTTGCAAGAATAATAATGAAGTTTGGAACGCCTCATGCTACTACTGAAGCACGAGTTTTAAATTGTAATCGTTTACGTTGTGCCTTAACCAGATTGGCATATATGATTGCCATGTTGGGCTATGGCAAGATTGACTTCAATAAAAAAAAAATTTAACAAATCCTAGGAAAAATATGTGCTTTGGTTAGAGAAGAAAATATCTCAGGCGTTTAAATTTTTTTCAAGTTTGTTTTGTATGATTAATCTATACTTTAGTACCAAAATCCCATAAGAAAACAGTCATAAATAAAATAAACCAACATTTTAGTCTACCTACAGTCTTAAAATTTTAAAGAGATTTTTGATTTTATTTTCATTATTGGATCCAAGTAAATTTTTTTTGAGTGTGGATAGATATAGCTCATCTTTTAACATGACTTGCTACAAACATTAAACGAATCTGTGCCAAATTTCAGGATGATAGCACTATTATTGAAAGTTGTAGCGTGATTATATCCAGACATCCAGAGAGACAGACGGACATAGTTAGATAATATTAGAATTTCTCCCTGATCAGGAATATATACTTTATATAGTCGGAAATCAGTATTTCGATGTGTTACAAACGGAATGGCAAACTTATTACACCCCAGTCACCATTTCAAGGTGGTGGGTATAAAAAGGCGACAATCGCAAACCGAAAAAATACAGACCATCTCTGAGAACAATTTTTCCTAGTTCTGCAAACGGAATGACAAGGTATGTATGCCACACATTCCATGGTGGAGGGTAGAAGCATGAAAAAATAAAAGCGGTTTACTGTGCTGCATTGCAAATACGCCACCCTGTAGTACTATCAAATATTTTTTATTCCAAGCGTTATTTTATTTGTGCTACTATAATTTTTTTGAATTGGCTGTCCTAGGTTAGGTTAGGTTAAAGTGGCAGCCCGATTAAGATTCAGGCTCACTTAGACTATTCAGTCCATTGTGATACCATATTAACTAAAAGTACCTATTACATATGGGCACTTCTAGTTATAACCGCTGAACCTTCTTGATTATTTTTCTTTGTTGAACCAACCAGATTGTTCCAAAAACATTAGCAGACTGCTTAAATTAACGTTTTCCAAATCCGCCAGTAATCTGAAGCTATGTCCTCCTAAAAGTTGCTTGCGCTTTACACAAAATGCAGGACACTCACACAATCAGGCAGCGACCCGTTATAGCAGATATCAGGAGTGATATCTGACGTCTCGAGAACATTAGCATATCTAGTGTGCGGTTTAAGTTGAAATGGGGCATAGTTGCTTGGTGTCGTTACAACCCTTGCAATTCTCCCATTGAACATTTGCCATCATAACAGCCTTCTCACGCAGCATGAGCTTCCAGGTAGCTAGAGGCATACCAACAAATTCTAGTTCCCCTGGAATATGTAAGGTAGTCCCTAGCCTTGCCAACTCATCCGCTTCGCAGTTCCCCGGTATGTTCCTATGGCCAGACACCCATATTAGGTGAATATTGTACTGCTCAGCCATCTCATTGAGAGATTTGCGGCAGTCGATGGCCGTTTTCGAGTTGAGGAACACAGAGTCCAAGGATTTTATTGCAGGTTGACTGTCTGAGTATATATTAATGCCCAAATTTTTTGGAACATTACTTCTCAGCCAATTCGCCACCTCTCTTATTGCTAATATTTCAGCCTGAAAAACACTACAGTGATTATGAAACCGCATGGTAAATAGATATTTGCTTTGTTAAAATTTTCGTTTCGTTGTAAAGTAAGGAAAGTCTAAAGTCGGGCGGGGCCGACTATATTATACACTTCACCACTACGTATACCATCTTAACACCTTCAAATTTGTTAGGAGCTATATAAAGGTTTATTTTCTCATATACAAATATTTAAATATAAACCGATTTGGAAAAATTTTTTTCTACTTTCACAAAATGTCTAGACTCAAAATTTTAATTGGTTAATGACCTGGACGGACCACAATGTTAGTAAAAAACAAGTATATACGGCCGCAAGTTCGGCCAGGCCGAATCTTATGTACCCACCACCATGGATTGCGTAGAAACTTCTACGAAAGACTATCATCCACAATCGAATTACTTGGGTTGTGGTATCTTAAAACTTCTTAACATCGTTTTCTAAATTTTGATTTAGTCCATACGTGGTATATATTAGACAAAAAAGTTATGTATAGTTAAGTCTACAAATAATTACGAATCGATATGGACTTTTTGTACGTAGAGAGCCAGAATTGAAATATGGGGGTCGCTTATATGGGGGCTATATACAATTATGAACTTGATATGGACCACTTTTTGTGTGACTGGGGATCGATTTATCTGAGGGCCATATATAACTATAGACCGATATGGACCTAGTTAGGCATGGTTGATAACGACCATATACTAGCACAATGTACCAAATTTCAACTCACTCGGATGAAATTTGCTCCTCCAAGAGGTTCCAAAACCAAATCTCGGGATCGGTTTATATGGGGCTATGTACGATTATGGAGTGATACGGACCACTTTTGGCATTGTTGTTAAATATCATATACTACCACCACGTACCAAATTTCAAGCAGATCGGATGAATTTTGCTTCTCCAAAAGGCACCGGAGGTCAAATCTGGGGATCGGTTTATATGGGTGCTATATATAATTATCGACTGATAGGAACCAATTCCTGCATGGTTGGTGGATACCATATACTAACATCACGTACAAAATTCCAACCAAATGGGAAGAATTTTGCTCTCCCAAGGGGCTCTGGAGGTCAAATCTGGGGATCGGTTTATATGGGGCCTATATATAATTATGGACCGATATCGACCAATTTTTGCATGGGAATTTGAGGCCATATATTAACACCACGTACCAAATTTCAACTGAATCAGATGAATTTTGGTCTTCCAAGAGGATCCGGAGGTCAAATCTGGTGATAGGTTTATATGGGGGCTATATATAATTATGAACCGATGTGGACCAATTTTTGCATGGTTGTTAGAGACCATATACTAACACCATGTACCAAATTTCAGCCTGATCGTATGAAATTTGCTTCTCTTAGAGGCCTCGAAAGCGAAATCGGGGGATCGGTTTATATGGGGGCTATATATAATTATGGACCGATGTGGACCAATTTTTGCATGGTTGTAAGAGACCATATACTGACACCATGTACCAAATTTCAGCCGGATCGGATGAAATTTGCTTCTCTTAGGGGCCTCGCAAGCCAAATCGGGGGATCGGTTTATATGGGGGCTATATATAATTATGGACCGATGTGGACCAATTTTTGCATGGTTGTTAGAGACTATATACTATCACCATGTACCAAATTTCAGCCGGATCGGATGAAATTTGCGTCTCTTAGAGGCTCTGAAAGCCAAATTTTGGGGTCCGTTTATATGGGGGCTATACGTAAAAGTGGACCGATATGGCCCATTTGCAATACCATCCGACCTACATCAATAACAACAAGTCGATAGCTTGTTTCGTTCGGTAGTTAGCGTGATTTCAACAGACGGACGGAAGGACGGACGGACGGACGGACGGACATGCTCAGATCGACTCAGAATTTCACCACGAACCAGAATATATATACTTTATGGGGTCTTAAAGCAATATTTCGATGTGTTACAAACGGAATGACAAAGTTAATATACCCCCCATCCTATGGTGGTGGGTATAACAAGTAAGGAAAGTCTAAAGTCGGGCGCGGCCGACTATATTATACCCTGCACCACTTTGTACATCCACATTTTCGATACCATATCAAATCCGTCGAATGTGTTGGGGGCTATATATAAATGTTTGTTCCTAATACATACACTTAAATATCACTCGATCTTGACAGAATTTGATAGACTTCTACAAAATCTATGGACTCGAAATTTAAGTCGGCTAATGCACTAGGGTGGAACACAATGTTATTAAAAAGAAGTAAGGAAAGTCTAAAGTCGGGCGGGGCCGACTATGTTATACCCTGCACCACTTTGTAGATCTAAATTTTCGATACCATATCACATCCGTCAAATGTGTTGGGGGCTATATATAAAGGTTTGTCCCAAATACATACATTTAAATATCACTCGATTTGGACAGAATTTGATAGACTTTTACAAAATCTATAGACTCAAAATTTAAGTTGGCTAATGCACTAGGGTGGAACACAAATTTAGTAAAAAAATTGGGAAACATTTAAATCTGAAGCAATTTTAAGGAAACTTCGCAAAAGTTTATTTATGATTTATCGCTCGATATATATGTATTAGAAGTTTAGGAAAATTAGAGTAATTTTTACAACTTTTCGACTAAGCAGTGGCAATTTAACAAGGAAAATATTGGTATTTTGACCATTTTTGTCGAAATCAGAAAAACATATATATGGGAACTATATCTACATCTGAACCGATTTCAATCAAATCTAGCACACATATACTACCAATTGTACTCCTTGTGCAAAATTTCAACCAAATTGGGCCAAAACTCTGGCTTCTGGGGCCATATAAGTCCATATCGGGCGAAAGATATATATGGGAGCTATATCTAAATCTGAACCGATTTCAATCAAATTTTGCACACTTGACTATACGACTAAGTGTTATATTTCTACAAAATTTCAAGCAAATCGGTATAAAACTCTGGCTGCTGGGTCCATATTAGTCCATATCGGGCGAAAGATATATATGGGAGCTACATCTAAATCTGAACCGATTTCTTCGAAAATCAAATTAGGAACATGTGCCAAATTTGAAGGCGATTGGACTTAAATTGCGACCTAGACTTTGTTCACAGACAGACGGACGGACGGACGGACGGACGGACAGACAGACGGACATGTTTATATCGACTCAGGGACCCACCCTGAGCATTATTGCCAAAGACACCATGTGTCTATCTCGTCTCCTTCTGGGTGTTACAAACATATGCACTAACTTATAATACCCTGTTCCACAGTGTGGCGCAGGGTATAAACATATGGGAAACATTTAAATCTGAAGCAATTTTAAGGAAACTTCACAAAAGTTTATTTATGATTTATCGGTCGATGTATATGTATTAGAAGTTTAGGAAAATTAGAGTCATTTTTACAACTTTTCGACTAAGCAGTGGTGATTTTACAAGGAAAATGTTGGTAGTTTGACCATTTTTGTCGAAATCAGAAAAATATATATATGGTAGCTATATATAAATCTGAACCGATTTCAGCCAAATTTGGCACACATAGCTACACATAGCTAATTCTACTCGCTGTGCAAAATTTCAACTAAATCGGAGTTAAAAATTGGCCTTTGTGGTCATATGAGTGTAAATCGGGCGAATGCTATATATGGGAGATACATCTAAATCTGAACCGATTTGGCACACTTGACTATAGTACCAATTGTTCTTCTTGTGCAAAATTTTAAGCAAATTAGGGTAAAACTCTGGCTTCTGGGGCCATATAAGTGCATATCGCATATCTGAACCGATTTCAATCAAATTTCGCACATTTGACTACACGACCAAGTGTTGTGTTTGTGCAAAGTTTTTCGTAAGTTTTTCGAGACTCATAAAGTATTCGGATTTACGGAATTTGAAAAAGATCGGTTGATAAATACGCCAATTATGACCAGATCGGTGGTAAATATATATGGCAGCTATATCTAAATCTGAACCGATTTTTTCAATATAAATAGCGGTTATCATTACCGCGAAAACAGAGCCTATGCCAAATTTGAGGACGATCTCACTTATACAGACAGACGGACATGAACAGATACAAACAGACGGACATTGCTAAATCGACTTACAATTCAATTCTAAGATGATCGGTATACTAAACGATGGGTCTCTGACTTTTCTTTCTTGGCGTTACAAACAAATGCACAAACTTATTATACCCTGTACCACAGTAGTGGTGAAGTGTATAAAAAACAGGTAGGAGTTTCTACATTAAAATTTCATCATAAGTGATGATGAAATGGAATGTTTTCGCTTTTTTGGGTGACGAGATGAAGTATTTTATTATACTGTAGGATATAGGGTGTTTAATTGTCATTCCATTTGCAGCATAATGAAATGTTGACGATAAACCAACCCTATCGAATTTAAGGAGCAGTTGAAAAATTTAGCTTTCACAAAATTCCAAGAAGGTTTGTAACTAAGGTACACACAAAAAATAACTGCAAATAAATATTAACAACTTTATTTGTATGTATGTTATGTGCATATCGGGCGAAGGAGATATATGGGATCTATATCTAAGTCTGAACCGATTTCAACCAAATTCGATACACTTTACGACTCTATCAAGTGCAGTCCTTTGCCAACTTTAAAGCAAAGATCGACTCAGGGGCCGGCCCTGAGTACACAGAAAAAAATATTGTCGTGAGGTCAAAGATTTTATGTCTTTAAAATACGAATGCAAAGTTTGCTTAGCATAGAAGACGTATTTCTCTAATATAAAGTTATTTTTCCTTATCCAAAAGTCTATAAACTTTTCAATGAAGTCTATAATTAAGTGATTTCACTTAAAAATGGGCATTATAATATCAAAAAAACAAGTAAGGAAAGCCTAAAGTCGGGGCGGGACCGACTATATTATACCCTGCACCACTTTGTAAATCCATATTTTCGATACAATATCAAATCCGTCAAATGTGTTGGGTGCTATATATAAAGGTTTTTGTCCCAAATACATACATTTAAATCTGACTCCATCTGAACAAAATTTTGTAATCTATAGACTTAAAATTGAAGTCGGCTAATGCCCTGGGATGTTAGTAAAAAACAAGTAAGGAAAGTCTAAAGTCGGGCGGGGCCGACTATATTATACCCTGCACCACTTTGTAGATCTAAATTTTCGATACCATATCACATCCGTCAAATGTGTTGGGGGCTATGTATAAAGGTTTGTCCCAAATACATACATTTAAATATCACTCGATCTGGAAGAATTTGATAGACTTCTACAAAATCTATAGACTCAAAATTTAAGTCGGCTAATGCACTAGGGTGGAACACAGTGTTAGTAAAAAACTATGGGAAACGTTTAAATCTGAAGCAATTTTAAGGAAACTTCGCAAAAGTTTATTTATGATTTATCGCTCGATATATATGTATTAGAAGTCTAGGAAAATTAGAGTCATTTTTACAACTTTTCGACTAAGCAGTGGTGATTTTACAAGGAAAATGTTGGTAGTTTGACCATTTTTGTCGAAATCAGAAAAATATATATATGGTAGCTATATATAAATCTGAACCGATTTCAGCCAAATTTGGCACACATAGCTACACATAGCTAATTCTACTCGCTGTGCAATGTAATGAGTGTAATCGGGCGAATGCTATATATGGGAGATACATCTAAATCTGAACCGATTTGCACACTTGACTATAGTACCAATTGTTCTTCTTGTGCAAAATTTTAAGCAAATTAGGGTAAAACTCTGGCTTCTGGGGCCATATAAGTGCATATCGCATATCTGAACCGATTTCAATCAAATTTCGCACATTTGACTACACGACCAAGTGTTGTGTTTGTGCAAAATTTCAAGTATATCACGGTAAAACTCTAGCTTCTGGGTCTATATCAGTGCATATAGGGCGATTTCTTCCAAAATCAATTGGGTTCTATTCTGACCCAAAAGAGAAACTTGGGCGATTAGACTAAAAATGCGCCAAGACTTTGATCACAAAAATGTGTTCACAGACAGACGGACGGAAGGACAGACAGACATGGCTAGATCGACTCAGGGACCCACCCTGAGCATTATTGCCAAAGACACCATGTGTCTATCTCGTCTCCTCCTGGGTGTTGCAAACATATACACTAACTTATAATACCCTGTTCCACAGTGTGGCGCAGGGTATAAATATTGGGAATATATAAATTTCATAAAATATCGCTAATCTGCATTTATGATTTATAGGTCGATATATACGAATTAGAGTATAGGTAAATTTGAATCATTTTTGCGAGTTTTCGATGTAACAGTGACGATTTTACAAGGAACGTGTTGGGTATTTTGGCCATATTTGCTAAAATCGGAAGAACATATATATGGGGGCTTTGTCTGATTCTGACCCGATGTTAATAAAATTGGGCAAACATTGCTAAAATTTTAATTAAACTCTCAGTGCAAAACTTCAAAATTTTCGAAATGAAACTTTAGGCTCCATGGTCATATGAATCTAAATCGGGCGAATGATATATGTGGGAGTTATATCTAAATCTTAACCGATTTTGACCAAATTTGGCATGTGTAGCAAGAATGTTAATCTTACTCTCTGTGCAAAACTTCAAGTAAATCGGAGTGGAATTTTGACCTCTGGGGCCATATTAGTGCGTATCGGACGAAAGATATATATGACAGCTAAATCTAAATATGGACCCAATTTATGTCCATTCCCTGTGCACAATTTGAAGTAAAACGAAGGGAAATTTCGGTGGTCAGATGACTGTAAATCGGAAGACAGATATATATGGGAACTATATCTAAATCTTAACCGATTTCGACCAAATTCAGTATGCCTATTTATAATATTAGTTTTACTCTTTGTGCAAAATTTTATGTAACTCGGGGTAAAACTTTGGCCTCTGGGGCCATAGGAGTGTAAATCGGGGGGAAGCTATATATGGGAGCTATATCTAAATCTGAACCGATTTCAACCAAATTCGGTACGCATATCTATAAGATTAATTCTACTCCCTGTGCAAAAAGCCTTAAAAGGTAGCTATATCTAAATCTGAACCGATTTTTTCCAAAATCAATAGCGATCGTCTTTGAGTTGGAAAAGGACACTATCCTAAATTTGAGGACGATCGGACTTAAACTGCGAAATGGACTTTGCACACAAAAATACATCAACAGCCAGACAGACAGACAGACATCGTTAAATGGACTCAGAATTGAATTCTAGGCCGATCAGTATACTAAAAGATGGGTCTATGACTACTCCCTCTCGGTGTTACATACAAATGCACAAACTTATTATACCCTGTACCACAGTAGTGGTGAAGGATATAATTACACTCTAGCAAATCATCTACAACAAAAGTCATTCGAGATCAATCGTGTTGTGTCATTTAAAGATAGACAAACAGCATTAAATGACACAAAGCCAATATTGGTCGATTATTTGTAAGCGGTCTTATTGACATTTTGTCTGCCTAATCAATTAAATCTCTCGACTGACAAATCAAGCCATCTTTTGCCATTCGCATTACCCTGATAGAATAATTGTTGCGTGCTGTGCCATCATTAGTTTTTTTTTTTATTGCCAGATATTTACAGTAAATGTTAGCTCCTCAATTGCTTCTAATCGGGGTTAATCGACAATTATATTGACAATATACCAACTGTGGTACGGCGACTTTATTCCGGGAAGGGAAATTTTTGGCCACCTCTAATGGTTTTATTAGCAGGCTATTCATTGTCTATTGACTATAGTGATAATGTGTAAGGCCATTACACGTGCAAATATTGAATTTTTTTTTTTTCAATTCATGATGTAATAGATTATTCAAAAATATTTACACACAAATACTTTGTGTGTGTGTGTGTAACATTAAATGATTTGAGAATAATTCAAATTCCAGTAATATTGCGCGTTTGCAGTAAATTGTAAATACTTAGGGACTTTGTTTTGGACTTTTGAGGCCATCAGTATAATATTAGAAATTCAATTGACATGCCTAGCTAGAATGTTAATTATACTCCCTGTGCAAAGTTTCACGTAAATCGAAATAAAACTTTGTCCTCTGTGGTCATATGAGTGTAAAGCAGGCGAAAGATGCCAGCAAAAAATAAATACTTCTAAGGACACAACAATAAAAGCACTTCCAAAAAATGTCCTCCGAATATGTTTTTTATTTTAACTACTCAGTAAATTTTTATACCCTCCACCATAGGATGGGGGTATATTAACTTTGTCATTCCGTTTGTAACACATCGAAATATTGCTTTAAGACCCAATAAAGTATATATATTCTGGATCGTGGTGAAATTCTGAGTCGATCAAAGCATGTCCGTCCATCTGTTGAAATCACGCTAATTTCCGAACGAAACAAGCTATCGACTTGAAACTTGGCACATGTAGTTGTTATTGATGTAGGTTGGATGGTATTGGAAGTGGGCCATATCGGTTCACTTTTACGTATAGCCCCCATATCAACGGACCCCCCAGATTTGGCTTGCGGAGCCAATAAGAAAAGCATATTTCATCCGATAAGGCTGAAATTTGGTACATGGTATTGGTATTTGATCTCTAAAAACCATGCAAAAATTGGTCCACATCGCTCCATAATTATATATAGCCCCCATATAAAGTCATCACCAGATTTGATTTGCGGAGCCTTAATAAAGCAAATTTCATCCGATTCGGCTGAAATTTGGTGCATGGAGTTGGTATATGGTCTCTAACAACCATGCAAAAATTGGTCCACATCGGTCCATAATTATATAAAGCCCCCACAGAAACCGATCCCCAGATTTGGCTTGCGGAGCCTCAAAGAGAAGCAAATTTCGTCCGGTCTTGCTGAAATTTGGTATATGGTCTCTAACAACCATGCAAAAATTGGTCCACATCGGTCCATAATTATATAAAGCCCCCACAGAAACCGATCAACAGATTTGGCTTGCGGAGCCTCAAAGAGAAGCAAATTTCATTTGATCCGCCTGAAATTTGGTACATGATGTTGGTATATGGTCTATAACAACCATGCAAAAATTGGTCCACATCGATTCGTAGTTATATATAGACCCCATACAGACCGATCCCCAGATTTGGCTTGCGGAGTCTCTAAGAGAAGCAAATTTCATCCAATCCGGTTGTAATGTGGAACATGGTGTTAATATATGATCTTTACCAATTAGTCCATATCGGTCCATATTTATATATAGCGCCCATATAAACCGTTCTCCAGATATGACCTACGGAGCCTCTTGGAGGAACAAAATTCATCCGATCCGGTTCAAATGTGGAACGTGGTGTTATTTTATGGTCTCTAACATCCATGAAAACATTGGTCCACATCGGTTTACAATTATATATAGCCCCCATATAAACCGATCCCAGATTTGGCTTGCGGAGCCTCTAAGAGAAGCATATTTCATTCGATCCGGTTGAAGTTTGGAACATAGTGTTAGTATATGGTCTCTAACAACCGTGCCAGAATTGGTCCATATCGGTCCATAATTATATATAGCCCCTATATAAACCGTTCTCCAGGTTTGACCTCCGGATCCTCTTGGAGGAGCAAAATTCATCCGATCCGGTTCAATTTTGGATCGTGGTGTTAGTATATGGCCGCTAACAACCATACCAAAATTGGTCCATATCGGTCTATAGTTATATATAGCTGATCTCCAATCACACAAAAATTGGTCCATATCGGTTCATAATCATGGTTGCCACTCGAGCCAAAAATAATCTACCAAAATTTTATTTCTATAGAAAATTTTGTCAAAATTTTATTTCTATAGAAAATTTTGTCAAAATTTTATTTCTATAGAAAATTTTGTCAAAATTTTATTTCTATACAAAATTTTGTCAAAATTTTATTTCTATAGAAAATTTTGTAAAAATTTTATTTCTATAGAAAATTTTATTTCTATAGAATATTTTGTGAAAATTTTATTTCTATAGAAAATTTTGTTAAAATTTTATTTCTA
This sequence comes from Haematobia irritans, assembly GCF_050003625.1. Classification (NCBI taxonomy): domain Eukaryota; kingdom Metazoa; phylum Arthropoda; class Insecta; order Diptera; family Muscidae; genus Haematobia; species Haematobia irritans. Next base: position 148,705,878 of record NC_134400.1, on the reverse strand, counting down.
TAGAAAATTTTGTCAAAATTTTATTTCTATAGAAAATTTTGTCAAATTTGTATTTCTATTGAAAATTTTGTTAAAATTTTAATTCTATAGAAAATTTTGTCAAAATTTTATTTCTATAGAAAATTTTGTCAAAATTTTATTTCTATAGAAAATTTTGTTAAAATTCTATTTCTATAGAAAATTTTGTCAAAATTTTATTTCTATAGAAAATTTTGTCAAAATTTTATGTCTTATAGAAAATTTTGTCAAACTGAATTATATGCGTATATGATCGATCTTATTTGATTTAATATATACCACGTATGGACTTACATACAATTTAGAAGACGATGTTAGGAGGTTTTAAGATACCTTGCCATCGGCAAGCGTTACCGCGACTTAAGTAATTCGATTGTGGATCGCAGTGTTTAGAAGAAGTTTCTACGCAATCCATGGTGGAGGGTACATAAGTTTCGGCCTGGCCGAACTTACGGCCGTATATACTTGTTTTAGTTAATTGTGTTTCGTTTCACGGTGTTAGCCGATTTAAATTTAATGTCAAGGGATTTTAAAGAAGTTTAAAAATGCTTCTCTTAATCGGTTCTGACTGGTATATGGGAATCTAAACCTTTATATAGCTCCAAACAAATTGGAAGTAGTTGAGATGGTATCAATATAATAATATAGTCGGCTACCCCCGACTTTGGACTTTACTAAATTGTTTCCAAAAATAAGGTGAAGTTACTCAAAAAAAAAAAAATATGTGTTTTTGTTTTTCATACTGTTTATACCCTAAGCCAGATAGTGGTCTGCACCCTCAAAAAATCGCTTCTTTAACATATGTTCCAAACATATTTTGCAGGAAGAACATATATTATTGGATACTGCCGAAATATTAATATGTTTGTTTTATGTGGACATATTATATGTTTGGAAGCATTTTGAGCCCAAAAATATTATATGCTTGGAAGAATTTTCCCCAAAGAAGATTGTGCTCATTTCCTAACATAATTTTCACTTCCACGAAATTTTTAGTTCTTGGCACCTTTTTCTGTAATACAAATAATGTTGAAGAAATTATTCAATTTTATAATTTTTTTTTTAATCTTACCTTTCGCCTGGGCGGAGAATCGAACCAAGGCCCATACAGTTTGTAAGCCAACACACTATCCACTGGGCTACGTAGTAGTTATAGTCACCAGTAGACAATTATCGTTACAAGTTACATTTATATAGCATACTTTGCAGCGCCCACGAGCCCATGCAAACATAACATTATTTAAAAGAAACATACATTTGTTGGCCACGTGGAGCAGTGGTTTGCATGCCTGCCTTGCATGCAAAGGGTCGTGGGTTCAATTCCTGCTCCGACCGAACCAATTTTTTTTGCAATTTAGACATTTATACTATATTAAATTTTTATAATGAAACTTCGAAATGTGGGTTATTAAAAAGTTACAGTCCCCACATACATAAAATTCTCCTCTCAAGGCGAAAACACATGCTGTTTTTTTTTTTCAAATCTCTATGCTCTTGGTTCCGAATGTCTATTCTCTTTACTCCGAATACTCATTCTAATATTCAAATTAAATAATATTTAGACTTAAGCATATAAAATTGTTGGCCTTATCATAAAGCAGTTTTCCGAAACAACATACAACCATTTCACAGAAATTGTAAAAATATATATGTTTGCTCGAAATTTGTAAATTTATATATGTTTACATTCACACATATTATTTTTATGAAACATTCATACCCCACACATAATATATTTTAACATATTAACATATGTGTCCCAAACATTTAGTGTTAGTTTAGGAACATTACATGTTGGCACTTAAATATATTGTGTTTAAAAATTGTGCCCGAAACACATTTTGTTTATATCGGAACATATGAAAAACATATTTTTCTAACAGTGTGGGTATTGTAGTTTTTATTTGCCAAAAAATGTGCCTGCCAGAAATATTGATTTTCGACCCCATAAAATATACCGATCCGCTAAGATTCACCTCCTAAATAAATCTAGTCCTTGGAGTCTATCCGTCTGTCCATGTATCTGTTGTTCGTAGGATTCCGGTCGCAATTATTTGCCGATTTTGCTGATATTTGGTATATGGCGCTTTTTTGGCACAAGGCGAACTTTATTGAATTTGGAAAAAATCGTATCATATTTAGATATAGCTTCCATATATAAGTATCGCCCTTTTTTTAATGTCCCTCCGATATCCTTATTTTTGATCATTATGTCCTTATTTATTAACTTCAATCACGAAATTAATTGATCCAATTAATTTTTTAATTGAAATGTCTTCAATCACAGAAATGAAAGTAACAATTAAAAAATTAATTGCAAGGCAATTAAAAAATTAATTGAACCAAATAACAAATTAATTTATACTCTTAATACTTATGTTTCAATTAAAAAATTTATTGAATCAATTAAATTTTTAATTGAATAGTTTTTTAAACTCAATTAGGACTTTAATTGAAAAAATTTTCGTGACATTTTTTTCTGTGTATATTCAACAAGGGGAAAATCCATCAGCTTTAATAATAAAAAGCATTTCTTATAACTAAATTGTTATAAATAAATTTACGTCGATATTGTGGTAATCGATTAAAATATACATCTACCCTGACATCTTCGGTATTACTTCCGTAGGCTATAAAATCCACATGGACCTATTTTATTTACTTTTTAATGCATTAGACTTACATGGAGAGCATGAAAACAATTACGTTTCTTTGATGAGGAGAATTACGACTAATTTTATGTCTTCATGGATGCTTGATTTTGATGATGTAATTTCCTGTTTATTGAGAAGCTTGTTTAGATTTCTTAAAACTCTGTGAGGGGTAAACAACCGCAAAATAATGCGTATAATATTTTTATGACTCGATTATTTTGAGCAAATGTTTCTGCATGATGTGTATGTTTTTTGTATTATCTTATTTAAGAGGAAAGTTTGTTTTTCTATCCTCTACCATAGCATGGGGGTATGCTAACAAAATTGCTTTTGAAATGCATCAAAATATTGGTCTCAAATATGAATTCTTGTTCCTCGTGAAATTATGAGTCGTTGTAGCCATATCCGTCCGTCTGTCCGTTTAAAACTCGATGACTTCTGAACGAAACAAGCTACCGGTTTGAAATTTGGCAACAGCAATTGTTCCTCATATATCGTAGGTCGGATAATACTATATAGCAAATGGGGCTATGCCGGTCATCTATAAATATAGCATAGAAAAAAAGTCGTTTGTAAACTGACGAAAAATTAACCTTAGTTTATGGCAGAGAATTTATTGTGTATTTGGTTAATATTAGAAAATAAATTTTACTAAACTGTAACAGGTTGTCTGATAAGTCCCCGGTCTGATAAGTCACAAATACACGGATGAAAAAGACTGTTTTTCATATGTTTGGCTATAAACATTATATGTTTGGAACACAAATTTTTAAACACAATATTTTTGAGTGCAAGCATATAATGTTCATAAACTAGCATAACATGTTTGGGACATATATGTTAATATGTTAGAACATATTATGTTTGGGACATAAAATGTTTGTAAATATAATATGCTTGGATGCAAACATATATTAATTTAGAAATAGCCTATAAACATATATGTGTTTAGTAGCTTGGAGCGCTATTTAACAGGGAGCGATATTAAACTAAGTTGGTGGTTGTTGCTTGTTATTACAAAATTAACATTTTATTTTTCCTTGGGCAATTGATCAGCTACTTCTTTGATCCTTACAAACTGTGTGGTCCACTGTTCGAATCCCCGTCCGGCAAAAGGTAAAATTAAAATAAAAAAATCATAAAATTGAATAATTTCTTCTACAATGTTTGTATTACAGAAAAAGGTGCTAAGAACTAAAAAATCTCGTGGAAGTGAGAAAGATGTGGGGGAATATACAATTAGGCAGAAACAAAATTTTGAGCATTCAGGTCGAAAACCTATGTTGTTAGCACCTATATTACCTGTTTATTTTCATAATTCATTATGGTTGTAAATATATAAATAAATAAATAAAATTTTGAGCACAATATTGTTTGGCAGAATTTTTTTTAAGCATATAATATTTTTGGGTGCAAAATGCTTCCAAACATATTATATGTTCACATAATAACATATTGTTTTTTGGAAGACAACATTATTGAATTTGGATGCAAAAATACAAAATGTTTGGAACTTAGACTACCCAAACATATATTGTGTAGACCAATATGCTTTCAAACATATTATGTATTGGAAGAGATCAAACATATAAATGTTTGGGCAATACCCAAAAATGTATATACTTGAAGCAAAATATGTTACAGAAGCGATTTTTTGTGAGGGTGTAGGTGTGCCGAAAATGGTGCCTAACGGTCCATGTTTTGGTACAGCCGCCATATAGAGCGATCTCCCGGTTTTACTTCCTGAGCTTCTAGAAACCGTATTTTCAATCCGATTTGCCTGAAATGTGAAATCTAGAGGTATTTTATGACCACAGCTAGGTTTGCCGAAAATAGGGTCTATCGATACATGTTTTTGTATAGCACCCATATAGACTAATCTCCCTCGCAAGGCAAATTGGGTTGGGAAGCTCTGATAAAGATCGATCTCCCGACTTGTCTCCTTAAGCGTCTAAATATCGCAATTTTTTTGCGATTTGACTAAAATCGGAAATCTAGAGGCACTTTGGATCAATACACACGTTTGTTGAGGGTGCTGTGTATCAATCCATGTTGTGGTATAGCTTCTGGGCATGCTAATTTTTATCCGATTAGCTTGAAATTGCAAATCTAGAGGTATTTTAGATCCACACATAAGCGTATCGAAGATGGTGTTTATCGGTTAATGTTTTGGTATCTCCCCCCACAGACCAATCTCTCAATTTGACCTCTTGAGCGTCTAGATGGGTATTTAAGATTTGACCTGCCCGATCTTATCTTCGTATATACACGCAAAGAAAAAAAACGTTTGGAAAACGTGTACCGAAAACGTTTTTCTTTTGTTAGAGTTTTTTGAATTGCTTCGAAAATGTTAAACTTTTATCACCAAAAAATTCGTTTGTTACAAAAATTTTTTTTTTTCAATAAAAAAAGTTATTTTTGAAACAACAACACAGTCCATTTCGTTTATATCAAACACTGTTCTTTTCTGACTGTAGGTCTTTAATAAGACACATTTTACAGTTCAAAATTTAATATACTACAATGTAATGTTGAACATTTTTTTCGGAATCTTCCGAACATATCTGGAATATATGTAAAAAAAAACAAAAAAAAAGACTTTGGTCGAAGCAGGGATCGAACCCACGATCCTTGGCATGCAAGTCGGACGTAGCAACCACTGCTCCACGCTGCCAAACTAAATGTTTGTGCCTGTTAAATTAACTTTGTTTATTCGGTTCGTGGGCGCCGAAAGCTATGCTATATAAATATAACTTATATGGATATTTATCTATTGATGACCATAACAGGTACATAGCTCAGTGGTTAGTGTGCTGGCTTACAAAGTGCATGGTCCGCGGTTCGATTCTCCGTCCAGGCGAAAGGTAAAAAAATTTTAAAAATTTATAAAATCGTATAATTTCTTCTACATTGTTGGTATTAGAGGAAAAGGTGTTAAGAACTAAAAAACCTCGTGGATGTGAGGGAAAATGCAATTAGCAAGAAAACAATGTTTTTTTTTTGAGTTTGTCTTTATGAAATTGTTTTTACATCCTGGAAAAGAATAAACGTTTATCACAAAAAGTGTATACTTTTCTTCCAAATACACTTCCTTACAGCGAAAAGCAAATGAGAAACGAACTTTTTTTGTCTAAAATTTCGCTTGGGAGGAAAGAATTATTTTTTTGCGTGTACTTGTTCTAAGTTATAATGTAAACTTGCTTTAGTTAGTCTCAATATTATCAAAACTTGTATCTGGCTTGCACTCTGCGGCATTCGTTTTCGAATTTAGAAAAAAAATGAATCAGTGAATTTAAATTAAAAACAAGTATATACACGCAAAAAAATAATTCTTTCCTCCCCAACGAAATTTTAGACAAACATAGTTCGTTTCTCATTTGCTTTTCCTTGAAAGGAAGTGTATTTGGAAGAAAAGTGTATACTTTTTGTGATAAACGTTTATTCTTTTCCAGGATGTAAAAACAATAATAACTACAAACTCTAGAAACCCTAGGAGTTAAATCGGGAGTTCGGTGTAATGGGAGCTATACCAAAACATGGAAAGATACACACAGTAACATATTCAGCACATTTTACTATAGTTCTAGAATCTAGACCCCAAATCGGAGGGCCGGTTTATAAGGGGGCTATATTGTACCGATACTCTATATATTCGGCACATCCCTTTATGGTTCTAGAATACCTCTAGATTTCCAATTTCAGGCAAATTGGATAAAAACTACGGATCCTAGAAGTCCAAGAAGTAAATCTGGAGATCGGTCTATATGGGGGTTATATCGAAACATGGTCCCATAATCACCATTTTCGGCACATCTCTTTATTTTCCTAGAATACAGCTAGATTTCCAAAACTACAGATTCCAGAAGCCCAAGAAGTAAAATCAGGAGATGGGTTAATATGGGGGCTATTTCAAAACATGGACGGATAATCACCATTTTCGGCGCATCTCTTTATTTTCCTAGAATACCTCTAGATTTCAAATTTCAGGCAAATTGGGTAAAAACTATAGATTCTAGAAGCCCACGAAGTAAAATCGGGAGATCGGTCTATATGGGGGCTATATCAAAACATGGACCGATACTCACCATTTCCGGCATACCTCCTTAAGGTCCTAGTATACCTCTAGATTTCCGATTTGAGGCAAATTGGGTAGAAATTACGGATTCTAGAAGACCAAGAAATAAAATCGGGAGATCGGTCTATATGGGGGCTATATCAAAACATGGACCGATACTCACCATTTCCGGCACACCTCCTTAAGGTCCTATTATATAGTATATTTTTATAAGCCCAAGACCCCAGTTTTTATAAGCCCAAGACCCCAAATCGGGAGGTCGGTTTATATGGAGACTATATCAAAACATGGACCGATATAGCCCATCTTAGAACGTGACCTGCCTGCAAAAAAAAGACGAATCTGTGCCAAATTTCAGGACGCCATTATTATATAGCGCCATTAGGTTAGGTTAGGTTATGTGGCAGCCCGATGTATCAGGCTCACTTAGACTATTCAGTCCATTGTGATACCACAGTGGTGAACTTCTCTCTTATCACTGAGTGCTGCCCGATTCCATGTTAAGCTCAATGACAGGGGACCTCCTTTTTATAGCCGAGTCGTTCCACATTGCAGTGAAACCACTTAGTGAAGCTTTGAAACCCTCAGAAATATCACCAGCATTACTGAGGTGGGATAATCCACCGCTGAAAAACTTTTTGGTGTTCGGTCGTAGCAGGAATCGAACCCACGACCTTGTGTATGCGAGGCGGGCATGCTAACCATTGCATCACGGTGGCTCCCAATAGCGCCATTATTGAAGTCTGTAGTGTGATTACATCAGACAGATATACGGACAGACGGACATGCTTCTATCGTCTTAGAATTTCTTCCTGATCAAGAATATATATACTTTATATAGCCGGAAATCAATATTTCGATGTGTTACAAACGGAATGACAAACTTATTATACGCCCGTTACCATTCTATGGTGGTGGGTATAATAAACAAGTAAGTTCGGCCAGCCCGAATCTTATGTACCCTGTATCATGGATTGCGTAGAAACGTCTACGAAAGATTGTGGAGTCGGAGTCGAGCAAAATTTATACGACTCCGGCTCCGGCTCCGTCTCCGTCTCCAAGACTCCGACTCCCCAGCTCTGATTTGAACTAAAGCAAATTTTATTTAAAGTAAAGAAACACATTTTTGATTTAAATTAACAGAAATATTGAAACTTTAGATTTAAGGAAAAATGATTCATATATAAGGTTAAGACTTATTTTGGGGATTTAGCATCTTTGGTTTAAAGTTTTGTTTTTTTTTTTTTTTTGAATTAAGAAAACATATTTTACTTTTGATATAACCGATTTTTAAATTGGCATTTGTTTGTACGTGAATAGCTTCATTAATATACCGCGAAAAGAGAATGAAAATTTGTTAAATGAGATCTGTATCCTAATTTTAATTTTTCTGATCCTAGAATTAATGCCGGATAGATCACTAAAAAATTTCTTTATTTTAAAGAAGCCGCATCTTTGGCTCAGGGTTCTGAGGGTTCCAAAGCTTCTCCAAGTGATTTCACTGCAATGTGGAACGCCGTTCGGACTCGGCTATAAAAAGGAGGTCCCTTGTCATTGAGCTTAACATGGAATCGGGCAGCACTCAGTGATAAGAGAGAAGTTCACCAATGTGGTATCACAATGGACTGAATAGTCTAAGTGAGCCTGAAACATAGGGTTGCCACCTAACCTAACCTTGGCTCAGAATCAATAACAAAATCCTTAAGGCTCTTTGGAACCAAGTAAATTTTTTTTTATGAGTGTACGTATTTGTTCAATATACATTTGGGTTGATTCGAATCCCTCAAAGATCCCTTGTTCAAGGCATATTTGGTTTGTACAGTCGGCTTCGTAGTTGAGATGGAATCGTTGTCTAAGAGATGCAACGACTTCTCGAGACTTTTGCTTTAATGACCATCGGTTCTTAGGATTACTTACATATGCTCAAAAACCCTTTTCCCTAAGATTAAATTTCCCAATTTATATATCTTACTTTTACGGGCATAGTTTGAACTTTCTAAACATGAGATTGATAATGAATATAATGTTGTAGACGGTGAGCAACTTTAAACATTTCTTACTTCATTGTTCATTAATAAATCATGGGTTTTTCTATAAAATCCATTTTTCATGTTTTCTTGCCAACTTGCTTGTTTTAACTATGCCCTAAAGTGGTTATAATATTTTTGTTTTTCACCATTCATTGTATAAGAAAATTGAAATATTCCAGAACCAACCAAACAATAACTTTAACCTGTAGGATTGGAACTTTGCAAAGTTTACAACTTTATGATGGCCTGCGAATATTTATACCTTTTTTTTGCGAACCAATAAACGTTGGCGTACTTTGTCCTTTGATTATAAAAAGCTTGTTCATGCCCAGGTGACTCGATAAAAAAAAACCAAGTGTGTATGGGCGGAAACAGAACACTTGGTCTGTGTATCCTTTAACAAGGCGTTCATGTTGGCCCGCAGAGTTCAGTTGGTGATGATTTCACAGTTTTGCTGTTCTTTGTAATGGTTAAATAATTTATAGATTTACCTCTCCGAATAAAAAGTTTATATCGCTGTTATACACAACTAGATTAGCCTCTGAATGAAGCAGCAGCTTGGAGCATTTTGCTTTTGCTGCTGCACAACTTGAATAGCAAAAAAAAAAAAAACAAGTATATACGGCCGTAAGTACGGCCAGGCCGAAGCTTATTTACCCTCCACCATGGATTGCGTAGAAAGACTGTCATCCACAATCGTATTACTTGGGTTGTGGTATCTTAAAACTTCTTAAATAACATCGTTTTCTAACTTGTGAGTTAGTCCATACGTGGTATATACTAGACAAAAAGGTATGTATATGTAAGTCTACAATTAATTACGAATCGATATGGACTTTTGCACGGTACATAGAGACCCAAAATTGAAATATGGGGGTCGCATATATTGGGGCTATATAAAATTATGAACTTGATATGGACCAATTTTTGTGTGATTGGGGAACGATTTATGTGAGGGATATATATAACTATAGACCGATATGGACCTAGTTAGGCATGGTTATTAACGGCCATATACTAGCACAATGTACCAAATTTCAACTCACTCGGATAAAATTTGCTCCTCCAAGAGGCTCCAAAACCAAATCTCGGGATCGGTTTATATGGGGGCTATATATGATTATGGACTGATATGGACCAATTTTGGCATGGTTGTTGGATACCATATACTAACATCACGTACCAAATTTCAACCGAATCGGATACATTTTGCTCTTCCAATGGGCTCCGTAGGTCAAATGTGGTGATAGGTTTATATGGGGCCTATATATAATTATGGACCGGTTTTGACCAATTTTTGCATGGGTGTTTGAGGCCATATATTAACACCACATACCAAATCTCAACCGGATCAGCCAGATCGGATGAAATTTGCTTCTCTTAGAGGCTCCGCAAGCCAAATCTGGTGATCGGTTTATATGGGGGCTATATATAATTATGAATCGATGTGGGCTAATTTTTGCATGGTTATTAGAGATCATATGCTGACACCATGTACCAAATTTCAGCAGGATCGGATGAAATTTGATTCTCTTAGAGGCTCTGCAAGCCAAATTTGGGGGTCCGTTTATACGGGGGCTATACGTAAAAGTGGTCCGATGTGGCCCATTTGCAACATCATCATCTATATCAATAACAAACACTTGTGCCAAGTTTGAAGTCGATAGCTTGTTTCGTTCGGAAGTTAGATTGATTTCTACAGACGGACGGACGGACGGACGTGCTCAGATCGACTCAGAATTTCACCACGACCCAGAATATATATACTTTATGGGGTCTTAGAGCAATATTTCGATGTGTTACAAACGGAATGACAAAGTTAAAGGGTGATACGGTCAAAATTTGGTGAATATAAACTTGACGTATTTCTTGGAATTCACTCTTCAGTTGTCAAAATGCCGTCCAAGCAAGAAGAGCAGCGTATCAAAATTTTGCTCGCGCATCGCGAAAATCCGAGCTACTCGCACGCAAAGCTGGCAAAATCGCTAAAAGTTGCCAAATCAACCGTTACAAATGTAAACAAAGTGTTTGGGGAACGTTTGTCGATAGCCAGGAAGTCTGGGTCGGGGGGAAATCGAAAAGCGGAAGCCGCTGAGACGACAAAGAGAGTTGCCGGTAGTTTCAAGCGAAACCCTAGCCTCTCTCTCCGAAATGCCGCAAATAAGCTGGGTGTATCGTCTACAACCGTGCTTCGAGCCAAAAAACGAGCCGGACTATCGACTTACAAGAAGGTAGTGACTCCAAATCGCAATGATAAACAAAATACGACGGCCAAAGCGCGATCCCCGACGATACAGACGAAGTTTGACTGCGTGGTAATGGACGACGAAACCTACGTCAAAGCCGACTACAAACAGCTTCCTGGACAGGAGTTTTATACGGCAAAAGGAAGGGAAAAGGTACCAGATATTTTCAAGCACATAAAACTGTCAAAGTTCGCAAAGAAATATCTGGTTTGGCAAGCCATCTGTACCTGTGGCTTGAAAAGCAGCATTTTCATAGCTTCCGGGACTGTCAACCAAGAAATTTACGTGAAAGAGTGTTTGAATAAACGTCTGCTGCCTTTCCTGAAGAAACACGGTTGTTCCGTACTGTTTTGGCCGGATTTGGCATCTTGCCATTACGGTAAAAAGGTCATGGAGTGGTACGCCACCAACAACGTGCAGGTGGTTCCCAAGGACAAGAACCCTCCCAACACGCCAGAGCTCCGCCCAATTGAGAAATACAGGGCTATTGTCAAGCGGAACCTAAAGAAAACCAAAAAAACTGCTAAGGACGAGCAGCAGTTCAAGGCAAACTGGCTTTCTGCGGCGAAGAAGGTGGACAAGGTGGCTGTACAAAATCTGATGGCAGGTGTCAAGCGTGAGGTCCGGCAATTCGGATTTGGAAAAGCGAAAGCCTAACTGAATATTTTTTCCGGAATTTTATACTAATTGAACTTGAAAAATAAATTTAATTTGATTTTTTAAATAAACGATTTCACCGATTTACACGCGTTTTCCCTTGACCAAATTTTGACCGTATCACCCTTTAATATACCCCCATCCTATGATGGAAGGTATAAAAAGGCCGATTAAATACGTAAATAATTCAGTTTGACAAAAATTTTCTATAGCAATAAAATTTTGATAAAATTTTCTATAGAAATAAAATCCAATGAAGGACTGGGGAATTCTTCCCACATAAATATGAGCTAAGTTATTAGTTTTTGTACCCAAAAGAATAGCAATAACCGAATTCCAATTATACCCAACAACAACAATGTAGCAATTTTAAATTAATCCAAACGAAGTTTCAACAGCCCACAAAACGGCGAAGAAAGCAACTACAAGGATTGATGGCAACAACAACAACAATGATGTGAAGTCTGAGTAAGATTTTCCACTTCCACAAAAGTTGAAGGTACCACCAGTAATCATAAGTTTTGTTGGGTATATTTAGTAATAATATTGACAAAATTTTCTATAATAATAAAATTTTGACAAAATTTTCTATAGTAAAAAAAATTTTGAGAAAATTTTCTATAGAAATAAAATGTTGGAAGATTATATTTGGGTATCGGCTATATACAACTATAGACCGATATGGACCAATTTTGGCATGGTTGTTAGCGGCCATATACTAGGTTAAAGTGGCAGCCCGATTAAATTTCAGGCTCACTTAGACTATTCAGTCCATTGTGATATACTAGCGCAACATATCAAATTTCACCACGTACCAAATTTGAACCGGTTCGGATGAATTTTGCTCCTCCAATAGCTCCGGAGGTCAAATATGGGGAACGGTTTAAATGGGGGTTATACATAATTAAGACCGGTGTGGAGCAATTTTTGCATTGTTGTTAGATATCATATACTAACACCACGTACCAAATTTCAACCGGATCGGGTGAATTTTGCTCTTCCAAGGGCTTCCGGAAGTCAAATCTGTGGATCGGTTTATATAGGGGCTATATATAATTATGGACCGATGTGAACCAATTTTTGCATGTTTGTTAAAGACCATGTACTAGCACCATGTACAAAATTTCAGCTAGATCGAATGTAACTTTCTTCTCTTAGAGGCTCCGCAAACCAAATCTGGGGATCGGTTTATGTGGGGGCTATATATAATCATGGATCGATGTGAACCCATTTTTGCATGATTGTGAGAGACCATATACAAACACCATGTACCAAATTTAAACTGGATCGGATGAATTTGGCTCCTCCAAGAGGCTCCGCAAGCCAAATCTGAGCGTCGGTTTACATGGGGGCTATACGTAAAAGTGGTCCGATATGGCCCATTTTCAATACCATCCGACCTACATCAATAACAACTACTTGTGCCAAGTTTCAATCCGTGATTTCAACAGACGGACGGAGGAACGGACGGATGGACATGCTTAGATCGACTCAGAATTTCACCAAGACCCAGAATATATACTTTATGGGGTCTTAGAGCAATATTTCGATGAGTTACAAACGGAATGACGAAGTTAGTATACCCCCATCCTATTGTGGAGGGTATAACAAGTTAGCAAAGTCTAAAGTCAGGCGTGGCCGACTATATTATACCCTTCGTCAGTATGTAGACCAACGTTTTTGATACCATCTCAACTCCTTCCAATTTGTTGAGAGCTACATAAAGGTTTAGATTCCATATATACAATTATTTATATCAGAACAGATTAAGAGAAGCATTTTTAAGCTTCTTTAAAATCTATTGACTTTAAATTTAAAAAAAATATGGGAAATATAAAGCTAAAGCCATTTTGTTGCACAAAAGTGCATATATGATTTATACGATGGTACACATGTAGTAGAGGTATAGGACAATTTGAGGAATTTTTAATTGTACTCCTTAGCAGTTGTGAGTTCACAAGAATATTGGCTAAAATTCACCAGAATATGTGGTCAATTGTCAGGATGGTGAAATTATTTGGTCACATCGAGGGACATTTACACAGCCGGAACCTTATCTAAATCTTCTGTGGAAAGTATGGGAACATCTTCGCTGGCGTTGTACCACCTTTGCCTCAATCGGAAGAATATAGGGCGCATTATTTAAATCTGAACCGATAGTTAGATAGAATGTTAAATCTCTCTTCTGTGTAAAATAAAATCAATTCCATCTAAATTCCTTTGAAATGGGTCTAAAATGTAAACTTTTCTCTCAGGTTAAAATTTCAAGTAAATCGAAATGAACATTTGGTCTCCGGTTTAATCTAAATCGGGCGAAATATATATAAGGGAGCTATATCTAAATCTGAATCGACTTTAACCAAATTTGGCGTGAATAGCTATGATATTAATTCTACTCCCTCTGCATAGCTTCACATAAATCGGAGTAAAACTTTGGCCTCTATGGTCATATGAGTCTAAATCGAGCGAAAGATATATATGGGACCCATATCTAATTCTGAACTGATTTCAACCAAATTTACCTAGGATTGACAGAATTTCAATTTGACTCTGTGCAAAATTGTACGTGAATCGGTGTTTAAATTTTGCCTCTACGGTCATATGAGTCTAAATCGGGCAAAAGGTATGTATGGGTGCTATATCTAAATCTGAACCGATTTCAACCAAATTTAGCAAGCATTGGTAGAATGTCAGTTCTACGCTCTGTGCAAAATTTCACGTAAATCGGTAGTAAACTTTGGCCTCAGTGGTCATATGAGCCTAAATCGGACATATGATATATATGGGAGCTATATCTTAATCTGAACCGATTTCAACCAAATTTAACATGCATTAGTAGAATGTCAATTCTATTCCTTGTGCAAAATTTCACATAAATCTTTGGCCTCTGTGGTCATATGAGTCTAAATCGGTCGAAAGATATATATGGGAGCTATATCTAAACCGATTTCAACTAAATTTGTCACAATTGACGACAATATCAATTGTACTCCTTGTACAAAATTGTAAGCAAATCAGGGTAAAACTCTAGCTTCGTGGACCATGTAAGGGCATATCGGGCGAAAGAGATATATGGGAGTAAGTTTTTCGAGACTCATAAAGTATTCGGATTTACGGAATTTGAAAAAGATCGGTTGATAAATACGCCAATTATGACCAGATCGGTGGTAAATATATATGGCAGCTATATCTAAATCTGAACCGATTTTTTCAATATAAATAGCGGTTATCATTACCCCGAAAACAGAGCCTATGCCAAATTTGAGGACGATCTCATTTAAACAGACAGACGGACATGAACAGATACAGACAGACGGATAGACGGACATTGCTAAATCGACTTAGAATTCAATTCTAAGATAATCGGTATACTAAACGATGGGTCTCTGACGTTTCTTTCTTGGCGTTACAAACAAATGCACAAACTTATTATACCCTGTACCACAGTAGTGGTGAAGTGTATAAAAAAAGGTAGGAGTTTCTACATTAAAATTTCATCATAAGTGATGACTTGCAATGAAATGGAATGTTTTCGCTTTTTTGGGTGACGAGTTGAAGTATTTTATTATACTGTAGGATATAGGGTGTTTAATTGTCATTCCATTTGCAGCATAATGAAATGTTGACGATAAACCAACCCTATCGAATTTAAGGAGCAGTTGAAAAATTTAGCTTTCACAAAATTCCAAGAAGGTTTGTAACTAAGGTACACACAAAAAATAACTGCAAATAAATATTAACAACTTTATTTGTATGTATGTTATGTGCATATCGGGCGAAGGAGATATATGGGATCTATATCTAAGTCTGAACCGATTTCAACCAAATTCGATACACTTTACGACTCTATCAAGAGCAGTCCTTTGCCAACTTTAAAGCAAAGATCGACTCAGGGGCCGGCCCTGAGTACACAGAAAAAAATATTGTCGTGAGGTCAAAGATTTTATGTCTTTAAAATACGAATGCAAACTTTGCTTAGCATAGAAGACGTATTTCTCTAATATAAAGTTATTTTTCCTTATCCAAAAGTCTAAAAACTTTTCAATGAAGTCTATAATTAAGTGATTTCACTTAAAAATGGGCATTATAATATCAAAACAAGTATATACAGCAGTAAGTTCGGCCGGGCCGAATCTTAAATACCCACCACCATGAACCAAATATTAGGGTTTCCTTTGAAATTTCAGGAGGGCTTGAGGACACTTCCGGAAGATAAATTTAAAGATTTCACCTATGAGGACTATATCAGGTTCTGGATTTATAAGAACCATTTTTGTTTGAGTTTTAGAGGAATTATTAACATCTCTTGTAAGTGTGCAAGAAAATTATAAAATAACGTCTTGATTTGAAATCTTAAATCTGTAGATTTTCACCGGGAAGTAAAATTTGGAAATTTTACATTGAGTTTTAAGCACTTTTCATGATCAGTTGGCCTTCTACACCCTCAAGAAGTGAAGTCGGCCTATATGGAGGCATTACCAAATGGACCGATAAAAACTTAATCCGATACACGTTTTTCTGAGTCTCAAATACCAGAATATTTAGAATTTCAGGCAAATCAGATAACAACTACGGTTTCTAGAAACCCAAGGAGTTAAATCTGGAAATCGTTCTTATGGGAGCTATACTAAAATATGGACCGATACTCACCGTTTTCGGCACACCTCTTTATGGCCCGAAAATACCTCTAGATTTCCAATTTCAGGCAAATTGGATAAAAACATAGGATTCTAGAAGCCCAAGAAGTAAAATCGAGAAATCGGTCTATATGGGGGCTATACCAAAATATGGACCGATACTCATCATTTTCGGCACACTTATTTATGGTCCTACAATACATCTAGATTTCCAATTTCAGGCAAATTGGATAAAAACTACGGTTTCTATAAGCCCAAGACCCCAAATCGGGAGGTCGGTTTATGCGGGCACCATATCAAAACATGGACCGATGCTCACCATTTTTGGCACACCTCTTTACGGTTCTAAAGTACCTTTTGATTTTCAAATTCAGATAAATTGGATAAAAACTGCGGTTTCTATAAGCTCAAGAAGTAAAATCGGGAGATCGGTCTATATGGGGGCTATACCAAAATAATGACCGATACTCACCATTTTTGGCACACCTTTTTATGGTCATAATATACCTCTAGATTTAAAATTTCAGGAAAATTGGATAAAAACTACGATTTCTATAAGCCCAAGAAATAAAATCGGGAGATCGGTCTATATGGGGGCTATACCAAAATAAGGATCGATACTCACAATTTTTGGCACACGTATTTGTGGTCCTACAATACCTCTAGATTTCCAATTTCAGGCAAATTGGATAAAAACTACGATTTCTATAAGCCCAAGACCCCAAATCGGGAGGTCGGTTTATATGGGGACTATATCAAAACTTGGACCGATATAGCCCATCTTCGAACTTGACCTGCGTGCAGACAAAAGACGAGTTTGTGTAAAATTTCAGCACGATTGCTTCATTATTGAAGACTGTAGCGTGATTACAACAGACAGACAGACAGACAGACAGACGGACAGACGGACAGACGGACATCGTTATATCGTCTTAGAATTTCTCCCTGATCAAGAATATATATACTTTATATAGTCGGAAATCGATATTTCGATGTGTTACAAACGGAATGACAAACTTATTATACCCCCGTCACCATTCTATGGTGGTGGGTATAAAAACAAGTAAGGAAAGCCTAAAGTCGGGGCGGGACCGACTATATTATACCCTGCACCACTTTGTAAATCCATATTTTCGATACAATATCAAATCCGTCAAATATGTTGGGTGCTATATATAAAGGTTTTTGTCCCAAATACATACATTTAAATCTGACTCCATCTGAACAAAATTTTGTAATCTATAGACTTAAAATTTAAGTCGGCTAATGCCCTGGGATGTTAGTAAAAAAACCAGTAAGGAAAGTCTAAAGTCGGGCGGGGCCGACTATATTATACCCTGCACCACTTTGTAGATCTAAATTTTCGATACCATATCACATCCGTCAAATGTGTTGGGGGCTATATATAAAGGTTTGTCCCGAATACATACATTTAAATATCACTCGATCTGGAAGAATTTGATAGACTTCTACAAAATCTATAGACTCAAAATTTAAGTCGGCTAATGCACTAGAGTGGAACACAATGTTAGTAAAAAACTATGGGAAACGTTTAAATCTGAAGCAATTTTAAGGAAACTTCGAAAAAGTTTATTTATGATTTATCGCTCGATATATATGTATTAGAAGTCTAGGAAAATTAGAGTCATTTTTACAACTTTTCGACTAAGCAGTGGCGATTTTACAAGGAAAATGTTGGTATTTTGACCATTTTTGTCGAAATCAGAAAAACATATATATGGGAGCTATATCTAAATCTGAACCGATTTCAACCAAATTTGGCACGCATAGCTACAATGCTAATTCTACTCCCTGTGCAAAATTTCAACTAAATCGGAGTTAAAAATTGGCCTCTGTTGTCATATGAGTGTAAATCGGGCGAAAGCTTTATATGGGAAATATATCCAAATCGGAACCGATTTCAAGCAAATTTGGCACGCATAGTTACAACGCTAAGTCTACTCCCTATGCAAAATTTCAACTAAATCGGAGCAAAAAATTGGCCTCTGTGGGCAAATGAGTGTAAATCGGGCGAAAGCTATATATGGGAGCTATATCTAAATCTGAACCGATTTTGCTGATATTTTGCAAGTTTTTCGAGACTCATAAAATATTCGGATGTACGGAATTCGAAGAAGATCGGTTGATATACACGCCAATTATGACCAGATCGGTGAAAAATATATATGGCAGCTATATCTAAATCTGAACCGATTTTTTCCAAAATCAATAGGGATCGTCTTTGAGCCGAAACAGGACCCTATACCAAATTTTAGGACAATCGGACTAAAACTGCGAGCTGTACTTTGCACACAAAAATACATCAACAGACAGACAGACAAACGGACAGACAGACGGACATCGCTAAATCGACTCAGAATTTAATTCTAAGCCGATCCGTATACTAAAAGGTTGGTCTATGATTACTCCTTCTTGGCGTTACATACAAATGCACAAACTTATTATACCCTGTACCACAGTAGTGGTGAAGGGTATAAATATGGAAAACATTTCAATCTGAAGCAATTTTAAGGAAACTTCGCAAAACTTTATTTATGATTTATCGCTCGATATATATGTATTAGAAGTTTAGGAAAATTAGAGTCATTTTTACAACTTTTCGACTCAGCAGTGGCGATTTAACAAGGAAAATGATGGTATTTTGACCATTTTTGTCGAAATCAGAAAAACATATATATGGGAGATATATCTAAATCTGAACCGATTTCAACCAAATTTGGCACGCATAGCTACAATGCTAATTTTACTCCCTGTGCAAAATTTCAATTAAATCGTAGCAAAAAATTGGCCTCTGTGGTCATATGAGTGTAAATCGGGCGAAAGCTATGTATGGGAGCTATATCTAAATCTGAACCGATTTCAACCAAATTTGACACGCATAGCAATAATGCTAATTCTACTCCCTGTGCAAAATTTCAACTAAATCGGAGCAAAAAATTGGCCTCTGTGGGCAAATGAGTGTAAATCGGGCGAAAGCTATATATGGGAGCTATATCTAAATCTGAACCGATTTGGCTGATATTTTGCAAGTTTTTCGAGACTCATAAAATATTCGGATGTACGGAATTTGAGGAAGATCGGTTGATATACACGCCAATTATGACCAGATCGGTGAAAAATATATATGGCAGCTATATCTAAATCTGAACCGATTTTTTTCCAAAATCAATTGGGATCGTCTTTGAGCCGAAACAGGACCCTGTACCAAATTTTAGGACAGACTAAAACTGCGAGCTGTACTTTGCACACAAAAATACATCAACAGACAGACGGACAGACAGACAGACAGACAGACAGACAGACAGACAGACAGACAGACAGACGGACATCGCTAAATCGACTCAGAATTTAATTCTAAGACGATCGGTATACTAAACGATGGGTCTCAGACTTTTCCTTCTTGGCGTTACATACAAATGCACAAACTTATTATACCCTGTACCACAGTAGTGGTGAAGGGTATAAATATGGGAAACATTTTAATCTGAACCAATTTTATCGGTCGATAGATATGTATTAGAAATAAAGGAAATTTTGAGTCACTTTTACAAGTTTTCGACTTAGCAGTAGCGATTTTATAAGTAAAATGTGGGTACTTTGGTCATTTTGGCCCAAATCGGAAAACCATATATATGGAAGCTATATAGAAATCTGAACCGATTTCAACCAAATTTAACATGCATACTTAGTATTTTAATTCTACTCCCTGTGCAACGTAAATTAAATTTCACGTAAATCGGACTACAATTTTGAACTCTGTGGTCATATGACGGAAAATCAGGCGAAAGATATATATGGAAGCTATATCTAATTGTGAACCGATTTCAATAAAATTTAGCACACTTAACTACACTACTAATTGTACTCCTAGTGAAAAATTTCAACCAACTTGGGCTAAAACTCTGGCTTCTGAGGCCATATAAGCCTATATCGGACAAAACATATACATGAGAGCTATATCTCAATCTGAACCAATTTCAATCAAATTTGGCACACCTGACAATAGTATTTATTGTTCTCCTGGTGCAAAATTTCAAGCAAATTAGGGTAAAACTCTGGCTTCTGGGAACATATAAGTCCATATCGGGCGAAAGATATATATGGGAGCTATGTCTAAATCTGAACCGATTTCAATCAAATTTTGCACACTTTATTATATGACCAAGGGTGAAACTCTGGCTTCTGGATCCATATAAGTGCATATCGGGCGAAAGATATATATGGGAGCTATATCTAAATCTGAACCGATTTCTTCTAAAATCAATAGGGTTCTGACCCACAACAGGAACTTGTGTCATATTTGAAGGCGATTGGACTTAAACTGCGACCTAGAGTTTGATCACAAATATGTGTTCACAGACAGACGGACGGAAGGACAGACAGACATGGCTAGATCGACTCAGGGACCCACCCTGAGCGTTATTGCCAAAGACACCATATGTCTATCTCGTTTCCTTCTGGGTGTAGCAAACATATGCACTAACTTATAATACCCTGTTCCATAATGTGGTGCAGGGCATAAACACCTCTTTCTATTCGGATTCTCTTCCAATATTCACTAATACTATAACAAT
The DNA here is from genome assembly GCF_050003625.1 of Haematobia irritans. Classification (NCBI taxonomy): domain Eukaryota; kingdom Metazoa; phylum Arthropoda; class Insecta; order Diptera; family Muscidae; genus Haematobia; species Haematobia irritans. The sequence continues at coordinate 148,684,966 of NC_134400.1, read as the reverse complement.
ACTCATCAGGTCATTATCGAATTGACATTATGATTTAGCATAGTAATCACCGACATTGGTGATGGGATTGATAATTACCAATCAATCATTCTACTACTAATAAACTTGAGACATATACGTATATCAGAATAATCGAATGCGTTAGTGAACCCACATACGAAAACTGGTCAATGTGAATGACTTATAATCTTTGTCATGTCTGCTACAGGTTATCGTGTAAAAAACCAGGTTTTTGAATTTATGACTGGTGAAACATTTGAAACAAAAAAAAAAAAAAAAAAAAATAATTAGCTTTTGTATTTTTCCGAGAATATATTGCGTGTATTTGACATGTGTAGCATATGGCGGATTGCAGCATGGAAATCAAAATCCATCCAAAAATGGAAATGCATATGCAAAACATCCAATACAATTTATCGTAATGTTTCAACAGAAACAAGTATAAACAGCCGAATCTTATGTACCCTCCACCAGGGCTGTGAAGTCGAGTCAATTTTGCTCGACTTCGACTCCGACTCCAGCATATATTCTTAGCCTCGACTCCGACTACGGAGTCTACTGCAGGTGGTGTACCTAAATCTCATTTTAACAGTATTCCTATTGTAATTGTAAGGTGTAGTGTTCCAAAAATAGACCGATATAAGTATTATATTTGGCCATATGTGTTTATATGTCCAAAAGAAATCTAATTTTAATTTTTGACACGACTCGACGACAAATCTCAGCAATTTAGGGATGTAAAGAACTCTGCATTTTAATTTCAGGCCAATAAATTAGAATACGACACAATACTATATAGAGACCACATCAAAATTTTGAAAACAAAAATAATTAGGCTACCAGAAGTTTGAGAAGTAAAATCCTGGTATTTTTCTATATAGACATTTTATAAAAAAATAAATATATAAAAAAGAAAAATATACAAAAATCAAAATGTCGGGTTAAGCAGATAGAAAGTTTAGATGTTAAAAAATGTAATGTGTCGGATATATAAAACAAACATAAACTGTCATAAATTAGGACGGGCGGAATTTGAAATAATACAATACAACAGCTATTCCTGGACAGTTACGAATATTGTTTCCATAGAAGTAAAATGGTGAAACATCGATTTATTAATGTCTATCAATTATGGACATTAGAGGCCATTAATTAAATGTAACGATTTTCGAGTGGCTTTGATGAAACAAACAAAAGGGCCGGTTCAGATGGCACTTTGGCAGAGCTTTAATTTAAAATTACAGCTTCCAAGGACATCGGGTGTATATGGGGATTTTTCAAGTAATTATCTCCGTATTTTAATATGTTAGAAATGGGCAACACAATTGATCAATTCAGCCCATATTCCAGTAAAACCTGCTTTTGATATCACCGTGACATTTCAACCATATAAATACACTTTGAATGACCTGAAATCCAGTACTTCGTTTTTCGTTGTTCGATTAAAAACCCTAATGGAATCTAATTTGTCGAAATATTTTTTTAATTACAATGATATGAAGTGTTTTTCAAATTTTGTTTTGCTGGAGTCGGAGTCGAGCAAAATTTCTAAGACACCGGCTCCGACTCCAGCAAAATCTTCAGACTCCGACTCCGGCTCCAACTCCACAGCCCTGCCCTACACCAGGGGTTACGTATCGACTTCTTAATTGTAAGTAAGTTCATATGGAGTCTATGTTAGATAAAAAAGCAGAATAAATAGCGGTATAAACCTTTTCAGTTATATATAGAGGAGCGTGCAAATAAAGGGTGATACGGTCAAAATTTGGTCAAGGGAAAACGCGTGTAAATCGGTGAATTCGTTTATTTAAAAAATCAAATTAATTTTTTTTCAAGTACAATTAGTATAAAATTCAGGAAAAATATTCAGTTAGGCTTTCGCTTTTCCAAATCCGAATTGCCGGGCCTCACGCTTGACACCTGCCATTAGCTTTTGTACAGCCACCTTGTCCACCTTCTTCGCCGCAGAAAGCCAGTTAGCCTTGAACTGCTGCTCGTCCTTAGCAGTTTTTTTGGTCTTCTTTAGGTTCCGCTTGACAATAGCCCAGTATTTCTCAATTGGGCGGAGCTCTGGCGTGTTGGGAGGGTTCTTGTCCTTGGGAACCACCTGCACGTTGTTGGCGGCGTACCAATTATGAACTGATATGAATCAATTTTCGGGTGGTAATTACACGGAAAAAAGAATAATTCTTTCCTCCCAAACGAAATTTTAGTTTGTTTCTCTTTTACTTGCAGGAAGTTTACTTGGAAGAAAAGTATATACTTTTTGTGATAAACGTTTATTATTTTCCAGGATGTAAAACAATTTCATAAAGACTAACTCAAAAAAAAAAAACTATCTTTTCTGGCTAATAGCATTTTTCCTCACATCTTTCTCACTTCCACGAGGCTTTTAGTTCTTAGCACCTTTTTCTGTAACACAAACAATGTAGAAAAATTTTTTCATTTCATTTTTATTTAATTTTTTTTTTAAATTTTACCTTTCGCCTGGACGGAGAATTGAACCGCGGACCATGTAATTTGTAAGCCAACACACTATCCACTGAGCTATGCAGCTGTTATTGTCATCAATAGACAATTATCCATATAAGTTATATTTATATAGCAGAGCTTGCGGCGCCTACGAGTCGATTAAACAAACTTTATTTATCAGAAACATACATTTAGTTGGCACCGTGGAGCAGTGGTTGCTACGTTCGCCTTACATACCAAAGGTCCATGCTTCGACCGAATACCAAAAAGATTTTTTGTTTTTTTTTTGGACACATTCTAGATTTGTTCGGAAGTTTCCGAAAAGGTGTTCAACATTATATTCTACTATATTAAATTTTTACTATGAAACTTTAAAATGAGTCTTATAAAAGACTTGAAGTCAGAAAAGAACAGTGCTTGATGTAAACGAAACGGATAGTGTTTTTGATACAAAAATATATATTTTTTTTTATTGAAAAAAATAAAAATTTTGTAACAAACAAATTTTTTGGTACACGTTTCCAAACGTTTTTTTCATTACGTGTAACAAAGGGCCAATTTTCAAGTTACTGCACTAATAGGCCCCAAACCCTCAAAAAAATCGCTTCTGTAACATATACCCCAAACACATTTTGCTTCAATCACATATATTTTCAGGATTGGTCCAAACAAAATATTGTTTGTATTGTTCAAACATATTATGTTTCACCTCAGGCATACACTGGTAGAAAAAATTTTAATGAAATTTTATTTGTGTATATATATTTTTAAGGCGCTAATTGCTTATTTCCATTCTTTTACTTGCAGCTTACTTTTTAGGTCTCTCTTTCTAAACACATATATGTTTATAAGCTATTTCTAAATTAATATAAGTTTGCATCGAAACATATTATATTTAGAACAAGTATATAGGGACGTAAGTTCGGCCAGGCCGAATCTTATGTACCTTCCACCATGGATTGCGTAGAAACTTCTGCGAAAGACTGTCACCCACAATCGAATTACTTGCATTGTGGTAATACTTACCGATGGCAAGGTATCTTAATACTTCTTAACATCGTTTTCTACATTGTGAGTTAGTCCATACGTGGTATATATTAGACAAAAAAGTTATGTATAGGTAAGTCTACAAATAATTACGAATCGATATGGACTTTTGCGCGGTACGTGGAGAGGTCAAATCTGGTGATGGGTTTATAGGGGGGCTATATATAATTATGGCTATATATAATTATGGACTGATACCATATACTAATATCACGTACCAAATTTCAACCGAATCGGATGAATTTTGCTCTTCCAAAGGACTCCGGAGGTCAAATCTAGTGACCGGTTTATATGGGGGCTATATATAATTATGGACCGATTTCGACCAATTTTTGCATGGGTGTTTGAGGCCATATATTACCACCACGTACCAAATTTCAACTCAATTAGATGAATTTTCGTCTTCCAAGAGGCTCCGGAGGTCAAATCTGGGGATCGGTTTATATGGGGGCTATATATAATTATGGACCGATGTGGACCAATTTTTGCATAGTTCTTAAAGACCATATACTAACACCATGTACCAAATTTCAGGCTGATCGGATGACATTTGCTTCTCTTAAAGGCTCAGCAAGCCAAATCGGGGGATCGGTTTATATGGGGGCTATATATAATTATTGACCGATGTGGACCAAATTTGGCACAGATGTTAGAGACCATATACTAACACCATGTACCAAATTTCAGCCGGATCGGATAAAATTTGCTTCTCTTAGAGGCTCCGAAATCCAAATCGGGGGATCGGTTTATAGGGGGGCTATATATAATTATGGACCGATGTGGACAATTTTTGCATGGTTGTTAGAGACCATATACAAACACCATGTACCAAATTTCAGCCGGATGGGATGAAATTTGCTTCTCTTAGAGGTCTGCAAGCCAAATTTGGAGGTCCGTCTATATGGGGGCTATACGTAAAAGTGAACCGATATGGCCTATTTGCAATACCATCCGACCTACATCAATAACAACTACGTGTGCCAAGTTTCAAGTCGATAGCTTGTTTCGTTCGGAAGTTAGCATGATTTCACCAGACGGACGGGCGGGCGGGCATGCTCAGATCGATTCAGAATTTCACCACGACCCAGAATATGTATACTTTATGGAATGACAAAGTTAATATACCCCCTATCCTATGGTGGCGGGTATAAAAAAATATTTTTATGGAACAGTTTTTGAGATATCCCGTTGTTTTTAGTTTTTTCGCTCTTTATACCCTGCGCCACACTGTCGAACAGGGTATTATAAGTTAGTGCATATGTTTGTAACACGCAGAAGGAGACGAAATAGACACATGGTGTCTTTGGCAATAATGCTCAGGGTGGGTCCCTGAGTCGATATAACCATGTCCGTCCGTCCGTCCGTCTGTCTGTGAACACATTTTTGTGATCAAAGTCTAGGTCGCAATTTAAGTCCAATCGCCTTCAAATTTGGCACATGTTCCTAATTTGGGTCAGAATAGAACCCTATTTGAAAGAAATCGGTTCAGATTTAGATATAGCTCCCATATATATCTTTCACCCGATATGCACTAATATGGACCCAGCAGCCAGAGTTCTATACCGATTTGCTTGAAATTTTGTACTAACATAACACTTAGTCGTATAGTCAAGTGTGCAAAATTTGATTGAAATCTGTTCAGATTTAGATATATCTCCCATATATATCTTTTGCCCGATATGGACTAATACGGTCCCAGATGCTAGAGTTTTATCCCAATTTGGTTGAAATTTTGCACTAGGGGTACAATTAGTAGTGTAGTCAAAAATACCAAATTTTATTGAAATCGGTTCAGATTTAGATATAGCTCCCATATATATCTTTCGCCCGATATGGACTAATATGGTCCTAAAAGCCAGACTTTTGTCCCAGTTTGGTTGAAATTTTGTATTGTAGCTATGCGTGCCAAATTTGCTTGAAATCGATTTAGATTTAGATACAGCTCCCATATATATCTTTCGCCCGATATGGACTAATATGGTCCTAGAAGCCAGAGTTTTGGCCCAATTTGTTTGAAATGTTGCACTAGGAGTACAATTAGTAGTGCAGTTAAGTGTGCAAAATTTGATGAAATCGAATCAGATTTAGATATAGCTCCCATATATAACTTTCGCCCGATATGGCCTAATATGGTTCTAATAGCCAGAGTTTTGGCCCAATTTGGTTGAAATTTTGCACAGGGAGTAGAATTGGCATTGTAGCTATACGTGCCAAATTTTGAATTTTGAAATCGGCTCAGATTTAGATATAGCTCCTATATATATATGTTTTTCTGATTTCGACAAAAATGGTCAAAACACCAACATTTTCCTTGTAAAATCGCCTCCGCTTAATCGAAAAGTTGTAAAAATTACTCTAATTTTCCTAAACTTCTAATACATATATATCGACCGATAAATCATAAATAACCTTTTGCGAAGTTTCCTTAAAATTGCTTCAGATTTAAATGATTCCCATATTTATACCCTTCACCACTACTGTGGTACAGGGTATAATAAGTTTGTGCATTTGTATGTAACGCCAAGAAATAGTGGTCATAGACCCATATTTTTAGTATACTGATCGGCTGAGATTTAAATTCTGAGTCGATTTAGCGATGTCCGTCTGTCTGTCTGTCCGTCCGTCTGTCTGTATATGTAATTTTGTGCACAAAGTACAGCTCGCAATTTAAGTCCAATCGATTTTTCACAGGGCCGTTTCTTGGGACAGAGACAATCGCTATTGGTTTTGGAAAAAATCGGTTCAGATTTAGATATTGTTGCCATATATATTTATTCCCGATTTGGTCATAGCTAACGTGTTTCACAACCGATTTTCTTGAAATACCGTACATCCAAATATTTTATGAATCTCGAAAATCTTGCAAAATATCAACCAAATCGGTTCAGATTTAGATATAGCTCCCATATATATCTTTCTTTTCCAGAGTTTTGCCGTGATTTGCTTCAAATTTTGTACAAGGGTACGTTTAATAGTATCGTTAAGTGTGCCAAATTTTGTTAAAATCGGTTCAGATTTAGATATAGCTCACATATATATCTTTCACCCGATTTGAACTTATATGGCCTAAAAATCCAGGGTTTTGCCGCGATTTGCTTCAAATTTCGCACAAGGAGTACGTTTAGTAGTATCGCTAATTGTGCCAAATTTGGTTGAAATCGGTTCAGATATAGATATGGCTCCCATATATATCTTCCGTCCGATTTGCACTCATATGACCAGGGGGGCCAAAGTTATACTCCCATTTACTTGAAATTCCGCATAGATAGCAGAATTATTATTCTAACTATACATGTCAAATTTAGTCAAAATCGGTTCAGATTATGTATAGCTCCCAAATATACGTACACCAGAGTTGGGGAAATAAGGTAGACTGTTACACAATTTAGACCCATTTTCGATGGATGTTTCCTACAATTAACTGGATAGCGTTAGCCGATTTAAATTTTAATTCTAGAGATTTTGTACAAGTAAAAAATTGTCTCCTTTATATAGCTTCCAGCAAATGTGAAGTAGTTGAGATGGTAACACAAATTTTGGCCTACATAGGGGTGAAGGGTATAATATAGTCGGCCCCGCCCGACTTTAAACTTTACTTACTTGTTTTTTACTAACATTGTGTTCCACCCTAGTGCATTAGCCGACTTAAATTTTGAGTCTATAGATTTTGTAGAAGTCTATCAAATTCTCTCCAGATCGAGTGATATTTAAATGTATGTATTTGGGACAAACCTTTATATATAGCCCCCAACACATTTGACGGATGTGATATGGTATCGAAAATTTAGATCTACAAAGTGGTGCAGGGTATACTATAGTCGGCCCCGCCCGACTTTAGACTTTACTTACTTGTTTGATACCATTTTGGTAGTACTCCTTCGGTTTTGCCTCAAAATAGGCCTCAGTTTCGGCGATCACCTCTTCATTGCAGCCAAATTTTTTCCCTGCGAGCATCCTTTCAAGGTCTGAGAACAAGAAAAAGTCGCTGGGGGCCAAATCTGGAGAATACGGTGGGTGGGGAAGCAATTCGAAGCCCAATTCATGAATTTTTGCATCGTTCTCAATGACTTGTGGCACGGTTCGTTGTCTTGGTGGAACAACACTTTTTTATACCCACCACCATAAATGGTGACGGGGGTATAATAAGTTTGTCATTCCGTTTGTAACACATCGAAATATGGATTTCCGACTATATAAAGTATATATATTCTTGATCAGGGAGAAATTCTAAGACGATATAAGCATGTCCGTCTGTCCGTCTGTCTGTCTGTCTGTTGTAATCACGCTACAGCCTTCAATAATGGCGCTATCGTCCCGAAATTTGGCACAGATTAGTTTTTTGTTTGCAGGCAGGTCAAGTTCGAAGATGGGCTATATCGGTCCAAGTTTTGATATAGTCCCCATATAAACCTACCTCCCGATTTGGGGTATTTTCTATCCGATTTGTCTGAAATTGAAAATCTAGAGGTATTGTGGGACCCTAAAGAGGTGTGTCGAAAATGGTCCACATCGGTCCATGTTTTGGTATAGCCCCCATATAGACCGATCTCCCGATTTTGCTTGTTACACGTCTAGAAACAGTATTTTCTATCCGATTTGTATGAAATTGAAAATCGAAAGGTATTTTGGGACCATAAAGAGGTGTGTCGAAAATTGTCCGCATCGGTCCATGTTTTGATGTAGCCCCCATGTAAACCAATCTCCCGATTTGGAGTCTTGGAGTCTTGGAGTCTATAAAACCCGTAGTTTTTATCCAATTTGCCTGAAATTGGAAATATAGAAGTATTTGGGGACCATAAAAAGGTGTGCCGAAAATTGTGCTCATCGGTACATGTTTTGGTATAGCCCCCATATAGACCGATATACCGATTTTGCTTTTAGGGCTTCTGGAAACTATATTTACCATCCGATTTACCTGAAATTGGAAATCTAGAGGTATTTGAGGACCATAAAAAGGTGTGCCGAAAATGGTGCTCATCGGTCCATGTTTTCATATAGCCCCATAGAGACTGATTTCCCGACTTTGCTTCTTGGGCTTCTAGAAACAATATTTTCTATCCGATTTTCCTGAAATTGAAAATCTAGAGTTCTTTTGGAACCATAAAAAGGTGTGCCGAAAATGGTGCCCATCGGTCCATTTTTTGGTATAGCCCCCATATAGACAGATCTCCCATTTTGCTTCTTGGGCTTCTAGAAACTATATTTACCATCCGCTTTGCCTGAAATTCTTGAGCTACAATAACTGTATTTATTACATGATTTGCCTGAAATTCGAAATCTAGAGGTATTTTTAACCCACAAATAAGAGTGCCGAAATTGAGGTATATCGGTCCATTTTTTGGTATAACCCCCATATAGACTGATCTCTCGATTTTTACTTCTTGGGCGTCTAGAGACTATATTTTCTGGCCGATTTGTTTGAAATTTAAAATCTGGAGGTATTTTAAGATCACAAATATGTGAGTAGCAAATGATGCCTATCGGTCCATGTTTTGGTATATCCCCCTTATACACCGATCTCCCGGCTTTATTTCTTGGGCTCCTAGAATCCGTAGTTTTATCCGATTTGCTGGAAATTAGTAATCTATAATAAAATTTTAGACAAACGAAATTTCTTTTTCTTATAAAGCGTTTTCGTTTATTCAACGATTGTATCTAAAATTTGTGCCAAAAGAAAACTTTGCTTGTCTAAAATTACGTTTCTCAAAAAAGAAAACACTTCTTTCAGGGTATAGCAGGCGCACTGATCATGAAAATTGCTTTAAACTGAAAGTAAAAGTTCCAGATTTTACTCATCGTATTTAAATAAATGCGGAAAAATCTACAGATTTAAGATTTTAAATCAAGGCGTAATTTCAACATATACACGATATGTTTATATTTTCTCTAAAACTCAAACAAATTTGGTTCTCATAAATCCAGAATCTTATCTGGTCTTCATAGGTAGAATCTTTAAAGTTTGTCTTCGGGAGCTGGCTCGTTTGGGAGAAGATTTGTCATCAAACCCCCTATAATTCTATATATTATCAAGTATCCCACTACGACGAAGAGTTTTCATAGTAAACTATTATACTTGATTCATGGTGGTGGGTATTTAAATTCGGCCCGGCCGAATTTACTGCTGTATATACTTGTTCTTCTTCATATGGGGCCGTTTTGCCATGATTTCGACCTTCAAACGCTCCAATATCGCCACATAATAGTCACTGTTGATGGTTTTTCCCTTCTCAAAATAATCGATAAAAATTATTCCATGCGCATCCCAAAAAAAAAACAGAGGCCATTACTTTGCCAGCGGACTTTTGAGTCTTTCCATGCTTCGGAGGCGGTTCACCGGTCGCTGTCCACTCAGCCGACTGTCGATTGCACTCAGGAGTGTAGTGATGGAGCCATGTTTCATCCATTGTCACATATCGACGGAAAAACTCGGGTGTATTACGAGTTAACAGCTGCAAATACCGCTCAGAATCATCAAAACGTTGTTGTTTTTGGTCAAATGTGAGCTCGCGCGGCACACATTTTGCACAGAGCTTCCGCATATCCAAATATTGATGAATGATATGACCAGCACGTTCCTTTGATATCTTTAAGGTCTCTCCTATCTCGATCAACTTCATTTTACGGTCATTCAAAATCATTTTGTGGATTTTCTTTATGTTTTCGTCGGTAACCACCTCTTTCGGGCGTCCACTGCGTTCACCGTCATCCGTGCTCATTTCACCACGCTTGAATTTTGCATACCAATCAATTATTGTTGATTTCCCTGGGACAGAGTCCGGAAACTCATTATCAAGCCAAGTTTTTGCTTCCACCGAATTTTTTTCCTTCAGAAAACAGTATTTTATCAAAACACGAAATTCGTTTTTTTCATTTTTTTTTTCACAATAACAATTGTTGCTTCACAAAAGACGCTCTATCTCACAAACTAATTAATTTACAGACGTCAAATTTTGACATGAATCATTTGTAGGTTAGGTTAGGTTAAAGTGGCAGCCCGATTAAATTTCTGGCTCACTTAGACTATTCAGTTCATTGTGATACCACATTTAACTAAAAATACCTATTACATATGGGCACTTCTAGTCTTAACCACTGAACCTTCTCTATTATTTACTTTTGTTGAACCAACCAGATTGCTCCAAAAACATTAACAAACTGCATAAGTTAACGTTTTCCAGATCCGCCAGTAATCTAAAGCTATATGCTCCTAAAATTCGCTTACGCCGTGCACAAAAAGCAGGACACTCACACAAGAGGTGTTTAATTGATTCCTTTTCCTCCACATCATGACAGCTTATACAATAGTCGTTATACTTCGCACCTATAGTTTTTGCAAATTTTAGTGTGCGATTTAAGTTTAAATGGGGCCATATTTGCTTGATGTCGTTACAACCCTTGCAATTTTCCCATCGAACATTGGCCATCATAACAGCCTTCTCACGCAGTAAGAGCTTGCAGGTGGCCAGAGGCATACCAACAGATTCTCGTTCCCCTGGAATATGTAAGGTAGTTCCTAGCCTTGCTAACACATCTGCTTCGCAGTTCCCCGGTATGTTCCTATGGCCAGGCACCCATATTAGGTGAACATTGTACTGCTCAGCCATCTCGTTGAGAGATTTGCTGCAGTCTATGGCCGTTTTCGAGTTCTTTTCGCTATTCGAATTTCCAGATCTTTAGAATATACTCCGAACCCCACTTGTCCATTCAATTTGGAGCCATCAGTATAGAAATCTATACATCTTTTATTCCCTGGGGTATGTGTACACCACTCCTCACTGTTGGGAATTAGAGTTTCAAACTTTTTGTCGAAAAGTGGTTTTGCCAGGGTGTAATCCACTACGTTAGTCACATCTGGCATTACCTTGAGGGCCGAACTGTGACCGTACATTTTTTCCGACCACAGCGACAGCTCGCGCAACCGCACATCCGTTGTTGCAGCTGACTGTTTGGCCAAAATGTCTAAAGGCAATAGATGCAGCATGACATTAAGGGAGTCTGTTCCTGTCTTACTAAATGCGCCTGAGATACATAAGCTCGCCATACGCTGAACTTTATCTAAACAAGTCGGTTTCCGAAGTGCCGGTCACCAGATTACAACACCATATAGCATTATAGGTCTAACTACTGCCGTGATAGCCAATGCAGAATTTTGCCTATTTGCACGAGTACAAAGCTACCGTGGCTTTTCTCGCCCTTTCTTCAATATTAAGCCTAAAATTCAGCTTCCTGTCCAAAATAACGCCAATGTATTTTGCACACTCACCAAAGGGATTTTCAATACCCCCTAAGGAAATGGGCCTAACCGTGGGAGTTTTGCGATCTTTACAGTACATGACTAGTTCTGTCTTTGCTGGATTTATCCCAAGACCATTATCTTTCGCCCATTTCTCAGTCATTCGGAGAGCTCTCTGCATAATATCTCTGATTGTGGATGGGAATTTTCCCCTGACTGCTAGCGCCACATCATCTGTGTATGCCACTACTTTTATCCTTTCTTTTTCTAGGGAAACCAGAAGGTTGTTTATAGCAACATTCCAAACAAGAGGTGATAGAACTCCTCCTTGGGGAGTGCCCCTGTTCACATACCTTTGTATGTTTGGTTGTCCTAGTGTGGCTGAAATACGTCTCTTTATTAGAAGTTCGTCTAACAGCCTAAGTATACCTGGATCAACATTCAGAGTTGTCAGTCCATTTAATATCGAGCTCTGATGGACATTATTGAACGCCCCTTCGGTGTCTCGAAACGCCACGATTGTGAAAAAATCGTTTGAAGGTTGGTACTATATAAAAATAATATGCATTTAATACTAGCGAGGCCATCTATGTGTCAGACCGGGGACTTATCAGCCAACCTGTTAGCTCCCATAATAATTCTGTAGGTTCAGAATCAACTATACCTCCTAATAGCAGACATTTCTGTTCAGATTGTGATAAAACTCCCATGTACCCCTTAATGTTCTTAAATATGGAAATTCGGGTTTTCCCCAAACGTATACGATTGATACCCCACACACAATGTTTATTTATTCAGTAGGGGTTGTTTAGGGTATGATATAGCCGGCCCCACCCGACTTTCTACTTGACTCACTTGTTTAATAATGGAATCAATATTAGTGGCATACTAACTCTGACACTTAATGGTCTTAAATATGTAAATGCGGTTTATCTCCCAAACCTATGCCAATGATACCCCACAAATGTTTATCTTTTCTAATTCAGTAGTGATGGTTTAGGGTATGATATAGTCGGCCTCACCCGACCTTCTACTTTACTCACTATTTTTTTTTGTATCTTTTTGGAAAAGTTTAAAATACTGTAACAAAAGTTTTTTCGTGTCGAATCGATGCGGTTGGAATGTTGTTCTTGTTGGATTTCAATTTTAGATGGAACCCATCCTACTTACGCGACAGACAATTATCGAAAGACAGAACACAAATTATTGTTCAATCACCATTTAAGAACGTTCAAGTTTTAATCACAGCATAATTTATTTTTAATTTTTCTTTTCTTATTTATCATATTTTTTTTTTGTTAACCCTTATATACTATTGAATGAAAATAAATTCTTACAAAATATGTTTTTTCGTTTGATTTTGTGTGCGTTTTTATGAAAACGTTCATAATTGATTAATTATAACATTTGTTAGGTTAGGTTTCGATTAGATCATAAATACTGTATATAATTAACACAAAAATTGATGTATCAATCAATATAATTACAACTATAACAATTATATTCCTATTTAACTATATAAGAAGAATTAAAGTATGTCATTTTAGTTTTATGAACTAATAAAAATCGTATTACTCATATTTGGTAACACAATACTATTGTAGATACCATTGAAATGGTCACGGGGTATATGTTTGTGTAAAAAATGTATTTGAGGGGCTCGCTCAAATACACTTTTCTTCCAAATACCTAAGCACACAAGCAAATAAATAGAGTTTTGTTTATATACGAGTATAGATACAATAAATGTTATGTTAATTACAGATGGATGTGTGATAAATGTAACATATTTACTTGCGTTTTATGTTGTAGCTATATTAGGTAAGAATTATTTTATAGATCCATCATACACAATATATACATCTGTCATAACCATTTACGTTACTGGCATTCGAAACTGTCATTCATTATTTTCACATGTGGTTGTATTGTTGTTGTCAATATTGTTCATAAATTGAAACTTGAATTCATAAAAATCAATATATAAAATAAACAAGTAAGGAAAGTCTGAAGTCGGGCGGTGCCGACTATATTATACCCTGCACCACTATGTAGATCTAAATTTTCGATACCATATCACATCCGTCAAATGTGTTGGGTGCTATATAGAAAGGTTTGTCCCAAATACATACATTTAAATATCACTCGATCTGGACAGAATTTGATAGACTTCTACAAAATCTATAGACTCAAAATTTAAGTCGGCTAATGCACTAGGGTGGAACACAATGTTAGTAAAAAAATATGGGAAACATTTAAATCTGAAGCAATTTTAAGGAAACTTCGCAAAAGGTTATTTATGATTTATCGCTCGATATATATGTATTAGAAGTTTATGAAAATTAGAGTCATTTTTACAACTTTTCGACCAAGCAGTGGCGATTTTAGAAGGAAAATGTTGGTATCTTGACCATTTTTGTCGAAATCAGAAAAACACATATATGGGAGCTATATCTAAATCTGAACCGATGTCAACCAAATTTGGCACGTATAGCTACAATGCTAATTCTACTCCCTGTGCAAAATTTCAACTAAATCGGAGTTAAAAATTGTCCTCTGTGGTCATATGAGTGTAAATCGGGCGAAAGCTATATATGGGAGCTATATCTAAATCTGAACCGATTTCAACCAAATTTGGCACGCATAGCTACAATGCTAATTATACTCCCTGTGCAAAATTTCAACTAAATCGGAGCAAAAAATTGGCCTCTGTGGTCATTTGAGTGTACATCGGGCGAAAGCTATATATGGGAGCTATATCTTAATCTGAACCGATTTCAACCAAATTTGACACGCATATTTACAATGCTAATTCTACTCCCTGTGCAAAATTTCAACTAAATCGGAGCAAAAAATTGGCCTTTGTGGGCAAATGAGTGTAAATCGGGCGAAAGCTATATATGGGAGCTATATCTAAATCTGAACCGATTTGGCTGATATTTTGCAAGTTTTTCGAGACTCATAAAATATTTGGATGTACGGAATTTGAGGAAGATCGGTTAATATACACGCCAATTATGACCAGATCGGTGAAATATATATATGGCAGCTATATCTAAATCTGAACCGATTTTTTCCAAAATCAATAGGGATCGTCTTTGAGCCGAAACAGAACCCTATACCAAATTTTAGGACAATCGGACTAAAACTGCGAGCTGTACTTTGCACACAAAAATACATCAACAGACAGACGGACAGACAGACAGACAGACAGACGGACATCGCTAAATCGACTCAGAATTTAATTCTGAGACGATCGGTATACTAAACGATGTGTCTCAGACTTTTCCTTCTTGGCGTTACATACAAATGCACAAACTTATTATACCCTGTACCACAGTAGTGGTGAAGGGTATAAAAAAGATCCCTACCACTAGAGGTTAAATGTCCAAGGTGCACTTAAAAAAAGTGAACCCTCTATTTCACTAAAGCCAATTGATTTTTATTTTAGTTCATGTTTGGATAATGTTACTTTTACTCGAATATTTTTTTTGCGTACGTTAGTTAAATGTACTAAAAAACGGTTAAAAATTAGACACAAATGAAGCACAAGGATTTACTAAATTCGTACATCTCAACAAATAGTTCATTATTTGCTTTTTACTACAAATGCGTTCATTTTGAACATCGTATGACACTAAAGACATTCCGCCAATTGTTAACTCCAATATTTTCCTTCAAACTGCAAAATCTTTTGTATCAAGTGAAAAAAAAAAAAAAAATTATTATGTCTACACTGGGTTGATTGATTGATTGACTATCTGCAAAAGGGTAAAACAATAAATTCAGAGAACCTTTTGGATCAATTAAATGTATAAATTCGAGAAAAACGTCCTGGCTTAAAAACACAGCGCACAAGAGTGTTTCAACAATGACTAAAATCAACGAATTAAAGTACGAGTTGCTTGACCACCCACCTTATTCTACTGATTTAGCTCCCAGTGATTTTACTTGTTCCCAAATCTAAAAAAAAAAAATCTTGCTTGCAAGCGTTTTACTTCAAATGAAGATGCAATTACAGTTGCAAACCACTATTTTGAAGACCTTAAGGCAAACTATTTTAATGAAGGGATGGAATTGCTAAAAAAGCGTCGGACTAAGTGTATTGAAGTTTCAGGAGATTATATTGAAAAATAGAAATATTTTTGAAAAACTAACTATTCTCTTTTATCATTATTTATTGTAGACCTGATTTATTCAACTGAACCACAAATTCGGTTTCCAATCTTTTATTTTTAAAATGCTAAAGTTCTTCTTCCTGAAATTTTAATCGTGAACACTGGGGGTATATTAGGCTGATTTGAAGGAATCAAAAGCTTATTCATAGGTATACAAAATTTGAGTCGATATTTCTTTTTATACCCTAAACCATAGTGGTCAGTGGTCACTTTGATCGCACAAAAAATGTGCCTACCAGAAATATTGATTTTAGACCCCATAAAACATATACCGAACGATTTAGAATCACCTCCTGAGTCGATCTAGCGCTTTGTGTCCGTCCGTCCGTCTGTCCATGTATTTGTTGTTCATAGGATTCCGGTCGCAATTATTAACCGATTTGCAGAAAAGCATCGAAATCGGTTCAGATTTGGATATAGCTCCCATATATATGTACCGCCCGATTTTTCTAAATTTGGCCATAAAACCCTTATTTATCAACCGATCTTACTCAAAGTTGGCTAAATGTAATATTCTATAGCACTAACTATATGTGCAAAAAATCATCGAAATCGGTTCAGATTTAGCTATAGCTCCCACATATATGTACCGCCCGATTTTTCTAAATTTGGCCATAAAACCATTATTTCTCAACCGATCTTACTCAAAGTTGGCTAAATGTAATCTTCTATAGCACTTACTATATGTGCAAAAAATCATCGAAATCGGTTCAGATTGAGATATAGCTCCCATATATATTTATAGCCCGATTTTCCCAAATTTGGCCATAGAACCCTTATTTATTATCCGATCTTATTCAAAATTGGCTAGATCCAGTACTTTATAGTACTGACGGTATATGCAAAATTTCATCGAAATCGGTTCAGATGTAGATATAGCTCCCATATATGTATCGCCCCATTTTGAAAAATTTGCCCCTAATAACTTTATGGTTGACCATAAAGGCCTCATTTCTTAACTGATCTTACTCAAATTTTGCACAAGGTAACCTTTTGTGGTATTAATCAAACCCGCAAAATATTATGCAAATTGGTTCAGATTTACATATAGCTTCCACATAAAGGGTGGTTAAAATTTCAAGGGCCGATGCTGATTTTGAATAATACACAAACTTTTTAGGAAATTATTGTAACTTTATTTTATTATGATATATTTGTATTACTCAATTATGCACGCAAAGGAAAAAAAACGTTTGGAAAACGTGTACCGAAAAAGTTTTTCTTTTGTTAGAGTTTTTTGAATTGCTTCGAAAATTTTAATCTTTTATCACCAAAAAATTCGTTTGTTACAAAATTTTTATTTTTTCAATAAAAAAGTTATTTTTGAAACAACAACACAGTCCATTTCGTTTATATCAAACACTTTTCTTTTCTGACTTTAGGTATTTAATAAGACACATTTTACAGTTCAAAATTTAATATAGTACAATGTAATGTTGGACATTTTTACGGAATCTTCCGAACATATCTGGAATATATGTAAAAAAAAAACTTTGGTCGAAGCAGGAATCGAACCCAGGACCCTTGGCATGCAAGTCGGACGTAGCAACCACTGCTCCACGGTGCCAAACTAAATGTTTGTTTCCGTTAAATAAACTTTGTTTATTTGGTTCGTGGGCGCCGCAAGTTATGCTATATAAATATAACTTATATGGATAATTATCTATTGATGACCATAACAGGTACATAGCTTAGTGGTTAGTGTGTTGGCTTACAAAGTGCATGGTCCGCAGTTCGATTCTCCGTCCAGGCGAAAGGTAAAAAAAATTTAAAAATTTATAAAATCGTATAATTTCTTCTACATTGTTGGTATTACAGGAAAAGGTGTTATGAACTAAAAAACCTCGTCCATGTTACAAAGATGTGAGGGGAAAATGCAATTAGCAAGAAAACAATGTTTTTTTTTGAGTTAGTGTTTATGAAATTGTTTTTACATCCTGCACGGATGAAAAAGACTGTTTTTCCTATGTTTGGCTATAAACATTATATGTTTGGAACACAAATTTTTAAACACAATATTTTTGAGTGCAAGCATATAATGTTCATAAACTAGCATAACATGTTTGGGACATATATGTTAATATGTTAGAACATATTATGTTTGGGACATAAAATGTTTGTAAATATAATATGCTTGGATGCAAACATATATTAATTTAGAAATAGCCTATAAACATATATGTGTTTAGTAGCTTGGAGCGCTATTTAACAGGGAGCGATATTGAATTAAGTTGGTGGTTGTTGCTTGTTACTACAAAATTAACATTTTATTTTTCCTTGGGCAATTGATCAGCTACTTCTTTGATCCTTACAAACTGTGTGGTCCGCTGTTCGAATCCCCTTCCGGCAAAAGGTAAAATTAAAATAAAAAAAATCATACAATTGAATAATTTCTTCGGCTGGGCCGAATCTTAAATACCCACCACCATGAACCAAATATTAGGGGTTCCTTTGAAATTTCAGGAGGGCTTGAGGACTTGAGGACACTTCCCGAAGATAAATTTAACGATTTCACCTATGAGGACTATATCAGATTCTGGATTTATAAGAACCATTTTTGTTTGAGTTTTAGAGGAATCATTAACATCTCTTGTAAGTGTGCAAGAAAATTATAAAATAACGTTTTGATTTGAAATCTTAAATCTGTAGAAGTAAAATCTGGAAATTTTACATTGAGTTTCAAGCAATTTTCATGATCAGTGCTCTTTCTACACCCTCAAGAAGTGAAGTCGGTCTATATCGAGGCATTACCAAATGGACCGATACAAACTTAATCCGATACACGTTTTTGTGAGCCTAAAATACGAGATAATTTACAATTTCAGGCAAATCAGATAAAGACTACGGTTTCTAGAAACCCAAGGAGTTAAATCGGGAGATCGTTTTTATGGGGGCTATACTAAAATATGGACCGATACTCACCGTTTTCGGCATACCTCTTTATGACCCGAAAATACCTCTAGATTTCCAATTTCGGGCAAATAGGATAAAAACTTCGGATTCTAGAAGCCCAAGAAGTAAAATCGGGAAATCGGTCTATATGGAGGCTATACGAAAATATGGATCGATACTCACCATTTTCGGCACACCTTTTTATGGTCCTAAAATACCCCTAGATTTCCAATTTCAGACAAATTGGATAAAAACTACGGTTTCTATAAACCCAAGACCCCAAATCGGGAGGTCGTTTTATATGGGGACCATACCAAAACATGGACCGATACTCACAATTTTTGGCGCATGTATTTGTGGTCCTACAATACCTCTAGATTTCCAATTTCAGGCAAATAAGATAAAAACTTCGGGTTCTAGAAACCCAAGAAGTAAAATCGGGAGATAGGTCTATATGGGGGCTATACCAAAATATGGACCGATACTCACAATTTTTGGCACACGTATTTGTGGTCCTACAATACCTCTAGATTTCCAATTTCAGGTAAATTGAATAAAAACTGCGGTTTCTAGAAGCCCAAGAAGTAAAATCGGGAAATCGGTCTATATGGGGGCTATACCAAAATATGGACCGATACTCACCATTTTCGGCACACCTCTTTATGGTCCTAAAATACCTCTAGATTTCCAATTTCAGACAAATTGGATAAAAACTACGGTTTCTATAAGCCCAAACCCCAAATCGGGAGGTCGTTTTATATGGGGACCATACCAACACACGGACCGATACTCACAATTTTTGGCACACGTATTTGTGGTCCTACAATACCTCTAGATTTCCAATTTCAGGTAAATTGAATAAAAACTGCGGTTTCTATAAGCCCAAGAAGTAAAATCGGGAGATAGGTCTATATGGGGGCTATACCAAAATATGGACCGATACTCACAATTTTTGGCACACGTATTTGTGGTCCTACAATACCTCTAGATTTCCAATTTCAGGTAAATTGAATAAAAACTGCGGTTTCTATAAGCCCAAGAAGTAAAATCGGGAGATCGGTCTATATGGGGGCTATACCAAAACATGGACCGATTCTCACTATTTTTAGCTCACCTCTTTATGGTCATAAAATACCTCTAGATTTCAAATTTCAGGCAAATTGGATAAAAACTACGATTTCTATAAGCCCAAGACCCCAAATCAGGAGGTCGGTTTATATGGGGACTATATCAAAACCTGGACCGATATAGCCCATCTTCGAACTTGGCTTGCCTGCAGACAAAAGACGAGTTTGTGCAAAATTTCAGCACGATTGCTTCATTATTGAAGACTGTAGCGTGATTACAACAGACAGACAGACAGACGGACATCGTTATATCGTCTTAGAATTTCTCCCTGATCAAGAATATATATACTTTATATAGTCGGAAATCGATATTTCGATGTGTTACAAACGGAATGACAAACTTATTATACCCCCGTCACCATTCTATGGTGGTGGGTATAAAAAGGTGCTAAGAACTAACAAATCTCGTGGAAGTGAGAAAGATGTGAGGGAATATACAATTGGGCAGAAACAAAATTTTGAGCATTCAGGTCGAAAACCTATGTTGTTAGCACCTATATTACCTGTTTATTTTCATAATTCATTATGATTGTAAATATATAAATAAACAAGTATATACGGCCGCAAGTTCGGCCAGGCCGAATCTTATGTACCCACCACCATGGATTGCGTAGAAACTTCTACGAAAGACTGTCATCCACAATCGAATTACTTGGGTTGTGGTATCTTAAAACTTCTTATTCCTGCATAGTTGTTGGATACCATATACTAACATCACGTACCAAATTTCAACCGAATGGGAAGTATTTTGCTCTTCCAAGGGGCTCTGGAGGTCAAATCTGGGGATCGGTTTATATGGGGCCTATATATAATTATGGACCGATATCGACCAATTTTTGCATGGGAGTTTGAGGCCATATATTAACACCACGTACCAAATTTCAACTGAATCAGATGAATTTTGGTCTTCCAAGAGGTTCCGGAGGTCAAATCTGGTGATCGGTTTATATGGGGGCTATATATAATTATGAGCCGATGTGGACCAATTTTTGCATGGTTGTTAGAGACCATCACGTACCAAATTTCAGCCATATCGGATAAAATTTGCTTCTCTTAGAGGCCTCGCAAGCCAAATCGGGGGATCGGTTTATATGGGGGCTATATATTATTATGGACCGATGTGGACCAATTTTTGCATGGTTGTTCGAGACCATATACTAACACCATGTACCAAATTTCAGCCGGATCGGATGAAATTTGCTTCTCTTAGAGGTCTCGCAAGCCAAATCGGGGGATCGGTTTATATGGGGGCTATATATAATTATGGACCGATGTGGACCAATTTTTGCATGGTTGTTAGAGACCACATACTGACACCATGTACCAAATTTCAGCCGGATCGGATGAAATTTGCTTCTCTTAGGGGCCTCGCAAGCCAAATCGGGGGATCGGTTTATATGGGGGCTATATATAATTATGGACCGATGTGGACCAATTTTTGCATGGTTGTTAGAGACCATATACTAACACCATGTACCAAATTTCAGCCGGATCGGATGAAATTTGCTTCTCTTAGGGGCCTCGCAAGCCAAATCGGGGGATCGGTTTATATGGGGGCTATATATAATTATGGACCGATGTGGACCAATTTTTGCATGGTTGTTAGAGACCATATACTAACACGATGTACCAAATTTCAGTCGGATCGGATGAAATTTGCTTCTCTTAGAGGCCTCGCAAGCCAAATTTTGGGGTCCGTTTATATGGGGGCTATACGTAAAAGTGGACCGATATGGCCCATTTGCAATACCATCCGACCTACATCAATAACAACTACTTGTGCCAAGTTTCAAGTCGATAGCTTGTTTCGTTCGGAAGTTAGCGTGATTTCAACAGACGGACGGACGGACGGACGGACGGACGGACATGCTCAGATCGACTCAGAATTTCACCACGACCCAGAATATATATACTTTATGGGGTCTTAGAGCAATATTTCGATGTGTTACAAACGGAATGACAAAGTTAATATACCCCCCATCCTATGGTGGTGGGTATAATAAATAAAGTTTTGAGCACAATATTGTTTGGGAGAATTTTTTTTAAGCATACAATATTTTTGGGTGCAAAATGCTTCCAAACATATTATATGTTCACATAATAACATAATAACGTTTGGGAGGAAACAATTATTTTTTTGCGTGTGTATGGAACAAAATATCGGCCAAATGGGCGCCACGACCTCGGCGGCACACCTTCATCCGATGGTCCAAATTTTCGATGACGCTGAGGCATAATGGAGGTTCTATGCCGTTAATGTGCCGAATTATCTCATCCTTTAGCTTTTGAATTGTTGCTGGCTTATCGACGTACACCTTTTCTTTCAAAAAACCCCAAAGAAAAAAGTCCAACGGTGTCAAATCACATGATCTTGGCGGCCTATTGACATCGCCATTACGTAAGATAACACGGCCATTGAATTTGTTGCGCAAAAGAGCCATTGTTTCGTTAGCTGTGTGGCATTCATATCTTCCAATTCGGGCCATAAAAAGTTCGTTATCATATCACGATAGCGAACACCATTCACAGTAACTGCCTGACCGGCCTAATTTTGGAAAAAATACGGCCCGATGATGCCGCCAGCCCATAAACCGCACCAAACAGTCACCCTTTGTGGGTGCATTGGTTTTTCGACAATCACTCTTTTGGTTTCTCATTCGCCCAAATGCGGCAATTCTGTTTATTGACGAATCCACTGAGGTGCAAATGTGCCTCATCACTGAAGATGATTTTCTTCGAAAACTGATCATCCACTGTTGCCATTTCTTGGAACCATTTAACACGTTGTTGGATTGTGTATCTCTCCATGGTTCAAATTGAGTAAGTCTGAAATAGAGAAATGTCAAATAAAATTCGAAAAAAAACTTAGCGTTTAGATGTGGTTCACATTCAAAATCGGCCCTTACAATTTAACCATCCTTTATATGCATCGCTCGATTTTCCCAATCTTGGCTATAATACTCTTATTTATTAACCTATGTTATTCAAATTCCAAAATTGATGATGTACTAGCCGAACGTATTTATACGTACTTGTCGCTTTTACATAAGAATATTGCTTGATTTTTACAAATTTTGATTTATTACCCACACTAATTGAACGATTTTCTCTTTTTGAATAATGGGCTCCGTAGATGCAATATCAACTACAGCCAGTGTTGCTAGAGGTAGGGGAAATTCCCTATATGTAGGCTTTTTCTAATATTTAGCGTCTTGTAGGGACGTAGGGTCACAATGTAGGGACATTTTCACTCAACACAATTTGTAATAATTTTTACATTTTGGTGGCTTTAGAGAAGGAAATTAGGAGCCGGCAAGGCTTGATCTTCAACAATGTGTGGTAATAACAGTTACCAATCGTGCCAAAAAAAATCTAACAAAATCTGAAGATTACCACAAATTACCACAAATCTTCCAAACAAATATTTCTATAGAAATTGTTGCTAAAACTTTATTCTTGCAGAAAATTTTGTCAACATTTTATTTCTATAGAAAATTTTGTCAAACTTGTATTTCTATTGAAATTTTTTCAAAATATTATTTGTATAAAAAAAAATTTCAAAATGTTACATCTATGGAATTTTTTCTCAAAATTTTATTTCTATGGAATTTATTATTAAAATTTTATTTCTATAGAAAAATTTCTCAAAAAAATTTGTTTATAGAAACTTTTTCCAACATTTTATTTCTATAGAGATTTAACAAAAAAAATTATTACTTTTGGTAGAATTCTACCAACTGTGGCAACCGTGGTGGTAATACAAATTTATTTTCTAGGTTATATACGTTGCATTTTCATGTTTTAAGATAATAAAGTACTTGGAACCATTTTGTTTTTGTAAAATTTGTTTAAATTTAACGAAAAAGATTGTAGGGAAAATTGTTTGGGAATATATGGGAAAGTAGGGAACTTTTTTTGTCCTTGTAGGGTAAACCGAACATTTTCCCTGGCAACACTATAGTCAGATTAAGACAAAGCACCCATAAACATGTACCCCTTAATTTTCTTAAATATGCAACTGCGGTTTATCTCATTGTTACCCCACAAATGCTTATGATTACTAATTCAGTAAGGGTGGTTATAGTCGGCCCGGCCCGACTTTCTACTTTGCTCACTTGTTTCTTTATCGATTTGAATCGCTTTTGACAAATATCAATACCTTCAGTCGAATTTGAAGATTTTTGTTATACGACATACCGGCGAAATTTGATAAACAACGATTTAAATGTTCGTCTTAATTGTGAAGTATTAAAAGTGAATAGTTTTTTGTTAATGTGTATATATATTAGTGAAAAACTCGTTTACTTGCTGTTTTACTATATCATCTAACAGAAAGAACATCAATCGCAAGTAATAACAATCTGCTCAGCGTAGTTTACACAATTTCCAGCAATTAATTTAGCTCAAGTAGAATTTCTACTTCCCCATTCTACTTTCATTATGCTGAAGCGGCTTATGGTTTTAAGGATTTAAGAAAATAACGAGATTCCTGGTAATTTACTCTGTATCCGATTTTGCAGGATGTTAGTCCTTTTGCCAGGCTGATTGCGGAAAAAACGTACTTTATTATGCGGGGTCTTGTTTTTCCAGTTTTTTTATTTTCTTTTTTCAATGAGTAATTTGTATATATTTGGTTAATGCCTTTGTGTTTTTGATGTTACTTCCCATGCCTTTTTGCCGTTAATGGTTAAGCATTACGAAAATTAAGGCTTTTAAAGGGGAAAATTAATGGGAACCTTTTTTCCAGTGATTTTGAGTGGTCATTGTTTTGGGAACTTGCATACTTAGATAGAGCAAAAGCTTGTTCGTATAAATTTTATGCTAATTTGTGTCTTTTTCTTTGATGATTCTTTAATGACTTTCGCCAAGAGTAGACATATATGACACCATTATTACTGGAAAAAATAGACATTGAACTTGGGATAATTGAAATGCTCAAAGCTATTAAGTTAAATTTGAGAATATTGACGTTATTTGATGGTTTTTGGGAGTTTTCGTTGTGAAAACAACGTCGGCGATTTGCAATTTAAGTTAAAAAAGTATTTTCTAAGATTGTGGGCGAAAATTAGGACGAATTAAAAATTATCAATTTAAATTTAGCTGCCCAGCAAAAAAAAAATATATATATATAAGTTGACCCCCAAACATTTTATTTAAAACGCATCTCGGAATCCCCCATCAAGATTTCAGTACTTTTGAACAAGTCCACAAACATTTCTTTTAAAGAGCATCTCGGAATCCCCCATAAAGTTTTTTCCACTTCCGATGCAGTCCTTTTGGACAAATCCACAAACATTTCTTTTACAGAAAGTTTAAGTTTTGGACAGTAGAATTTCGCAAACAAGAATAGAAAATCAATAAAAACAAGTATATATGGCCGTAAGTTCGACCAGGCCGAATCTTATGTACCCTCCACCATGGATTGCGTAGAAACTTCTACTAAAGACGGCCATCCACAATTAAATTACTTGCGTTGCGGCCGATGGCAAGGTATCTTAAAACTTCTTAACATCATCTTTTAAATTGTAAGCTAGTCCATGCGGGATACATAGTAGACAAAAACAAGTATATACGGCCGTAAGTTCGGCCAGGCCGAAGCTTATGTACACTCCATCATGGATTGCGTAGAAACTTCTAAACACTGCCATCCACAATCGAATTACTTAAGTTGCGGTAACGTTTGCCGATGGCAAGGTATCTTAAAATCTCCTAACACCATCTTCTAAATTGTATGTAAGTCCATACGTGGTATATATTAAATCAAAAAAGATCGATCCAATACGTATATAATTCAGTTTGACAAAGTAGACATAAAATTTTGACAAAATTTTCTACAGAAATAAAGTTTTAACAAAATTTTCTATAGAAATAAAATTCTCACAAAATTTTCTATAGAAAGAAAATTTTGCCAAAAATTTTTACAGAAATAAAATTTTAACAATATTTTCTATAGAAATAAACTTTTGACAAACTTTTCTATAGAAATAAAATCTTGGTAGATTATTTTTGGCTCGAGTGGCAACCATGATTATGAACCGAATAAAATTTGAACAAAATTTTCTATAGAAATAAAATTTTGACAATGATGAAACTTTTATTATGAACCGCATAAAATTTTAACAAAATTTTCTCTAGAAATAAAATTTTGACACAATTTTCTATTGAAATAAACTTTTGACAAAATTTTCTATAGAAATAAAATTTTGGTAGATTATTTTTGGCTCTAGTGGCAACCATGATTATGAACCGATATGGACCAATTTTTGTGTGATTGGACCAATTTTGGTATGGTTGTTAGCGACCATATACTAACACCACGTTCCTAATTTGAACCGGATCGGATGAATTTTGCTCCTCCAAGAGGCTCCGGAGGTCAAATTTGGAGAACGGTTTATATGGGGTCTATATATAAAATTATGGACCGATAGGTTAGGTTAGGTTAGGTGGCAGCCCGATGTATCAGGCTCACTTAGACTATTCAGTCCATTGTGACCCACATTGGTGAACTTCTCTCTTATCACTGAGTGCTGCCCGATTCCATGTTAAGCTCAATGACAAGGGACCTCCTTTTTATAGCCGAGTCCGAACGGCGTTCCACATTGCAGTGAAACCACTTAGAGAAGCTTTGAAACCCTCAGAAATGTCACCAGCATTACTGAGGTGGGATAATCCACCGCTGAAAAACTTTTTGGTGTTCGGTCGAAGCAGGAATCGAACCCACGATCTTGTGTGTGCAAGGCGGGCATGCTAACCATTGCACCACGGTGGCTCCCAATTATGGACCGATGTGGACCAATTTCTGCATGGTTGTTAGAGATCATATACCAACACCATGTACCAAATTTCAGCCGGATCGGATGAAATTTGCTTCTCTTTTAGGCTCCGCAAGCCAAATCGGGGGATCGGTTTATATGGGGGCTATATATAATTATGAACCGAGGTGGACCAATTTTTGCATGGTTGTTAGAGACAATATACCAACACCATGTACCAAATTTCAGACGGATCGGATGAAATATGCTTCTGTTAGAGGCTCCACAAGCCAAATCTGAGGGTCCCTTTATATGGGGGCGATACGTAAAAGTGGACCGATATGGCTCATTTTCAATACCATCCGACCTACATCGATAACAACTACTTGTGCCAAGTTTCAAGTCGATAGCTTGTTTCGTTCGGAAGTTAGCGTGATTTCAACAAACGGACGGACGGACATGCTTAGATCGACTCAGAATTTCACCACGACCCAGAATATATATACTTTATGGGGTCTTAGAGCAATATTTCGATGTGTTACAAACGGAATGACAAAGTTAATATAATTTGCCATTCCTTTTTATACCCTCCTATGATGGAGGGTATAAAAAGGTCTATAAAATTCATATATATTCAGTTCATGACCGCTATATGTAGGGAAGAAATAATTACGAAGCGATATGAACTTTTGGGCGGTAATTATAGAGCCAGAATTGAAATATGGGTGTCGGTTTATATGGAGGCTATATACAATTATGAACACGAGTCTACCAAAAATGGCAGATTTTTTTTCTGTTTGGTAGATTGGTAGAATTCTTGATGTTTTGGAAGATTTTGCACAATATTCCTATCCAACTACAAACTACTTCATAAATTTTCTATAGAAATAACGTTTTAACAAAATTTTCTACAGAAATACAATTCCGACAAATTTTTCTATAGAAATAAAATTTTGAAAAAATGTTCTATAAAAATAAAGTTTTGACAAAATTTCGTAAAGACATAAAATGTTGAAAAATTTTTCTATAGAAATAAAATTTTGACAAAATGTTCTATAGAAATATAACATTTTGATTAAATTGTCTCTGGTAATAAAATTTTGGTAGATTATTTTTGGGTTTTGTGGCAATCGTGATTTTTCTGTGATTGCACGCAAAAAAAAATAATTCTTTCCTCCCAAACGAAATTTTAGACAAACAAAGTTCGTTTCTCATTTGCTTTTCGCTGTAAGGAAGTGTATTTGGAAGAAAAGTATATACTTTTTGTGATAAACGTTTATTCTTTTCCAGGATGTAAAAACAATTTCATAAAGACTAGCTCAAAAAAAAAAAAAAAACATTATTTGCTTGCTAATTGCATTGTCCCTCACATCTTTCTCACATCCACGAGGATTTTTAGTTCTTAACACCTTTTCCTGTAATACCAACAATGTAGAAGAAATTATACGATTTTATAAATTTTTAAAATTTTTTTTACCTTTCGCCTGGACGGAGAATCGAACCGCGGACCATGCACATTGTAAGCCAACACACTAACCACTGAGCTATGTACCTGTTATGGTCATCAATAGATAAATATCCATATAAGTTATATTTATATAGCATAGCTTGCGGCGCCCACGAACCGAATAAACAAAGTTTATTTAACAGAAACAAACATTTAGTTTGGCACCGTGGAGCAGTGGTAGCTACGTCCGACTCTCATGCCAAGGGTCGTGGGTTCGATCCCTGCTTCGGCCAAAGTTTTTTTTTTGCCTTTGGTTTTTTTTACATATATTCCAGATATATTCGGAAGATTCCGAAAAAATGTTCAACATTACATTGTACTATATTAAATTTTTGAACTGTAAAATGTGTCTTATTAAAGACCTAAAGTCATAAAAGAACAGTGTTTGATATAAACGAAATGGACTGTGTTGTTATTTCAAAAATAACTTTTTTTATTGAAAAAATAAAAATTTTGTAACAAACGAATTTTTTTGGTGATAAAAGTTTAAAATTTTCGAAGCAATTCAAAAAACTCTAACAAAAGAAAAACGTTTTCGGTACACGTTTTCCAAACGTTTTTTTTCTTTGCGTGTGGTGATCGGTTTATTTGGGGGCTATATATAATATAGATCGATACGGACCAATTTTGGCATGGTTGTTATCGGCTATACACTAGCGAAATGTACCAAATTTTAACCTGATCGGATGAATTTTGCTCCTTCAAGAGGCTCCGGAGGTCATATATGGGGGCTATATATAATTATGAACCGATATAGACCAGTTTTTGCATGGTTGTTGGAGACCATATACCAACACCATGTTCCAAATTTCAGCCGGATCGGATGAAATTTGCTTCTCTTACAGGCTCCGCCAAATCTGGGGATCGGTCTATATGGGGGCCATATATAATTATGGACCGATGTGGACCAATTTTTACATGATTGATGGATACCAACACCGTGTACCAAATTTCAGCCGGATCGGATGAAATTTGCTTCTCTTTGAGGTTCTGCAAGCCAAATCTGGGGATCGGTGTATATGGGGGCTGTATATAATTATGGACCGATATGGACCAATTTTTGCGTGGTTGTTGGAGACCAAATACCAACACCATGTACCAAATTTCAGCCAGATCGGATGTAATATGCTTCTCTTAGAGGCTCCGTAAGCCAAATTTCGGGCCCGTTTATATGGGGGCTATAAGTGAACCGATATGGCCCATTGCAATACCATCCGACATACATCAATAACAACTACTTTTGCCGAGTTTCAAGTCGATAGCTTGTTTCGTTCGGAAGTTAGCGTGATTTCAACAGACGGACGGACGGGCATGCTTAGATTGATTCAGAATTTCACCAAGACCCAGAATAACATATATATACTTTATGGGGTCTTAGAGCAATATTTTGATGTTTTACAAACGGAATGACAAAGTTAATATACACGCCATCCTTTGGTGAAGGGTATAAAAAGTAAAAAAATGGAGTATTCCATCCTAAGACAAGCCCATGTAAAATTCATTGGAGATGATCCATATTTGCACTATTTCCGGATCACAAATTGAGGATCCAAACCACTTTTGCGGAAGCTCCTTTTTAGCTGGGCGGCTAAATGGCATCTGAGCTAAATTTCATGTCATCAGTTTTGTTTTTTAACTTTTCTGGTATATGTTCTCGTTCTACGTGAGCAATTCGTCGAAAAATTCAACCAACCAGTAAATTTGACTAATATGGTAAGGGACCCCTCAGACCCCCAGAGTTTTACTTTAATTTGCTTAAAATTTTGCACAAGGAGTACATTTTGCGATATAGTCAAGTGTGCCAAATTTTGGGGATATCGGTTCAGATTTAGATATAGTTGCCATATAAATTTTACGGCTGAGTAAAGTTTTGAGTGAAAGTTTTGATTAGAATAATAAATAATATTAATGAAAAACATGCATATAAAGCAGTAAGTTCGGCTGGGCGGAATCTTAAATACCCACCACCATGAATCAAATATTATAGTTTTCTGTGATGACAAGCAGATCAGTTCAACCAGTACACTTCCCGAAGATAAATTCAAAGATTTTACCTATGAAGGCTAGATCAAATTCTGGATTTATAAGAACTATATTTGTTTGAGGTTTAGAGGAATCATAAACGACGTTTGCAAGTGTGCAAGAAAACGATGAAATAACGTCTTGATTTAAAATCTAACATCTGTAGATTTTTAGTCCCATTATTTAAATGATTACCAGAAGTAAAATCTGGAAACTATAATTAAGTTTCAAGCAATTTTCACTATCAGTGCACATGGACCGATATTCACCATTTTCGGCACACATCTTTAGGTTCCTAAAATACCTCTAGACTTAAAATTTCATGCAAATTTGATAAAAACTATGGTTTCTAAAAGCCCAAAAAGTAAAATCTGGAGATCGGTCTATTTGGGAGATAAACCAAAACATGGACTAATATACGCCATTTTCGGCTCTCACATTTAAGGTACTAAAATATCTCTAGATTTCTCATTTCAGGCAAATTGTATAAAAACTATGGATTCGAGAAGCCCAAAAAATAAAATCATTTCTTGCACACCTATTTATATTCTTAAAAACCTCCAGATTTTCGATTTCAGGCACAGTGGAAAACAATTACGGTTTCTAGAAGCCCAAAAAGTAATATCGGGATATCGGTCTATCTGATAGCTATATCAAAACATGGACCATACTCACAATTTTCGGCATACCTTTTTATGGTCCTAAAATACCCATAGATTTTCAATTTGAGGCAAGTTGGATAAAAACTACAGTTTCTATAAGCCCAACAGTAAAATCTGGAGATCGGTCTATATGGGGGCTATATAAAAACATGGACCAATATCCAACATTTTCAGCACACCTCTTTAGGGTTTTAAAATACCTCTAGTTTTACAATTTCAGGCAAATTTGATAAAAACTACGGATTTTAGAAACCCAAGAAGTAAAATCGGGAGATCGGTCTATATGGGGGCTATACCAAAACATGGATCGATACTTAAAATTTTTTACATACCTCTTTATGGTTCTAAAATACCTCTCGATTTCTAATTTCAGGCAAATTGGATAAAAACTACAGGTTTTAGATTTTAGACGCCTGGAGATCGGTCTATATGGGGGCTATACCAAAACATGGACCGATATTCACAATTTTCGGCACACCCTTTTATGGTGCTAAAATACCTCTAGTTTTCCATTTTCAGGCGAATTGGATAGAAACTACGGTTTCTATAAGCCCAAGACCCCAAATCGGGAGGTCGGTTTATATGGAGACTATATCAAAACCTGGACCGATATAGCCCATCTTCCAACTTGACCTGCCTGCAGACAAAAGTTCGTACAAAACTTTTGTACGATTGCTTCATTATTGAAGACTGTAGCGTGATTACAACAGACAGACAGCCAGACAGACAGACAGCCAGACAGACAGACAGACAGCCAGACAGACAGACAGACAGACAGACAGACAGACAGACAGCCAGACAGACAGATGGACATGGTTATTCGTCTTAGAATTTCTCCCTGATCAAGAATATATATACTTTATATAGTCGGAAATCGATATTTCGATGTGTTACAAACGGAATAACAAACTTATTATACCTCCGTCACCATTCT
Organism: Haematobia irritans; assembly: GCF_050003625.1. Lineage (NCBI taxonomy): Eukaryota > Metazoa > Arthropoda > Insecta > Diptera > Muscidae > Haematobia > Haematobia irritans. The sequence continues at coordinate 148,653,140 of NC_134400.1, read as the reverse complement.
ATGGTGGTAGGTATAAAAAAAAATGACCGCCGGAGACCAAAGGTTAGGTTAGGTGGTAGCCTGATGTATCAGGCTCACTTTGACTATTCAGTCCATTGTGATACCACATTGGTGAACTTCTCTCTTATCACTGAGTGCTGCCCGATTCCATGTTAAGCTCAATGACAAGGGACGTCCTTTTTATGTTATAGTCGAGTCCGAACGTCGTTCCACATTGCAGTGAAACCACTTAGAGAAGCTTTGAAACCCTCAGAAATGTCACCAGCATTACTGAGGTGGGATAATCCACCGCTGAAAAACTTTTTGGTGTTCGGTCGAAGCAGGAATCGAACCCACGACCTTGGCGGGCATGCTAACCATTGCACCACGGTGGGCCGGAGACCGAAGTTATTCTCCGATTCACTTCAAATCTTTCTCCGATTTACTTCAAATCTTGCACAAGTGGTAGAATTGAAACTATGCACACCGAATTTATTTGAAATCGGTTCAGATATAGATATAGCTCCTATATATATCTTACAAAATGTGAAGCAAATCAATGTGAAAATGTATACCCTGCGACCATATGGGTGCATATCGGACATAAGATATATATCACAACCGATTTAGCTGATATTTCGTACACTGAAAACAGTGAACCCACCAGGAAGAAAACGTTCGGTTAATTTTAGAAAATTTTGAATATTTTAACTAAGCAGTATTACAAACGTCGGCATCACGCCGATATCACAAAAAAAAGTAAATATTTTTCGAAAAATTCAAGAAAATTTGTAAAACATAATTAATTTTTTGTCACTTGTGAAAGAAAATTTTGTAGTTTGAAGGAAAAAAATTGGAGTTCAAAGTTGCAAGAATGTCTTTAGTGACATACGAAGTCCTTGATCGACGCATTTGTAGTAAAATTTACAAATTCAAAGAAATAATGAACTGTTTTGTGAGAAATACGAATTTAGTAAATTTTTTTCCCGTATTTTTAGTTAATTTAACTACACAGAAAAAAATTTCACAAAAATTTTTCCAATTAAAATCTTAATTGAGTTTTAAAAAATATTCAATTAACAAGTATATACGGCCGTAAGTTCGGCCAGGCCGAAGCTTATGAACCATCCATCATGGATTGCGTAGAAACTTCTTCTAAACACTGCCATCCACAATCGAATTACTTAAGTTGCGGTAACGTTTGCCGATGGCAAGGTATCTTAAAACCTCCTAACACCATCTTCTAAATTGTATGTAAGTCCATACGTGGTATATATTAAATCAAAAAAGATCGATCCAATATGTATATAATTCAGTTTGACAAAGTAGACATAACATTTTGACAAAATTTTTTACAGAAATACAATTTTAACAAAATTTTCTATAGAAATAAAATTTTCACAAAATTTTCTATAGAAATAAAAATTTTGACAAAATTTTCTATAGAAAGGACCAATTTTTGTGTAATTGGACCAATTTTGGTATGGTTGTTAGCGACCATATACTAACACCACGTTCCTAATTTGAACCGGATCGGATGAATTTTGCTCCTCCAAGAGGCTCCGGAGGTCAAATCTGGAGAACGTTTTATATAGGGGCTATATATAATTATGGACCGATATGGACCAATTCTGGCACGGTTGTTAAAGACCATATACCAATATCATGTACCAAATTTCAGGCGGATCGGATGAAATTTGCTTCTCTTTGAGGCTTCGCAACCCAAATCTGGGGATCGGTTTATATGGGGTCTATATATAATTATGGACCGATGTGGACCAATTTTTGCATGGTTGTTAGAGATAATATACCAACACAATGTACCAAATTTCAGCCGGATCCGATGAAATTTGCTTCTCTTTTAGGCTCCGCAAGCCAAATTTGGGGATCGGTTTATATGGGGGCTATATATAATTATGGACCGATGTGGACCAATTTTTGCATGGTTGGTAGAGACTATATACCAACACCATGTACCAAATTTCAGCCGGATCGGATGAAATTTGCTTCTCTTTTAGGCTCCGCAGGCCAAATCTGGGGATCGGTTTATATGGGGGCTATATATAATTATGGACCGATGTGGACCAATTTTTGCATGGTTGTTAGAGACTATATACCAACACCATGTACCAAATTTCAGCCGACCCAGAATATATATACTTTATGGGGTCTTAGAGCAATTTTTCGATGGGGTCTTAGAGCAATATTTCGAAATAAAAATCAATCACACAAATTAATAGTATCAATTAAATATTTAATTGGATCAATTAATTTTTTAATTGACTCTCAATTAATTTTTTAATTGATACTATCATTTCTGTGATTGAAGACATTTCAATTAAAAAATTAATTGGATCAATTAATTCCGTGATTGAATCAGAAATTTTTTTTTTTGTGGTTGATGTATGCAAAAAATTATTAGAGCGTAGGAAACTTTCTCCAAACACAATAATTCCATGAACTAAAGTTAAATTGGCTTTAGTGAAAAAGAGAGTTCACTTTTTTTAGTGTAAGTTGTTAAGACTTACAAAACAATTAGATGTACGAAAATTGAAGAAGATCGTTTGAAAACCACGTCAATTATGGCCTGATCGGTGATAAATATAATTGGCAGCTATATCTCAACCGATTTTTTGCCAAAATCAGTAGCAATTGTTTTTGATGCGCAGTAGGACCTTATGCCAAATTTGAGGACGATCGGATATAAACTGCGAGCTGTACTTTGTACACAAAAACTCATGAACACTCAGACAGGCAGAAAGACGGACGGACATAGCTAAATCGATTCGGAATTTAATTCTAAGACCAGATGTATACAAAACGATGGGTCTCAGACTGGACCTCCTTTGCGTTACATGCAAATGCACAAAATTAGTATACATAGAAAAAAAGTAAATTACGTCATGGGAAAAATGAAAAATCTCGTGCGAAAATTTAACTAAATTTTGAGATTCATTAAAATAACGAATATTTTCTGAAATTTTTTGATTAAAAAAAATTAAAAATAATATAAAACAAAATAATTTTTTTTTGGAATAAATATAGTTAATTGTAGCATCTGTTTTACAGCTGACTTTTTTTCGGTGTACCCAACACTACAGTAGTGATGAAGGGTATAAATACTGGATCATAACATTGACTACATTTCAATACACTTTTCAATTATTACATACCGTTTTTGTAAATGTTACAATTTTAAATAGATCAATCTACAATTCAATGCTTTCATGGAAATTGCAATCGACTTGGAAATTAGCTGTTACTTAATTACACACGAAAATGTTGACATCCTCAATAAAGATATATAATAATAATAATTTTATTTTAATATTTATAATATTTGAATACGAAACCATTTGATTCTTATATAATTAGCACCAATTAATCATATACATATTTTGTGTTTAATTTAATCGATAAATTTTTTAATATGTTATCTTTAATACATATATTAATATTTAATTTAAAGGTAACGCACAATACAGTGAGATGTCAATAATATATTTAGCAATCTTTACTTATATGCCCAAAAGGCTCTTACATCTTTCTAAGGTAGTAAAATAGGTGGATTATCTATTCTATATTATATGCAAATGAAAATGAAAAGTAGCTGTATGCTATCAATGACTTAAGGTACATAAGCACTTCAATGGTATTCTAAATATCATGGAAATGCATACATTATTCATGATTCGTGCTCAGTACTTGAAATGCTCATCATCATCATATAAAGACAGCAGCAGTATACAAAAGAGTATCAAATACCCCACCAACAAGGACACATGAATTCCATAGTAAATCTTTCACATCAATCAGAAGAAGAAATTGAAATAGGCTGAAAGACATAACGGAATTACTAATGAAATTCCCGCTTTGTTGTTAAATGTTGTAAGATATTACGCGAAATAGTTTGAAAGTGCTTAATTATGGCAAAGACAATTCAAATTAATTAAGACCACATTTAGGCCTCTGGCATTGAATAACTTGGGGTTGGTGGAAAATAGGAAAATGCAAATTAATCGCATGATTTCTATTAATATTGGGTAGAAGCAAAATTGTCTTCATATTGCTAATTCAACTTCGTTTAAAACTGTGTTCTTTTAAAATAAGTAAGGAAAGTCTAAAGCCGGCCGGGGCCGACTATATTATACCCTGCACCACTTTGTAAATCCACATTTTCGATATTATATCAAATCCGTCAAATGTGTTGGGTGCTATATATACAGGTTTTTGTTCCAAATACATACATTTAAATTTGACTCCATCTGAACGAAATTTTGTAATCTGTAGACCACTTTGCAAAAGTGTATTTATGATTTATCGGCCGATAGATATGTATTAGAAAAAAAGGAAAATTTGAGTCACATTTACAAGTTTTCCAAGGAAAATGTGGGTATTTTGACCATTTTTGCCCAAATCTGAATAACATATATATACACTGAAAAAAGAGTGAACCCACCAGGAAGAAAACTTTCGGTTAATTTTAGAAAATTTGGAATATTTGTAGAAAATTTTAACTAAACAGTATTACAAATGTTGGCCTCATGCCGATGTCATAAAAATAAGAAAATATTTTTCGACAAATTCAAGAAAATTTTTTAGACATAGCTAAATTCTTTCACTTGTCAAAGAAAAATTGGGGTAAAACTCTGGCTTCTGGGACCGTATTAGTCCATATCGGGCGAAAGATATATATGGGAGCTATATCTAAATCTGAACCGATTTCAATAAAATTTGGCACACTTGACTATAGTACTAATTGTTCTTCTTGTGCAAAATTTTAAGTAAATTAGGGTAAAACTCTGGCTTCCGGGGCCATATAAGTCCATATCGGGCGAAATATATATAGGAGCTATATCTAAATCTGAACCGATTTCTTCCAAAATCAATAGGGATCTATTCTGAGCCAAAACACATACTTGTGCAAAATTTGAAGTCGATTGGACTAAAACTGCGACCTAGACTTTGATTACAAAAATGTGTTCACGGACAGACGGAAAGACGGACAGACGGACATGGCTATATCGACTCAGGAGCCCACCCTGAGCATTTTTGCCAAAGACACCATGTGTCTATCTCGTCTCCTTGTGGGTGTTGCAAACATATGCACTAACTTATAATACCCTGTTCCACAGTGTGGCGCAGGGTATAAAAATATGGAAAACATTTAAATCTGAAGCAATTTTAAGGAAATTTCGCAAAAGTTTATTTATGATTTATCGCTCGATATATATGTATTAGAAGTTTAGGAAAATTAGAGTCATTTTTACAACTTTTCGACTAAGCAGTGGCGATTTTACAAGGAAAATGTTGGTATTTTGACCATTTTTGTCGAAATCAGAAAAACATATATATGGGAGCTATATCTAAATCTGAACCGATTTCAACCAAATTTGGTACGCATAGCTACAATGCTAATTCTACTCCCTGTGCAAAATTTTAACTAAATCGGAGTTAAAAATTGGCCTCTGTGGTCATATGAGCGTATAGCGGGCAAAATCTATATATGGGAGCTATATCTAAATCTGAACCGATTTCAACCAAATTTGCCACACATAGCTACAATGCTAATTCTACTCCATGTGCAAAATTGTAACGAAATCGGAGTTAAAAATTGGCCTATGTGGTCATAAGAGTGTAAATCGGGCGAAAGCTATATATGGGAGCTATATCTAAATCTGAAACGATTTCAACCAAATTTGGCACGCAAAACTACAATGCTAATTCTACTCCCTGCGCAAAATTTCATCTAAATCGGAGTAAAAAATTGGCCTCTATTGTCATATGAGTGTAAATCGGGCGAACGATATATGTGGGAGCTATATATGTCGGAACCGATTTCAATAAAATTTTGCACACTTGACTACACCAAAAATTGTACTCCTAGTGTAAAATTTCAACCAAATTGGGGTAAAACTCTGGCTTCTGGGACCGTATTAGTCCATATCGGACGAAAGATATGTATGGGAGCTATATCTAAATCTGAACCGATTTCAATCAAATTTACCAAACATTGGTAGAATGTCAATTCTACTCTTTGTGCAAAATTTCACGAAAATCGGTAGTAAACTTTGGCCTCTGTGGTCACATGAGACCATATCGGACGAATGATATATATGGGAGCTATATCTAAATCTGAACCGATTTAGCTGATATTATGCAAGTTTTTCGAGACTCATAAAATATTCGGATGTACTGAAATTGAAGAACATCGGTTGATGAACACACCAATTATGACCAGATCGGGGATAAGTATATATGGCAGTTATATCTCAATCTGAACCGATTTTTTCCAAAATCAATAGCGATTGTCTTTGTACCAAAAAACGTCCCAAATTTGAGGACGATCGGACTTAAACTGCGACCTGTACTTTGCGCACAAAAATACATGAACAGACAGACAGACGGACAGACAGACAGACGGACATCGCTAAATCGACTCAGAATTTAATTCTAAGACGATCGGTATACTAAACGATGGGTCTCAGACATTTCCTTCTTGGCGTTACATACAAATGCACAAACTTATTATACCATGTACCATAGTAGTGGTGAAGGGTATAATAATTCCATGAAGTAAAATAAAGTAAAATTGGCTTTAGTGAAATAGAGAGTTCACTTTGTTTTGTGTGTATGGAAGATCTATAGAAATCCGAACCGATTTCAACCAAATTTGACATGCATACTTAGTATTTTAATTCTACTCCCTGTGCAAAATTTCACGTAAATCGGACTACAACTTTGACCTCTGTGGTCATATGATTTAAAATCGGGCGAGAGATATATATGGGAGCTATATCTAAATCTGAACCGATTTCAATAAAATTTAGCACACTTGACTATACTACTAATTGTACTCCTAGTGCAAAATTTCAATCAAATTGGGCTAAAACTCTGGCTTCTGGGGCCATATAAGTCTATATCGGGCGAAAGATATATATATATATATATATATATATATATATATATATATATATATATATATATATATATATATATATATATATATATATATATATATATATATATATATATATATATATATATATATATATATATATATATATATATATATATATATATATATATATATATATATATATATATATATATATATATATATATATATATATATATATATATATATATATATATATATGAGAGCTATATCTCAATCTGGACCGATTTCAGTCAAATTTGCCGCTTCTGACTATATAACCAATTGTTATGTTTGTGCAAAATTTTAAGAAAATCAGGGTAAAACTCTGGCTTCTGGGTCCATATAAGTGCATATCGGGCGAAAGATATATATGGGAGCTATATCTAAATCTTAACCGATTTCTTCCAAAATCAATAGGGTTCTATTCTGATCCAAGACAGGAACTTGTGCCAAATTTGAAGACGATTGGAGTCAAACTGCGACCTAGAGTTTGATCACAAAAATGTGTTCACAGACAGACGGACAGATGGACATGACTAAATCGACTCAGGGACCCACCCTGAGCATTATTGACAAAGACACCATGTGTCTATCTCGTCTCATTCTGGGTGTTGCAAACATATGCACTAACTTATAGTACCCTGTTTCACGGTGTGGCGCAGGGTATAATGAATGCTACTGAATCTTTGCACCAAAAACAAAAAAACGTATATGCGGCTGTAAGTTCGGCCATAATTCAGTTCTTGACCGGCTGAACGTTTGCTCGGTATAAAAGAGGCAGAAGTGAAATATGGGGGGTTGGTTTATACGGGGGCAATATACAATTATGAACCTATAAGATCCAATTTTTTTTGTGATTAGTACCAAATTTTAGCAAGATCAAATGAAATTTGCTTAGGTTAGGTTAGGTTATGTGGCAGCCCGATGTATCAGGCTCACTTAGACTGTTCAGTCCATTATGATACCATAGTGGTGAACTTCTCTCTTATCACTGAGTGCTGCCCGATTCCATGTTAAGCTCAATGACAAGGGACCTCCTTTTTATAGCCGAGTCCGAACGGCGTTCCACATTCCAGTGAAACCACTTAGAGAAGCTTTGGAACCCTCAGAAATGTCACCAGCATTACTGAGGTGGGATAATCCACCGCTGAAAAACTTTTTGGTGTTCGGTCGTAGCAGGAATCGAACCCACGACCTTGTGTATGCAAGGCGGGCATGCTAACCATTGCACCACGGTGGCACGGTGAAATTTGCTTATTCAGGAAGAAGAAGAAGAAGAAGATTTATCTGAGGACTATATACAACAATGGGCCCATATGGCTTGGTTGTTAGCGATCATACACTAACACAATGTACCAAATTTCAGCCGTATCGGATGAAATTTGCGCCTCCAAAAAATTTTATCTTCCAGGAGCTTCCCGAGTACAAATTAATATAGACCGATATGGACCGATATGGACCGATATTTTTGCATGAGCGTTAGATACCATATACTTATATAACGTACAAAATTTTAACCGAATCGGACGAATTTAGCTCCTCCAAGGAGCCGCTTGGAGACATTTCACAGAATGTCTGGACTTCAAATTTGAATTGGTCGATGACCGGGACGGACCACAATGTTAGTAAAAAATATCGGAAATATTTAAATTGCATAAAATTTAGCAAATCTGCATTTATGATTTATAGGTCGATATATACTAATTAGAGTATAGGTAAATTTGAATCATTTTTGCGAGTTTTCGACGATTTTACAAGGATCATGTGGGTATTTTGGCAATATTTACTAAAATCGGAAGAACATATATATGGGGGCTTTGTCTAATTCTGAGCCGACTTTGATAAAATTTGGCACACATTGCTAAAATTTTAATTGAACGCTCAGTGCAAAACCTCCAAATTTTCGAAATGAAACTTTGGCCTCCGTGGTAATATGAATCTAAATCGGGCGAAAGATATATATGGGAGTTATATCTAAATCTGAACCGATTTCAACCAAATTTGGCATGTGTTGCCAGAATGTTAGTCCTACTCTCTGTACAAAACTTCAAGTAAATAGGCGTGAAATTTTTACCTCTTGGGCCTTATAAGTTCGTATCGGACGAAAGATATATATGACAGCTATATCAAATCTGAACCATTTTCAACTAAATTTGGCATGCATAGTAAAAATGTTATTTCCATTTCCTGTGCACAATTTTAAGTAAATCGGAAAATTTTGATCTACGGTGGTCATATCTGTAAATCGGACGACAGATATATATGGAAGCTATATCTAAATCCCAACCAATTTCAACTAAATTCGGTACGCATATTTATAATGTTAATTCTACTCCCTGTGCAAAATTTCACGTAGGAGTGTAAATCGGGCGAAAGTTATATATGGGAGCTATATCTAAATCTGAACCGATTTCAACCAAATTTGGCACACATACCGATGCTATTAAACGTACTCCATGAGCAAAATTTGAAGCAAGTCAGGGCAAAACTCTGGCTTTTGAGGCCATATAAGCCCAAATCGGACGAAAGATATATATGGGAGCTATATCTAAATGTGAAGCGATTTTAACCAAATTTGGCACACATAACGACAACGTTAAACGTACCTCTCGTGCAAAATTCGAAGCAAGTCAGGGCAAAACACTGGCTTTTGAGGTCATATAATTGCAATTCGGACGAAAGATATATATCGGAGATATATCTAAATCTGAATCGATTTCCATCAAATGTACCAAGTATTGGTAGAATGTCAATTCTACTCTTGGTGCAAAATTTCACGAAAATCTGTAGTAAACTTTGGCCTCTGTTGTCATATGAGTCTAAATCGGACGAAAGATATATATGGGAGCTATATATAAATCTGAACCGATTTGGCTAAAATTTTGAACGTTTTTTGATACTCATAAAATATTCGTATGTACTAAATGTGAAGAACATCGGTTGAGGTCAAATCTTGGGATCGGTTTATATGGGGGCTATATATAATTATGAACCGATATGGACCAATTTTTGCATGGTTGTTAAAGACCATATACAAACACCACGTACCAAGTTTCAACCGGATCGGATGAATTTTGCTGCTCCAAGAGGCTCCGGAGGTCAAATCTCGGGATCGGTTTATATGGGGGCTACGGAGGTCAAATCTGGGGATCGGATTATATGGGGGCTATATATAATTATGAACCGATATGGACCAAATTTTGCATGATTGTTAGAGACCATATAGTAATACAATGTACAAAATTTTAACCGCATCGGAGGAAATTTTGCTCCTTCAAGAGGCTCCGGAGGTCAAATCTGGGGATCGGTTTATATGGGGGCTATATATAATTATGAACCGATATGGACCAATTTTTGCATGGTTGTTAAAGACCATATACAAACACCATGTACCAAGTTTCAACTGGATCGGATGTATTTTGCTCCTCGAAGAGGTCAAATCTAGGGATCGGTTTATATGGGGGGCTATATATAATTATGAACTGATATGGACCAATTTTTGCATGGTTGTTAAAGACCATATACAAACACCACGTACCAAATTTCAAATGGATGGGATGAATTTTGCTCCTCCAAGAGCCTCCAGAGGTCTAATCTGGTCAGCGGTTTATATGGGGGCTATATATAATTATTGACTTATTAAGTTGGTACAAGTTAAACTCGGTTGATAGATTATTTTAGGCTCGAGTGACTACTGCTGATATGTTCAGCTTAACAAGTATTCTACCTCTGCGGCGGGGGCCACCGTGGTGCAATGGTTAGCATGCCCGACTTGCATACGCAAGGTGGTGGGTTCGATTCCTGCTTCGACCGAACACCAAAAAGTTTTTCAGCGGTGGATTATCCCACGCTGTTGACATTTCTGAGGGTTTCAAAGCTTCTCTAAGTGGTTTCACTGCAATGTGGAACGCCGTTCGGACTCGGCTATAACATAAAAAGGTCCCTTGTCATTGAGCTTAACATGGAAACGGGCAGCACTCAGTGATAAGAGAGAAGTTCACCAATGTGATATAACAATGGACTGAATAGTCTAAGCGAGCCTGATATATCGGGCTGCCACCTAACCTACCTCTGCGGCGTGTATTGCGATCAAACCTGGCTTTCATTTTTCGGATTGTATTATTACAGTTATTTGTATATTTTGGAACTAGATTTTGAAGTGATAGCAACCTAATGTTGTTGGCAATTCATATCAGCCACCAAGTAAATATTGAACATGTATTTGTGGAATCCACAAATTAATCACTGAACAATGGATTTAAATTATTTACAGTTGATATTCAAGGCAATGAACGTGAACAATAAGAGGCCGATAATAATGTTAGTGTCTACATTGTCAGCGGGAGCATTGATGTTGACGCCTGTTGAAAATGCCAACAATAGAGTTGCATGTCACACAATATTGTTTTGGCTAATGCATTTAAACACTGCATTTATTCTGAGGACCCTCTTCTTGAAAGTCATCATCTTTACATGCAGATGCTACATGAGTCACGTACACTTGATGATCCGAAGAGGAGTCCTTTTGCATGACTACAACAATAGCATCAGATTTTTGCAAAGGACTACCAGGGTCTACCATTGCCCCATTTGTATTCATCATCATCGTCATTGTGACCGGTCGGTGATGTGGGAAATGTTGTTGATGCTGTTGTCCTTGTGGGTGTTTTAAACTAGGATGATGCTTAAGTTTACATATTATACAATTTAATAGGGACGATGAAGAGGATGACCTACGTAACCATTTGTTGGGGGAATTTTTTGTTTGCTTTGCTGAAGACCGAAGTGAATCGTCGTCATTGCAGTGCTGTGTTAAGTCACTATCTCTGGTATTGTACTTTTCATTCTCTTCCTTGCATTGTTGTTCTTGGTTAAGTGTTTGACACATGGTACCATCAACAACAACAAGAAGTGTGTTCTTACAATTAGTCTTATTTGGTAACTGACCTATATCTATGTCTATTTCAGCTTCATGATTTTTCTCAGAAAATATGCTTCCTGCTATTTTTCGCTCTGGAATTATCGTTGTTCTTGGTGCGTTAAGCAAGTCTTTAGCTTTTTGCTACACATTCGTTATTTGGGTAGTGGTCCTCTGATTGTGATCTACCATACAACTTTTGCTGACAGCATCACGTTTAACACCATTTTTTGTAGATCCACGAGCTCGACTACCATGGCGACCAAAATATTGCACTCCCGCAATTGTTTCCTCATCCTGGGCGACAGGAAGCCACCTGTCCAAGAATTTAGGTCGAAACAGTAGTGTAAATGTTGTACGAAATTGTCGACTCATTGAACAATAGAGTATGAAATTTATACTGGAATTAATTAGTGCCAAGATATCCATTAGGTCACCTGCAATAAAAAAGAAACAAATTCTCGTTAATGTAGGAATCTGATTAGATTAGGTTAGTCTTGTAAAGAGAAACGAACATCTCATGGGAGATGTAACAACGGTTGCCATAGCTGGTAGAATTCTATCAAAAATGGTATTTTTTTACTGTTGGGTAGTTTGGTAGAATTCCTGATGTTTTGGTAGACTTTGAAAATATTCCTCGCCAACTAAGAGGTACTGCACAAATTTTCTATAGAAATAAAATTTTGAGATAATTTTCTATAGAAATAAAATTTTGACAAAATTTTCTATTGAAATTAAATGTTGACAAAATTGTGTACAGAAATAATAATTTTGACAACGTTTTCTATAGAAATACAATTTGACATCATTTTCTAGAGAAATGAAATTTTGACGCAATTTTCTATAGAAATAAAATTTTGAGAAAAATTTTGTAAAAAAATAAAAATTTGGCAACATTTTCAATAGAAATAGAATTTTGAGAAAATTTTCTATTGCAATAAAAATTTGACAAAATTTTCAATAGATATAAAATTTTGAGAAATATTTTGTAGAAATAAAAATTTGACAAAATTTTCTAAAGAAATAAAAATTTGACAAAATTTTCAAAAGAAGTAAAAATTTGCACAAAATTTTCTATAGAAATAAAATTTGGACAAAATTTTCTATAGAAATAAAATTTAGACAAAATTCTCTACAGAAATTAAATTTTGACAAAATTTTCTATAGAAATGAAATGTTGACAAAATTTTCTATAGAAATAAAATTTTGCAACAATTTACTATAGAAATAAAATTTTGTGAAAATTTTCTATAGAAATAAAATTTTGTGAAAATTTTCTATAGAAATAAAATTTTGCCAAGAATAACAAACTTTAAATTTCATTCATACTAAAAACAAGTAAGTAAAGTAGAAAGTCGGGCGGGGCCGACTATATCATACCCTAAACCGCCATTACATTGTGGGGTAACATATAGGTCAGGAAGATAAACCGCAGTTGCAAATTTAAGAAAATTAAGGGGTACTTGTCTATGGGTGCTTTGTGTCAATCTGACTATTGCTCATAGTCAATGTTGCCAGGGAAAATGTTCGGTTTACCCTACAAGGACAAAAAGATTTCCCTACTTTCCCATACGTTCCCAAACAATTTTCCCTACTATATTTTTCGTTAAATTTAAAAAATTTACAAAACAAAAATGGTTCTAAGTACTTTATTATCTTAAAACATGAATATGCAACGTATATAGCTTAGAATATAAATTTGTATTACCACCACGGTTCCCACAGTTGGTAGAATTCTAATCTTTTTTGTTAAATCTCTATAAAAATAAAATTTTGGAAAAATTTTCTATAAACAAATTTTTGTGAGAAATTTTTCTATAGAAATAAAATTTTGACAATAAATTCTATAGAAATAAAATTTTGAGAAAAAATTCCACAGAAATAAAATTTTGAGCAAATTTTTTATAGAAATAATATTTTGAAAAAAAATTTCTATAGAAATATAATTTTGACAAAATGTTCTATAGAAATAAAATGTTGACAAAATTCTCTACAGGAATAAAGTTTACCACATATTGTTAAAGATCAAGCCTTGCCTGCTTCTAATTTCCTCCTCTAGAACCACCAAAATGTAAAAATTATTACGAATTGTGTTGAATGTCCTACATTGTGGCCCTACGTCCCTACAAGACGCTAAATATTAGAAAACCCCTACATATAGGGAATTTCCTCTACTTCTAGCAACTCTGGCTGTGTTGTTATTGCGCCTACGGGGTTAGTATGCCACTAATATTGAGCCCATTATTAAAAAAGAGAAAATCGTTAAATTGATGTGGGTAATAAATACAAATTTGTAAAAATCGAGCAATATTCTTATGTAAGAGCTACAAGTACGTATAAATACGATCGGCTAGTACATCAAAATTTGAAATTTGAGTAACATTGGTTAATAAATAAGAGTACTATGGCCAAATTTGGGCGATGCATATATATGGAAGCTATATCTAAATCTGAACCAATTTGCATAATATTTTGCGGGTTTGATTAATACCACAAAAGGTTACCTTGTGCAAGATTTGAGTAAGATCAGTTAAGAAATGAGGCCTGTATGGTCAAAAATAGGGTTCTTAGGGGCGAATTTTTCAAAATCGGGTAATACATATATGGGAGCTATATGTACATCTGAACCGATTTCGATGAAAATTTGCACATATTGTTAGTACTATAGTGGACTGGATCTAGCCAACTTTTAGTAAGATCGGTTAATAAATAAGGGTTCTATGGCCAAATTTGGGAAAATCGGGCTATATATATATGGGAGCTATATCTAAATCTTAACCGATTTCGATGATTTTTTGCACATATAGTTAGTGCTATAGAAGATTATATTTAGCCAACTTTGAGTAAGATCGGTTTATAAATAAAGGTTTTGTGACCAAATTTGGGAAAAATCGGGCTATACATATATATGGGAGATATATCTAAATCTGAACCGATTTCGATGAAATTTTGCAGACTTTAAGGGCGATGGAAAAGATTACCTTTTGCCAAATTTGGTGACGATCCGTTTTGAAAAAAAGCGCAACGTGACCCCATTTCGGGCGATACATATATATGGGAGCTATATCTAAATTTGATTCGATTTCTTCCAAATTCAATAGCGTTCGTCCTTGTGCCCAAAAAACTCCCTGTACCAAATTTCATCAAAATCGGTTAATAATTGCGACCGGAATCCTGTGAACAACAAATACATGGACAGACGGATGGGCGGACACCAAGCGCTAGATCGACTCAGTAGGTGATTCTGAGTCGATCGGTATATATTTTATGGGGTCTAAAATCAATATTTCTGGTAGGCACATTTTTTGGCCGATCAAACTTATTATACCCCGACCACTATGTGGTTTAGGGTATAATAACATCTCGAGCAATAGTTATACTGTTAGGCCTTGGTGCCACAATACGATCATATAACAAACATTTGAATTTACGTCTCGACACTTGTGTCCAATGGCGTTTGACGCACTCTGTTGCAGTGCTTAGTTAATAAGAAAATAAAAGTGTAATAAAACAAGTATATACAGCAGTATGTCCGGCCGGGTCGAATCTTAAATACCCATCAAAATGAATCAAATATAATAGTTTCCTTTGAAAATTTCAGGGGGGTTTTGATGACATATCCCAAGCATATCGGGTCAACCAGTATGCTTCCCGAAGATAAATGTAAAGATTTTACCTATGAATACTAGATCAAATTCTGGATTTATAAAAATAGTTTTTTGTTTGATTTTAGAGGAATCATAAACATCTCTTGTAAGTGTGTAAGAAAATGATGAAATAACGCCTTGATTTCAAATCTAAATCCTTTAGATTTTTACTCAAAGTATTTAAATGATTATGAGAAGTAAAATCTGGAAATTTTACATTCAGTTTCAAGCAATTTTCAAGATCTGTGTACCTTCTGTACCCTAAAGATCTGAAATAGCTCTATATGTTATGGATGCTATACCAAATGGACAGATAAAAACTAAATCATATACACTTTTTTGTCGGTGTAAAATACCAGTATAATTTCAATTTGTTGCAAATCGGATAAAAACTACAATTTCTAGCAACCCTAGGAGTTAAATCGGGATATCGGTCTAATGGGGGCTATGCCAAAAGCAGGGAGGGACACACACAATATTCAGCACATCTAATTGTAGTTCTACACGGACGAAAAAGACTGTTTTTCATATGTTTGGCTATAAACATTATATGTTTGGAACACAAATTTTTAAACAAAATTTTTTTGAGTGCAAGCATATAATGTTCATAAATTAGCATAACATGTTTGGGACATATATGTTAATATGTTAGAACATATTATGTTTGGGACATAAAATGTTTGTAAATATAATATGCTTGGATACAAACATATATTAATTTAGAAATAGCCTATAAACATTTATGTGTTTAGTAGCTTGGAGCGCTATTTAACAGGGAGCGATATTGAATTAAGTTGGTGGTTGTTGCTTGTTATAACAAAATTAACATTTTATTTTTCCTTGGGCAATTGATCAGCTACTTCTTTGATCCTTACAAACTGTGTGGTCTGCTGTTCGAATCCCCGTCCGGCAAAAGGTAAAATTAAAATAAAATAAAAATCATAAAATTGAATAATTTCTTCTACAATGTTTGTATTACAGAAAAAGGTGCTAAGAACTAAAAAATTTCGTGGAAGTGAGAAAGATGTGGGGCAATATACAATTAGGCAGAAACAAAATTTTGGGCATTCAGGTCGAAAACCTATGTTGTTAGCACCTATATTACCTGTTTATTTTCATAATTCATTATGATTGTAAATATATAAATAAATAAATAAAATTTTGAGCACAATATTGTTTGGGAGAATTTTTTTTTAAGCATATAATATTTTTGGGTGCAAAATGCTTCCAAACATATTATATGTTCACATAATAACATATTGTTTTTTAGAAGACAACATTATTGAATTTGGATGCAAAAATACAAAATGTTTGGAACTTAGACTACCCAAACATATATTGTTTAGACCAATATGCTTTCAAACATATTATATATTGGAAGAGATCAAACATATAAATGTTTGGGCAATACCCAAAAATGTATATGCTTGAAGCAAAATATGTTTGGGAGTATATGTTACAGAAGCGATTTTTTGTGAGGGTGTAGTTCCCTCCAAATCGGTGGGCCGGTTTATAAGGGGGCTATATTAAAAACTGTGCCGATACACAATATATTCGGCACACCTCTTTATGGTCCTAGAATAGTTTTATCCAATTTCAGGAAAATTGGATAAAACTATGTATTGTAGAAGCCCAAGAAATAAAATCGGGAATCGGTCTATAAAGGGTGATAAGGTCGGAATTTGGTCAATATAAACTTGACGTATTTCTTTCAATTTTGTATTTAAAAAACCTGAACACCCCTCATTTTGAAGGTGTGTGTGTGTAGAATGTTGCTCCTATTTTGATTTTGGAATTCACTTGTCAAAATGCCGTCCAAGCAAGAAGAGCAGCGTATCAAAATTTTGCTCGCGCATCGCAAAAATCCGAGCTACTCGCACGCAAAGCTGGCAAAATCGCTAAAAGTTGCCAAATCAACCGTTACAAATGTAACTAAAGTGTTTGGGGAACGTTTGTCGCCAGCCAGGAAGTCTGGATCGGGGGGAAATCGAAAACCGCAAGCCGCTGAGACGACAAAGAGAGTTGCCGGTAGTTTCAAGCGAAACCCTAAACATAATAGGACGGCCAAAGCGCGATCCCGGAGGCTGTACACGACGAGGCTGACGAAATTTGACTGCGTGGTAATGGACGACGAAACCTACGTCAAAGCCGACTACAAGCAGCTTCCGGGACAGGAGTTTTATACGGCAAAAGGAAGGGGAAAGGTAGCAGATATTTTCAAGCACATAAAACTGTCAAAGTTCGCAAAGAAATATCTGGTTTGGCAAGCCATATTTACCTGTGGCTTGAAAAACAGCATTTTCATAGCTTCCGGGACTGTCAACCAAGAAATTTACGTGAAAGAGTGTTTGAATAAACGTCTGCTGCCTTTCCTGAAGAAACACGGTTGATCAGTACTGTTTTGGCCGGATTTGGCATCTTGCCATTACGGTAAAAAGGACATGGAGTGGTACGCCGCCAACAACGTGCAGGTGGTTCCCAGGGACAAGAACCCTCCCAACACGCCAGAGCTCCGCCCAATTGAGAAATACTGGGCTATTATCAAGCGGAGCCTAAAGAAGACCAAAAAAACTACTAAGGACGAGCAGCAGTTCAAGGCAAACTGGCTTTCTGCGGCAAAGAAGGTGGCCAAGGTGGCTGTACAAAATCTGATGGCAGGTGTCAAACGTGAGGCCCGGCAATTCGGATTTGAAAAAGCGAAAGCCTAACTGAATATTTTTCCTGAATTTTATACTAATTGAATTTGAAAAAGAAATTTAATTTGATTTTTTAAATAAACGATTTCACCGATTTACACGCGATTTCCCTTGACCAAATTTTTGACCGTATCACCCTTTATAGGGGCTATACCAAAACGTGGAACGATATTCACCATTTTCGGCACACCTCCTTATGGTCCTAGAAAACCTCTAGATTTTCAATTTCAAACAAATTTGATAAATACTAGGTATTCTAGAAGCCCTAGAAATAAAAATCGGGGGATCGGTCTATATGGGAGCTATAGCAAAACATTGACCTATACACTAGATAGGGTCACGGCCTAAAGGAAAAAAAGTTGATGCGGCCACCCCCCAGTTTTGTAGCATATTCGAAGACAATTTCAGAGCACCAAAACTTTTTTTCGTGCACCCTACGACCCAAATTTGATTTTTAATTTTTTATTTCGCTTCGTATACCCCTATGATGCCTATTTCTGATAACCGTTATAAAGATCTTAACAAAATATGAATCTTTTGCTTTTGAAGTATTTACTTATATTCATAAACAAAAAAGTTACAGAAATTTTAAAAAGTCAATAGGTCACCCTACACACCACTAAATAATTTTTGCTGTGTTGTCATGATGTCCAATCGAATACACATGCACTTCGTTGTTCACATCTACGAAATTAATTTATAAGGCATTTAGAACACAAAAACTGTTTATCTGTAAATTTCTAACGGTACCTTTGTATACATACTCGTTGTTTGCACTACGGCATTTTCTGCGTTATGCAAAGTGCATGCGTTTTTGCTAGAATATTTTGAGAGCCTACTGTTTTAAAATGCTAACAATCACTTTCGCTACATGATTTTTTAATTCTGTCCATATTTTTGTGACAATATATCACAAAAATTTTTAATTCACATCCAAAACACTGAATTCGGATCACACCTTAAGAAGTGATGAAATGGTGGACATCCGTTCTATGACAAGCCTATGTTAAATTCATCGTTTCTGCCCCAATATTGCACCACTTCCGGATCAGACAGTAAATTTTAACTATTTTTTTGGTGACGCTTTTTTTGCACGGTAGTTACGGTTTATTTGGTGCGTGGCTTCCTTTCGACTGTAACCATTTCTTGCATGCTTTTGAGCAATGGAGTTTCGACATCTTCTCGAAACTCCAACAATATGTATGTCAGCAAGCACGCCTATTCCCACTCAAACACTCAAGGCAACTGATGTAGATTTTTAAAGCTTTTTATCACTTTCTACAAGTCATTTTTAATTCATCACTTCTTGCAATGGACACTTCTTTAATGCCAGAAACATACATTAAGAATTATTCCATTGACAGGGGACTGGTGAAATAAAATAACTTGCTATGTCCTGGGAGCAAACATAAACATGTAGCAGATTGACAAACAAAAGTTGTCGCTTCACACTGAGTACAAGATTTATTGGAAAACATGGAAAGACTTTTCCAGCTGTTGTTGGTATGGAATGCGAAGACGGTACTAAAAACTAATGATGTTAGCAAAACAGTCAACATTACTTATCCTATTGGCTTTTTATACCTAATTCTGTAACAAATGCTCTTTTCTTCCCCCAAAAGATTTCTTAACTGCAGGTTCCTTAACATCAATGACATTTATTTATTTAAAGCACCCTCGTTAGAATTTCATTTTTGGACCAATATTGTGACATGACTATTAAACCACAATGAATTTGTATTGTGTGGAAACATTAGTGAAGTCTACATTGTATTTTCCCAGGGGATGGCCTGGGCTTTCATTCAAAATAATTGAAGAAGCCTTAGAAGGCCAAAACCTATTTAGCTTACACAAAGAGAAAAAGGTGTATTTAACAGACTTCGGTGTAAAAAAATATGAATTTTTTAACTCATATTTTTAACACATTACTTTTAAGTGCAAGCATATAAAGTTGGGAGCCACCGTGGTGCAATGGTTAGCATGCCCGCCTTGCATACACAGGTTCGTGGGTTAAAACCCAGTTTCGACTAAAAAATAGTTCAGTGGTGTATTATCCAACCTAAGTAATGCTGGTGACATTTCTGAGTATTTCAAAAATTCTCTAAGTGGTTTCACTGCAATGTGGGACCCCGTTTAGACTCGGTTATAAAAAGGAGGTCCCTTGACATTGAGTTTAACATAGAATCGAGCAGCACTCAGTGATAATAGAGAAGTTCACCACTGTGGTATCACAATGGACTGAATAGTCTGAGTGAGGCTGAAATATCGGGCTGCCACTCAGTGTTTCCAGTATTTTTCTGGCTGTTCTCCCCAAATTTGGACGCTTTCGTCCCCAAAAATCCCCAATTTAAATCAAAATTCCTCGCAAAAATCTCCAATAAATTTTTTAGTTTTTATGAAAAACAAGTAAGGAAAGTCTAAAGTCGGGAGGGGCCGACTATATTATACCCTGCACCACTTTGTAAATTTTCGATACCATATCACATCCGTCAAATGTATTGGGAGATATATATAAAAGTTTGTCCCTAATACATACATTTAAATATCACTCGATCTGGACAGAATTTGATAGACCCAAAATGTAAGTCGGCTAATGCACTAGGGTGAAACACAATGTAAAACAATAGTAAACAAGTGTATACGGCCGTAAGTTCGGCCAGGCCGAAGCTTATGTACCCTCCATCATGGATTGCGTAGAAACTTCTTCTAAACACTGCCATCCACAATCGAATTACTTAAGTTGCGGTAACGCTTGCCGATGGCAAGGTATCTTAAAACCTCCTAACACCATCTTCTAAATTGTATGTAAGTCCATACGTGGTATATATTAAATCAAAAAAGATCGATTTAATACGTATATAATTCAGTTTGACAAAGTAGACATAAAATTTTGACAAAATTTTCTACAGAAATAAAATTTTAACAAAATTTTCTATAGAAATAAAATTTTGATAGACTATTTTTGGCTCTAGTGGCAACCATGATTATGAACCGATATGGGCCAATTTTTGTGTGATTGGACCAATTTTGGTATGGTTGTTAGCGACCATATACTAACACCACGTTCCTACTTTGAGCCGGATCGGATGAATTTTGCTCCTCCAAGAGGTTCCGGAGGTCGAATCTGTGGAAAGTTTTATATGGGGTCTATATATAATTATGGACCGATATGGACCAATTCTGGCACGCTTGTTAAAGATCATACACTAACATCATGTTCCAAATTACAACCGGATTGGATGAAATTTGTTTCTCTTGGAGACTTCGCAAGCCAAATCTGGGGATCGGTTTATATGGGCGCTATATATAATTATGGACCGATGTGGACCAATTTTTGCATGGTTTTTAGAGACCACATACCAATATCATGTACCGAATTTCAGCCGGATCGGATGAAATTTGCTTCTCTTTGAGGCTCCGCAAGCCAAATCTGGCGATCGGTTTATATGGGGGCTATATATAATTATGGACCGATGTGGACCAATTTTTGCATGGTTGTTAGAGACCATATACCAACATCATGTACCGAATTTCAGCCGGATCGGATGAAATTTGCTTCTCTTTGAGGCTCCGCAAGCCAAATCTGGAGATCGGTTTATATGGGGGCTATATATAATTATGGACCGATGTGGACCAATTTTTGCATGGTTAGAGACCATATACCAACACCATGTACCAAATTTCAGCCGAATCGGATGAAATATGCTTCTCTTAGAGGCTCCACAAGCCAAATCTGGGGATCGGTTTATATGGGGGCTATATATAATTAAAGACCGATATGGACCAATTTTTGCATGGTTGTTAGAGACCATATACCAACATCGTGTACCCAATTTCAGCCGGATCGGATGAAATTTTCTTCTCTTTGAGGCTCCGCAAGACAAATCTGGGGATCGGTTAATATGTGGGCTATATATAATTATGGACCGATGTGGACCAATTTTTGCATGGTTGTTAGAGACCATATACTAACACCATGTACCAAATTTCAGCCGGATCGGATGAAATATGCTTCTGTAAAGGCTCCACAAGCCAAATCTTAGGGTCCCTTTATATGGGGGCTATACGTAAAAGTGGACCGATATGGCCCATTTTCAATACCATCCGACCTACATCGATAACAACGACTTGTGCCAAGTTTCAAGTCGATTGCTTATTTGGTTCGGAAGTTAGCGTGATTTCAACAAACGAACGGACGGACGGACATGCCTAGATCGACTCAGAATTTCACCACGACCCAGAATATATACTTTATAGGGTCTTAGAGCAATATTTCGATGTGCTACAAACGGAATGACAAAGTTAATATATCCCCATCCTACGATGGAGGGTATAAAAATAAGGGAAAGATTTAAATATGAAGCAATTTTAAGGAAAGTTCACAAACTTTTATTTATGATTTATCGCTCGATATATATGTATTAGAAGTAGAGGAAAATTAGAGTAATTTTTACATCTTTTCGACTAAGCAGAGACGATTTTAAAAGGGAAATGTTCGTATTTTGACCATTTTTGTCGAAATCAGAAAAACATATATATGGGATCTATGCCTAAATCTGAACCGATTTCAACCAAATTTGGCACGCATAGCAACAATGCTTATTACACCCCCTGTGCAAAATTTCAACTAAATCGCAGTAAAAAATTGGCCTCTGTGGTCATATGAGTGTAAATCGGGCGAAAACTATATATGGGGGCTATATCTAAATCTGAACCGATTTCAATAAAATTTAGCACACTTGACTACACTACTAGTTGTACTCCTAGTACAAATTCCAATCAAATTGGGCCTAAACTCTGGCTTTTGGGCCATATAAGTCCATATCGGGCAAAAGATATATATGGGAGCTATATCTAAATCTGAACCGATTTTAATCAAATTGTGCACACTCGATTATACTACCAATTGTACTCCTCGTGCAAAATTTCAAGCAAATCGGGGTAAAACTCTGGCTTCTGGATCCATATAAGTGCATATCGGGCGAACGATATATATGGGAGCTATATCTAAATCTGAACCGATTTCTTCCAAAATCAATAGGGTTCTATTCTGACCCAAAACAGGAACATGTGCCAAATTTGAAGTCGATTGGACTTAAACTGCGACCTAGACTTTGATCACAAAAATGTGTTCACAGACAGACGGACGGACAGACGGACATGGTTATATAGACTCAGGGAACCACTCCGAGCATTATTGCCAAAGACACTATGTGTCTATCTCGTCTCCTTCTGGGTGTTACAAACATATGCACTAACTTATAATACCCTGTTCCACAGTGTGGCGCAGGGTATAAATACTTAATTAATAAAATTAGGCGGTAAATAAACAAAAAGGTGAACCATCCTCATCATTTCTATATTTATGGGATATATTGTCCAAATTAGTGATGAACACTGATGAGTGGACAACATTTACGCCCGAGTCCTGAGGAAATGATTTCACAATATCTAAACCTAGCTGATCAAAATTATAAATTAGCACTTGGGTCCCCAAAATAAAATCATGTGTCCGTTTCTAGTCCAAATGCTTCATTTGCACTCTTCGCAAACAGAATTTTATGAAAATCATTATTGCAAACCTTATTTGTTATAGTTTCTGCGGTAATTAGAGAGCAAGAAGTTTGATGACAGATATTCTACCAAGCAGAGCAGTGCAACCAGTACCCTTCCCGAAGATACATTTAAAGATTTTACCATTGAATACTATATCAGATTCTGGATTTACAAGAACCATTTTAGTTTGAATTTTAGGGGAATCGTTAACAGCTCTTGTAAGTGTGCAAGAAAGTTATGAAATAACGCCTTGCTTTGAAATCTAAAATCTGTAGAATTTGACCCCAATTATTTAAATGATTTCTCCTAATCATTTAAATAATTGGAAATTTTACATGTAGTTTCAAGCAATTTTCTTGATCAGTGCGCCTTCTATACCCTCAAGAAGTGATATCGGTCCACATGGAGAGATAAAAACTAAATCCTACTTATAATTTCAAATCGGATAAAAACTACTGTTTCTATAAGCCCAAGTTAAATCGGGGGATCGGTCTTATAGGGGATATACTAAAATATGGGTATGGACAGATACTCATCGTTTTCGGCTCATCTCTCTACGGTCCTAAAATACATCTATATTTCCAATTGGGGCAGATTGGATAAAATCTACGGTTTCTATAATCCCAATAAATAAAATCGGGAGTTCGGCCTATATTCCAATTTCATGCAAATTGGTTAAAAACTGCGGTTTCTATAAGCCCAAGACCTCAAATCGGGAGGTCAGTTTATATGGTGACTATGTCAAAACCTGGACCTATATAGGCCATCTTCGAACTTGACCTGCCTGCAGGCAAAGACGAGTTTGTGCAAAATGTTAGCACGATTGCTTCATTATTGAAGACTGTATCGTGATTACAACAGACAGCCAGACAGACAGACGGACATGGTTATATCGCCTTAGAATTTCTCCCTGATCAAGAATATATGTATTTACTTTGTATAGTCGAGAGATAAACCGCAGTTGCATATAAAGGGTGATACGGTCAAAATTTGGTCAAGGGAAAACGCGTGTAAATCGGTGAAATCGTTTATTTAAAAAATCAAAGTAAATTTCTGTTTCAAGTTCAATTAGTATAAAATTCAGGAAAATATTCAGTTAGGCTTTCGCTTTTCCAAATCCGAATTGCCGGGCCTCACGATTGACACCTGCCATCAGATTTTGTACAGCCACCTTGTCCACCTTCTTCGCCGCAGAAAGCCAGTTTGCCTTGAACTGCTGCTCGTCCTTACCAGTTTTTTTGGTCTTCTTTAGGTTCCGCTTGACAATAGCCCAGTATTTCTCAATTGGGCGGAGCTCTGGCGTGTTGGGAGGGTTCTTTTCCTTGGGAACCACCTGCACGTTGTTGGCGGCGTACCACTCAATGTCCTTTTTACCGTAATGGCAAGATGCCAAATCCGGCAAAAACAGTACTGAACAACCGTGTTTCTTCAGGAAAGGCAGCAGACGTTTATTCAAACACTCTTTCACGTAAATTTCTTGGTTGACAGTCCCGGAAGCTATGAAAATGCTGCTTTTCAAGCCACAGGTTCAGATAGCTTGCCAAACCAGATATTTCTTTGCGAACTTTGACAGTTTTATGTGCTTGAAAATATCTGCTACCTTTCCCCTTCCTTTTGCCGTATAAAACTCCTGTCCCGGAAGCTGCTTGTAGCCGGCTTTGACGTAGGTTACGTCGTCCATTACCACGCAGTCAAACTTCGTCAGCATCGTCGTGTACAGCCTCCGGGATCGCGCTTTGGTCGTCGTATTTTGTTTATCATCGCGATTTGGAGTCACTACCTTCTTGTAAGTCGATAGTCCGGCTCGTTTTTTGGCTCGATGCACGGTTGTAGACGATACACCCAGCTTATTTGCGGCATCTCGGAGAGAGAGGTTAGGGTTTCACTTGAACCTAACGGCAACTCTCTTTGTCGTCTCAGCGGCTTCCGGTTTTCGATTTCCCCCCGATCCAGACTTCCTGGCTGTCGACAAATGTTCCCCAAACACTTTAATTACATTTGTAATGGTTGATTTGGCAACTTTTAACGATTTTGCCAGCTTTGCGTGCGAGTAGCTCGGATTTTCGCGATGCGCGAGCAAAATTTTGATACGCTGCTCTTCTTGCTTGGACGGCATTTTGACAACTGAAGAGTGAATTCCAAAATCAAAATAGGAGCAACATTCTACACACACACACCTTCAAAATGAGGGGTGTTCAGGTTTTTTAAATGCAAAATTGAAAGAAATACTTCAAGTTTATATTGACCAAATTTTGACCGTATCACCCTTTATGTAAATTCTGTTGAACTTGAATGTTGTCCTAAATGTATTAGAATTTAAGGCTTTATTATTCTTTTTGCTAGAGTTCTGGAATGTCACCTTGATATAACTAAAAAAATTGTCAAACTCTTTAAACGGCCTTAGTTAGTCAAAACGTAACAAAACCTTTTTAAATTACAACGAATATTGAATGATGGAAGTGACAAAGCTCACACACCTTTTGAAATTTCAATGATATTGCCAATTGCCATAAAATATTCAAAGCTGTTTTGCCAATAAGAGATTTTCTATTTGAAGAGTGTTATTTCTATAAAGAAATAGATATTTATGCAAATATTGGCAAGGGATTTATCATTTCATATGTATGTATATCCGAAATGAAATCATGTTCTGTAACGATTGTAAATCTTCAATTTGGAAAAAGTCACAATAATAGATTGATTTTCAGTTATGATTTTATACAACTTGTGTGGTTTTTGGTTTAGACGCAAAAAAAAAAAACATAGGATTGATGGATTATGGTAAACGAAATTTACCACAGGTCTTTATGGATCTAAAATACCACTAGCTTTTCAATTTCATGTATATCGAAAAAAAATTCCAGTATTTAGAAACACAAGAAATTAAATCGGGAGATCGGTTAATAACAAGGCATGGACCGATAATCTCTTAATTTGGCATACCTATTTGTGGACCCAAAATACCTCTAGATTTCCAATTTCAGTTCAATCGGATACAAATTGCGGAGTCTATCAGCTCAAGAAATCAAAGAATCTAAATGAGGGATATATTTAGCCATGGAAAGATCTTTGCATGCTAGTAGAGGAAGGTGTGCCAATTATCAGAACATTGGTGCCATTATTGAAGGTTGTATCGTTATTATAACAGACGAACATCGTTAGAATGGATCTATAGAAGCCAAATTCTTGGTCGGATTATATGGAGGAGTCTATACATAATTATGAATCGATATGAAACCATTTATTCGTGGTGGGTAGAGGTCATATATCAGGTATACCCAGGGTTGGTGTGTCGCAAACTGTGACTTTTGCGACATACATTTACGACAGTATAATACGTATACTGTCTCAAACAATTGTCCGTACACCAAACTGTACAAGCTATATTTCATCGCATCTCAGAAACTAGATAATTTGATTTTTTTCGATCTTTTATGGTATCAAATAGATATAATAGATAATTATTCAAGCTTGATCCTCAAAATACAATTTACTTGAAACGATTCGGCCATATAGTTTCGGAGGCATAATGAAATATAGCTTCAACAGTTTGCTGTATGGACAATTGTTTGAGATAGTGTATATCGCAAAAGTCGTAAACCTAATGGGTGGTTAAATTGTAAGGACCGATGTTGAATGTGAACCACATCTAAACCCCAATTTTTTTCCGAATTTTATTTGACATTTCTCTATTTCAGACTTACTCAATTTGAGCCATGGACGTCGTTAATGGGCAGAATGGTTCCAAGAAATGACAACAGTGGATGATCAATTTTCGAAGAAAATCATCTTCAGTGATGAGGCACATTTTCACCTCAGTGGATTCGTCAATAAACAGGATTGCCGCATTTGGCCGAATGAGAATCCAAGAGTGATTGTCGAAAAAACAATGCACCCACAAAGAGTGACTGTTTGGTGCGGTTTATGGGCTGGCGGCATCATCGGGCCGTATTTTTTTTCCAAAATGAGGCCGGTCAGGCAGTTACTGTGAATGGTGTTGGCTATCGTGAGATGATAACGAACTTTTTATGGCCCGAATTGGAAGATATAGATGTGGACTATATGTGCTTTCAGCAGGACGGTGCCACTTGCCACACAGCTAACGAAACAATGGCTCTTTTGCGCAACAAATTCAATGGTCGTGTTATCTCACGTAATGGCGATGTCAATTGGCCGCCAAGATCATGTGATTTGACACCGTAGCACTTTTTTCTTTGGGGTTATTTGAAGGAAAAGGTGTACGTCGATAAGCCAGCAACAATTCAAGAGATAAAGGATGAGATAATTTGGCACATTAACGGCATAGAACCTCCATTATGCCTCAGCACGGTCATCAGAGACCATATAAAGGGTGATACGGTCAAAATTTGGTCAAGGGAAAACGCGTGTAAATCGGTGAAATCGTTTATTTAAAAAATCAAAGTAAATTTCTGTTTCAAGTTCAATTAGTATAAAATTCAGGAAAAATATTCAGTTAGGCTTTCGCTTTTCCAAATCCGAATTGCCGGGCCTCACGATTGACACCTGCCATCAGATTTTGTACAGCCACCTTGTCCACCTTCTTCGCCGCAGAAAGCCAGTTTGCCTTGAACTGCTGCTCGTCCTTAGCAGTTTTTTTGGTCTTCTTTAGGTCTTCTTTGACAATGGCCCAGTATTTCTCAATTGGGCGGAGCTCTGGTGTGTTGGGAGAGTTCTTGTCCTTGGGAACCACCTGCACGTTGTTGGCGGCGTACCACTCCATGGCCTTTTGACCGTAATGGCAAGATGCCAAATCCGGCCAAAACAGTACGGAACAACCGTGTTTCTTCAGGAAAGGCAGCAGACGTTTATTCCAACACTCTTTCACGTAAATTTCTTGGTTGACAGTCCCGGAAGCTATGAAAATGCTGCTTTTCAAGCCACAGGTTCAGATGGCTTGCCAAACCAGATATTTCTTTGCGAACTTTGACAGTTTTAGTTGCTTGAAAATATGTGCTACCTTTCCCCTTCCTTTTGCCGTATAAAACTCCTGTCCCGGAAGCTGCTTGTAGTCGGCTTTGACGTAGGTTTCGTCGTCCATTACCACGCAGTCAAACTTCGTCAACATCGTCGTGTACAGCCTCCGGGATCGCGCTTTGGCCGTCGTATTTTGTTTGTCATCGCGATTTGGAGTCACTACCTTCTTGTAAGTCGATAGTCCGGCTCGTTTTTTGGCTCGATGCACGGTTGTAGACGATACACCCAGCTTATTTGCGGCATCTCGGAGAGAGAGGTTAGGGTTTCGCTTGAAACTACCGGCAACTCCCTTTGTCGTCTCAGCGGCTTCCGGTTTTCGATTTCACCCCCGATCCAGACTTCCTGGCTGTCGACAAACGTTCCCCAAACACTTTAATTACATTTGTAACCGTTGATTTCGCAACTTTTAGCGATTTTGCCAGCTTTGCGTGCGAGTAGCTCGGATTTTCGCGATGCGCGAGCAAAATTTTGATACGCTGCTCTTCTTGCTTGGACGGCATTTTGACAACTGAAGAGTGAATTCCAAAATCAAAATAGGAGCAACATTCTACACACACACACCTTCAAAATGAGGGGTTTTCAGGTTTTTTAAATGCAAAATTGAAAGAAATACGTCAAGTTTATATTGACCAAGTTTTACTATTACCATGTACTAAATTTCAGCCGGATCGAATGAAATTTGCTTCTCTTAGAGGATCCTCAATCCAAATTTGGGGGTCCGTTTATATGGGGGCTATACGTAAAAGTGGACCGATATGGGCGATTTGCAATACCATCCGACCTACATCAATAACATCTACTTGTGCCAAGTTTCAAGACGATAGCTTGTTTCGTTCGGAAGTTAGCGTGATTTCAGCAGACGAACGGACATGCTCAGATCGACTCAGAATTTCACCACTACCCAGAATATATAACGACCCAGAATATACAAACGGAATGACAATGGTGGAATGTATAAAAAATTCAATCAAAAATTTATTTGGTTTAAAAAAATTTTTAATTGAAACAAAAATCAATCACAGAAATTAAAAGTATCAATTAAATTTTTAATTGGATAAATTAATTTCTTATCATTAATATTATTTCGGTGATTGAAGAAATCTCAATTAAAAATTAATTGATCAATCAGTTTCGTGATTGAATACGAAAAATATTTGTTTCTGTGTATCCAATTGAAGCTTTACAACAGTAGTTGTTACTGATGAAGGTCGGATGGTATTGCAAAGGGACCACTTCTACACAGAAAAAAAATTTCAATAAAAATTTTAATTGGGTTTTAAAAAATATTCAAGTAAAAATTTAATTGATTCAACAAAATTTTTAATTGAAACAAAAATTAATCACAATAATAATAGTATCAATTAATTTTTTAATTGGATCAAACAATTTTTTAATTGACTTTCAATCAATTTTTAATTGATACATCATTTCTATGATTAAAATATCAATTGGATCAATTAATTTCTTGATGGAATCAGAATTTTTTTGTGTGTAGGTATTGCCTCCATATAAACCGACCCCAAGATTTGACTTTCGAAGTCTCCTGGAAAAGAAAATTTCATCCGAGCCAGTTTATACTTTATACGCGACATTAGTATAACCGAACTCCAATTTGGAACTCCTGAGCTTTTTGGAAGAGCAAATTTTCTGTGACTTTTAACCATGCAAAAATTGATATATAGCGACTCATAATTATATATAGCCCTCATATAAACCAATCCCCTGACTTGACTTCCGGAACCTCTTGGAGAAGTTAATTTCATCCGATCCGGTTGGAATCTGGTATGTGATGTTAGTAAGTGACCTCTAACACGGCTATCGGTAGCTGTTACCATAACCCAAGTAATTCGATTGTGGATGATAGTTCTCAGTAGAACTTTGTACGCAATCCAAAGTGTTGGGTACATAAGATTCGGCCTGGCAGAACTTTTGGTAATTGTTACTTGTTAGTATTAATTTGGTAGCGTAAGCGTTAAGCAGCCATCCCAATAAATTTCTAGACAATCCCTGAAATCTTGCAATTTCTTTATATTCTCTCTTTAGTAGGTATTTTACAATTTTCTGGATGCCATTAAGGAGTTCAGCCAGAATTATACACATAGTTTTTCATAGTAGTCATTTATTCAATTATATTTTGCTTAGCTATATTTGTGAAAAATCTCCAAGGATATTTTGAACATTTAAATCAGTTTCGTTGTTACTATTTGTTTTATTCTTCATCGTTTCTGAGGCTATGGGATACAAAATGAATGACGTTGCACAGCACAAGATAAGAAATTCCATTGTTCTAAGTAAGAAGCTCCACTTGGGAGCAGTTGTAAATTTAAACAAACTAAACTGAATGAAGTTGCTGCAATGGAAGGCAGATCTGGAAAGTAATGTATCTCACAGTCAACCAAAAGGGAAAAATACATATACATAACTTTTTGAAAATTTGTATACCTACCACAATATTTATGAAACTTTGTCGCTACCCTACGGGAAATTGGTGCGAATTACTACCGACAGACATATCACAGGACTGGTACCGGTGCTCCAGTTTGTCGCAATTTTTATACCCTCCATCATAGGATGGGGGGTATATTTACTTTGTCATTTCGTTTTTAACACATCGAAATTTTGCTCTAAGACCCCATAAAGTATATATATATATATTCTGGGTCGTGGTGAAATTGTGAGTCGATCTAAGCATGTCCGTCCGTCCGTCTGTTAAAATCCCGTTAACTTCCGAACGAAATAAGCTATCGAATTGAAACTTGGCACAAGTAGTTGTTATTGATGTAGGTCGGATGGTATTGCAAATGGGCCATATTGGTCCATTTTTACGTATAGTCCCCATATAAAGGGACCCTCAGATTTGGCTTGCGGAGCCTCCAAGAGAAGCAATTTTCATCCGATCCGGCTGAAATTTGGTACATGGTGTTGGTATATGGTCTCTAACAACCACGCAAAAATTGGTACACATCGGTCCATAATTATATATAGCCCCCATATAAACCGATCACCAGATTTGGCTTGCGGAGCCTCAAAGAGAAGCAAATTTCATCCGATCCGCCTGAAATTAGGTACATGATGTTGGTGTATGGTCTCTCACAACCACGCAAAAATTGGTCCACATCGCTCCATAATTATATGTAGCCCCCATATAAACCGATCCCAGATTTGGCTTGCGGAGCCTCCAAGAGAAGCAACTTTCATCCGATTTGACCTCCGGAGCCTCTTGGAGGAGCAAAATTCATCCGATCCGGTTCAAATTCGGAAAGTGGTGTTAGTATATGGCCTCTAACAACCATACCAAAATTGGTCCATATCGGTCTATAGTTGTATGTAGCCGATCTCCAATCACACAAAAATTGGTCCATATCGATTAATAATCATGGTTGCCACTCGAGCCAAAAATAATCTACCAAAATTGTATTTCTATAAAAAATTTTGTCAAAATTTTATTTCTATACAAAATTTTGTTAAAATTTTATTTCAATAGAAAATTTTGTTAAAATTTTATTTCTATAGAAAATTTTGTCAAAATTTTATTTCTTTAGACTATTTGTCAACATTTTATTTCTATAGAAAATTTTGTGAAAATTTTATTTCTATAGAAAATTTTATTTGTATAGAAAATTTTGTCAAAAGTTTATTTCTATAGAAAATTTTGTTAAAATGTTATTTCTACAGAAAATTTTGTTAAAATTTTATTTCTATAGAAAATTTTGTTAAAATTTTCTTTTATAGAAAATTTTGTCAAAATTTTATTCCTATAGAAAATTTTGTCAAAATTTTATGTCTATAGAAAATTTTGTGAAAATTTTATTTCTATCGAAAATTTTGTTAAAATTTTATTTCTATAGAAAATTTTGTTAAAATTTTATTTCTGTAGAAAATTTTGTTAAAATTTTATTTCTATAGAAAATTTTGTCAAAATTTTATTCTATAGAAAATTTTGGAAAAATTTTATTTCTATAGAAAATTTTGTGAAAATTTTATGTCTATAGAAAATTTTGTCAAACTGAATTATATACGTATTTGATCGATCTATTTTAATTTAATATACATCACGTATGAACTTACGTACAATTTAGAAGACGGTGTTAGGAGGTTTTAAGATACCTTGCCATCGGCAGGCGTTACCGCAACTTAAGTAATTGGATTGTGGATGGCAGTGTTTAGAAGAAGTTTCTACCCTCAACAAAAAAAAATCGCTTCTGTAACATATACTCCCAAACATATTTTGCTTCAAGCATATAAATTTTTGGGTATTGCCCAAACATTTATATGTTTGATTTCTTCCAATATATAATATGTTTGAAAGCATATTGGTCTTAACAATATAATATGTTTGGGTAGTCTAAGTTCCAAACATTTTGTATTTTTCCATCCAAATTCAATAATGTTGTCTTCCAAAAAACTATATGTTCTTATGTGAACATATAATATGTTTGGAAACATTTTGAACCCAAAAATATTATATGCTTAGAAGAATTCTCTCCCAAAGAAGATTGTGCCCAAATTTTTTTTTCTACCTAATTGTATAATCCCTCACATTTTTCTCACTTCCACGAGTTTTAGCACCTTTTTCTGTAATACAAACATTTTTGAAGAAATTATTATATTTTATAATTTTTTTAATTTTACCTTTTGCCGGACGGGGATTCGAACAGCGGACTACACAGTTTGTAAGCCAGCACACAAACCACTGGCCTACGTAGCTGTTGTGGTCATCAAGAGATAATTTTCGTTATAAGTTATATTTATATAGCATAGCTTGCGGCGCCCACGAGCCGATGGAAACATAACATTGTTTAACAACATAACATTGTTAAACATACGTTTGTTGGCAGCGTGGAGCAGTGGTTGGTCATCCGCCTTGCGTGACAGGGGACCTGGGTTCGATCCCGGCTTCGACCAACACCATTTTTTCTTAAATATATTTTTTAACATATATTCCAGATACGTTCGGAAGTTCCCGAAAAGGTGTTCAGCATTACATACTATTATATTAAATTTTTACAACGAAATTGTAAAGTGTGTTTTATAAAAGACTTAAAGTCAGAAAAGAAAAGTGCTTGATATAAACGAAATGGACTGAGTTCAAATCAAATATTATTTTTTTATTGCAACAATAAAAATTGTGTAACAAATAAAGGTTTTTGTATACAAATTTTCGAAGAAATTCAAAAACTCTTACAAAAGAAGAACGTGAAAGTCGAGTATATATAAATATTTTACCATCGAATCCTAAGGTTAACGATAACCATTCAAAAGCACATTATATTTAAATTCTAAACAGTAATTTTAAAACAGCACATACATTTATTTTGGTGTGAACAATTGTTTGCTAGCATGTAACACCATTAATTTAGAAATACACATAAATATATAAATTTTTATTAACGAATAATTTTGTACTTAGTTTAATTCTTAAGGCCGCTATAAATTGGCATTATCACGTTAAAATGGCCATGTTTACCCTTTTACTTTTCTTTAATAATTTCTTTTAAAGAAAATAAACTTATTCAATTGTTGCTTTGGATCTTTCCCCACCATGTTATAATACAATTTACCGGAAAACGTTGTAATGTTATTCTGGTTTTGCCGCTAAAATGAGAAATAATTTTAGCGGCAAAACTCGAACTCAATGCCCACTTTTATTTTCGAAAAAATCCGTCAACTCCTCTTGGGCTACTCATTAATAAAGAGGAACTAATTTTGTTTTTATAGATCTTCAAAGTTCGATACTTTAAATGAAGTCGTGTTGTCGTTATAATTAAGTGATTTGAAATTTTTGGACTAAGGTCAACTTGACTTTAATAATTCAGAAAAATTCTTTAAAATTAATGAAACTGTCTTTAAATTTGTTGCATCTTGACTACAAGGTAAAAATCATTCAAAAATAGGATATGTTTTTCAATACTTTATTTTAAAGACATTTTTTACTTGAAATATAGCATAATTTCTACTGGAAGTCTTGTTTTTAACGGACATTTTATGGCATATGAAAAAAAGCTGAAAAAGCGAAAAATTGAAATGTGCTTCGTAGAGTCAAGTACACAAAACCCCATTTAAAAGAGAATTGTGTCTTAAAAGCATCCTTACTTGTATTCTCCGCTTCTTTGGTTCGGACATTCTTGCAATTTTGAACTCCAAGTTTTTTCTTCAAACTACAATATTTTCTTTAACATGTGAAAAAACATAGTTATGTCTAATAAATTTTCTTGTATTTGTCGACAAATATTTACTTATTTTTATGACATCGGCGTGATGGCAACGTTTGTAAAACTGTTTAGTTAAAAATTTCGAAAAATATTCAAAATTTACAAAAATTAACCGAAAGTTTTCTTCCTGATGGGTTCACTGTTTTTTCAGTGTAGCGTATAAAAGGATACTCATAATTTAAGTTTTAATTGGCATTCATATTTTGTTACAATTACTACCTCAATGTTTTCGAAACATTATTATCGCCTGAATGCCTTTTGTTATTAGATAACAATGGATGCTCATGTTTATATGCTTGTTCATTAAAATTTACTTCTTTCTAAAATAAACTTTCTAAATAAACGTTGGTTATACAGGAGGATTTTCTTAGTCTATTTAATATTGGTAACAGTCAATTCATTTGCTATTGTAGAGGTATACAAGACTGGGACGGTAGTTGTAGGATATTTGGTTTTGTGGGTAGTAAGTTACTGTTATTAGCGTTGCCTTTTATATTTCGGGATTAGGGAACAAAAACAAAAAAACAAGATCTATTCACTTTTCTATGCGTTTGAACCAATTGTCGATGTACTTTTGCCACTCCGATTGAGGTTTATACAAAAGCATGCATTCTGAATGCATCAACTGCTTCTTAAGGTGTCATAAAACATTGACCTCCCATTTCATTTTTTACGCACGGAAATAAAACGAAATCATTCGGTGCTAAGTCAGGACTATATGGGAGACCCATCAAATTGATGTTTTCAAAAATGCAGTTACTTGAGGTGATGTATGAGAGCTCGCATTGTCGTGGTGAAGAGTGATCCGTTTTCGGCAGTTGGTTTTCCTAATTTCGTGGAAGACAATTGGCAATAAAATGGTTTTGTACCACTAAGAAATGCGACATGTCCAGGTGATCATTTGCTTGGAAGTGCTTGGTGCGCGAGCAACATAGGTAGCACATCTGATACGATATCATAGACGAGTTTCGAAGCACCTCCATTGAATTTTTGGAGCATTTCTTTGTGTAGGATCCAACGCAAATAATCTTTTTATAACCAACACCATAGAATGGTGACGGGGGTATAATAAGTTTGTCATTCCGTTTGTACCACATCGAAATATCGATTTCCGACTATATAAAGTATATATATTCTTGATCAGGGAGAAATTATAAGACGATATAACCATGTCCGTTTGTCTGTCTGTCTGTTGGAATCACGTTACAGTCTTCCATAATGAAACATGCGTGCTGAAATTTTGCACAAACTCGTCTTTTGTCTGCAGGCAGGTCAAGTTTGAAGATGGACTATATCGGTCAGGTTTTTATATAGTCCCCATATAAACGGACTCCCGATTTAAGGTCTTGGGTTTATAGAAAAAGTAGTTTTTTTCCAATTCACATGAAATTGGAAATCTAGAGGTATTTTAGGACCATAAAGAGGTGTGCCAAAAATGGTGAGTATCGGTCCATGTTTTGGTATAGCCCCCATATAGATCGATCTCCCGATTTTACTTCTTGGGGTTATAGAAACTGTAGTTTTTATCCAATTTGCCTGAAATTGGAAATCTACAAGTACTTTAGGACCACAAAGAGGTGTGCCAAAAATGGTGAGTATCGGTCCATGTTTTGGTATAGCCTCCATATAGACCGATCTTCAGATTTTACTTCTTGGGCTTCTCGAGTCCGTAGCTTTTATCCAATTTGCCTGAAATTGGAAATCTAAAGGTATCTTAGGACCATAAAGAGGTGGGGAGTATCGGTCCATATTTTGGTACAGGCCCCATATACACCGATCTCCTGTTTTTATTTCTTGGACTTATAGAATCCGTAGTTTTTATCCAATTTTGAAAATAGAGAGGTATTTTGGGACCATAAAAAGGTATGCCGTAAAGGTAGTGAGTATCGGTCCATGTTTTTATATAGCCCCCATATAGAACGATCTCCAGATTTCACTTCGTGGGCAAATAGAAACCATAGTTGTTATCTAATTTGCCTAAAATTGGAAATCTAGAGGTATTGTAGGACCATAAATGGTGAGTATCGGTCAATGTTTTAGTATAGCCCGATCTCCCGATTTGACTTTTTGGGTTTGTAGAAACCGTAGTTTTTATCCGATTTGCCTGAAATTGTAATTATACTAGAATGTTAAACACGAAACAACGTGTCTCCACATGAACGATTTCACCTCTTGAGAGTATAGAAGGTGCAGTGATCATGAAAATTGCTTGAAACTGAATGTAAAATTTACAAATTTTACTTCTCGTAATCATTTAAATAATGGGGGCGAAAATCTACAGATTTTAGATTTCAAATCAAGGCGTTATTTCACCATTTTCTTTCACACTTACAAGAGATGTTAATATTTCCTCTAAAACGCCAACTAAAATGGTTCTTATAAATCCAGAATCTGATATAGTCTTCATAAGTAAAATGTTTAAATTTATCTTCGGGAAGTGTATTGGTTGAACTGCTCTGCTTGGGAGAATATCTCCCCCCTGAAATTTCAGAGGAAGCTATAATATTTGATTCATGGTGGTGGGTATTTAATATTCGGCCCGGCCGAACTTACTGCTGTATATACTTGTGTGTTGGTCAAATGTTCATCCAATAATGACTAAGATTGTCTCAATACTACGATGGGTCACATGACGATCTTGCAATATGAGTTGGCGCACAGGATCAATGGTTTCAGGAAAAACTAGTGATTTTGAACGAACTTGACGAAATTCGTCTTAGAGTGAACTGGGACCTCTATTGAATTCACCATACCATCAAGAAATATTGATCCATGACGGAGCTTCATCGCCAAAAATTAAATTGAGTTTCTTCCATTTTTTGGGCGAGATGAATCTTTCAAGTTGGTGTAAACAAAACAAATCGCCCTCGCGTGTCGAAATGTTCTGAGCATGTTTGATGCAAAATTGCATAAAAATATCTTGAGATTTAAATATTTCCAATATTTTTTACTAAAGGCGAGTTCGATTCGATGAAAAGGTGTAACACTAGGGTTGCACTAATTATTTCCTAATTATACTTACGGCTAGATTATACACTAAAAAAATGTTTACGTGATATTAAAGATTGCGCAACCTACATTTTAGGATGTACAATTTACAAAAGGACAAATTTCTTTAAAATAATGACATCTTAATTAAAATAAAGAACACACATCTATATACCCTGCGCTACACTGTGGAACAATGTATTATAAGTTAGTGCATATGTTTGCAACACTCAGAATGAGACGAGGTAGGCATACGAGTATGATGTATGTGGCAATATTGCTCAGGGCCATCCCCTGAGTCGATCTAACCATGTCCGTCCGTCCGTCTGTCTGTGAAAAGATTTTTGTAATCAAAGTCTTGGTCGCAATTTTAGTCCAATATGTTATTTTTTTGTTTTTTTTATACCCTTCACCACTACTGTGGTACAGGGTATAATAAGTTTGTGCATTTGTATGTAACGCCAAGAAGGAAAAGTCTGAGACCCATCGTTTAGTATACCGATCGTCTTAGAATTAAATTCTGAGTCGATTTAGCGATGTCTGTCTCTCTGTCTGTCTGTCCGTCTGTCTGTCTGTCTGTTGATGTATTTTTGTGTGCAAAGTACAGCTCGCAGTTTTAGTCCGATTGTCCTAAAATTTGGTATAGGGTCCTGTTTCGGCTCAAAGACGATCCGTATTGATTTTGGAAAAAATCGGTTCAGATTTAGATATAGCTGCCATATATATTTTTCACCGATCTGGTCATAATTGGCGTGTATATGAACCGATCTTCCTCAAATTCCGTACATCCGAATATTTTATGAGTCTCGAAAAACTTGCAAAATATCAGCCAAATCGGTTCAGATTTAGATATAGCTCCCATATATAGCTTTCGCCCGATTTACACTCATTTGCCCACAGAGGCCAAGTTTTTGCTCCGATTTAGTTGAAATTTGCACAGGGAGTAGAATTATCATTATAGCTATGGGTGCCAAATTTGGTTGAAATAGGTTCAGATTTAGATATAGCTCCCATATATAGCTTTCGCCCGATTTACACTCAAATGACCACAGAGGCCAATTTTTTGCTCCGATTTAGTTGAAATTTTGCTCAGGGAGTATAATTATCACTGTAGCTATGCGTTCCAAATTTGGTTGAAATCGGTTCAGATTTAGATATAGCTCCCATATATAGCTTTCGCCCGATTTACATTCATATGACCACAGAGGCCAATTTTTAACTCCGATTTAGTTGAAATTTTGCACAGGGAGTAGAATTAGCATTGTAGCTGTGCGTGCCAAATTTGGTTGACATCGGTTCAGATTTAGATATATGTCCCATATATAGCTTTCGCCCGATTTATACTCATATGACCACAGAGGCCAATTTTTTACTCCGATTTAGTTGAAATTTTGCACAGGGAGTAGAATTAGCATTGTAGCTATGCGTGCCAACTTTGGTTGAAATCGGTTCAGATTTAGATATAGCTCCCATATATGTTTTTCTGATTTCGACAAAAATGGTCAAAATACCAACATTTTCCTTGTAAAATCGCCACTGCTTAGTCGAAAAGTTGTAAAAATTACTCTAATTTGCCTAAACTTCTAATACATATATATCGAGCGATAAATCATAAATAAAATTTGTTGAAGTTTCCTTTAAATTGCTTCAGATTTAAACGTTTCCCATATTTTTTTACTAACATTGTGTTCCACCCTAGTGCATTAGCCGACTTAAATTTTGAGTCTATAGATTTTGTAGAAGTCTATCAAATTCTGTCCAGATCGAGTGATATTTAAATGTATGTATTTGGGACAAACCTTTATATATAGCCCCCAACTCATTTGACGGATGTGATATGGTATCGAAAATTTAGATTTACAAAGTGGTGCAGGGTATAATATAGTCGGCCCCGCCCGACTTTCTACTTTACTTACTTGTTTTTTTTGTAGTGGTTTTCAGGCTGAAATATTAGCAATAAGAGAGGTGACGAATTGGCTGAGAAGTAATGTTCTAAAAAATGTTGGAATTAATATATACTCAGACAATCAACCTGCAATAAAATCCTTGGACTCTGTGTTCCTTAACTCGAAAAAGGCAATCGACTGCCACAAATCTCTCAAAGAGATGGCTAATATGGGTGCCTGATCATAGGAACATACCGGGGAACTGCGAAGCGGATGAGTTAGCAAGGCTAGGGACTACCTTACATATTCCAGGGGAACTAGAATCTGTTGGTATGCCTCTGGCTACCTTCAAGCTCTTACTGCGTGAGAAGGCTGTAATGATGGCAAATGTTCGATGGGTAATAGGTACTTTTAGTTAAATGTGTATCACACTGGACTGAATAGTCTAAGTGAGCCTGAAATTTAATCGCGCTGTATTGTTTGTTTTACAAATTGTTTTCATATAATTTATGAATACCGTGCTTGTAAAATTTTTGTCAACACTATTCATAAAATAAATGTATTAGTTTTTGTGTGCATCACCCAACAGATTTGAATGATTAAGATGGTATCGACTTTGAACTTTCCTTACTTGTTTTACAATGAATTTTCGCCACCATATACAATGGAAAGGAAATCGGCTGTAAGTGCCATAAATTAAATTTCAAATATCCGTTATACTTGCAAAACATTGTAATAATGTGACTCCGAAAAAAAACATCCACTATTAGTGTTACACGCGCGCCCCAAATTACTATGAATTTTAATTATACTCACTCAGTTTAAGATAGCACTGCATGTAGAAGTCATCACCCAATATGGTATTCAGTAGTCCCAGAATACCCTGCGGAAACTCTGTAATTAGAAACAACAGGAGTACAGCCAAAAGCATACGAGTCGTCCTATCTGTTTGCTTCTCCTTCTCCAACGTTTTACTATTCTTGCGAGGCTTCTGATGTGGCGCCTCCGCCGACGACTGTTTCTCCCCTTTGACTGTCTTGTCATTTACCATGGGCTTCATGCCATTTGCAGCATTTGTGGTAAGCATTTTTCGCCTACGCTTGGCCTCCAGTAGGGCCATTATCAAACGTATTGACAGTATGGTAAGGGCAATACAAGGAATCAATTTGATGACTACACTGTAGATGAGGAACGTGGTGTACTGCAGGGTTTTGTTGTGCAATGCCAATTCACTGTGATACAGGCGATATGTAATGACCGTGCGCACTACCTCTGTACCCGGACTAGTTACAGCAGTGGTAGTAAAATCCAGTGAGGTTGTTATAGTGGAGCTGTCTACGTTCGGGTGGGAAGAATTGACAACCATTGTTACGAGCGATTCAGCATTACTGGCATTTTGCCATTGGCTTTGATAACCTGTTCCATTTGCTGCTGCTGCAGTTACACCATCCAGCCTGGAACCTATTGATCCATGATCCATGTAATAATCAATCACATATTGTGTAAGGGGTTCGAAGGACACTCTGCCATTAGCATGAATTGTATCACGATATTTTGCTATGGATGTTACCAGATACATGGAAGGTGATACGACCAGCAAGCATACTACATATGCCGATGTAATCGTTATCATGGTGGTGCGCATGCCGCACCATTGGCGATTCTTTTGCGGATAAGCTACGGCAATGTATCGCCATACGGCCAATGTCACAGTTAGCCATATGGAGATGGTATGCAGTACTTGACCAAATATGGAATGGAACTTGATGAAGCAAGCCCAAGAATAGCTAAGTTTGTGCTCAAGATCAAGATGATCCCAGAGTATGTAGTCGTGTATTGTATAGGGTATGTACTCAAGCATTACTGCCAAATCAGCAACGGCGAGTCCTGTTAAAATGGCATTTGTGGGTGACCGCATTTCACGACGCGATAGAACAATAATGTTCAACGTGTTTGCTATGGTACCCAGAATGCAGACAATCAGTGATATATAACCATGCACATTTTTGTAGCTAAATATAAAGAAATTTTATAGAGAGAACAATTAGAAAGTTAGTTTATATTTTAACACAAATAATAAAATTAACGTATTTTTATTCCAAAAAATATTTGTTTATAGTTAAGTGTTATTATTTATTCGAAAATTTTGACAGCCCAACTAAATGTTCCTTATCCCAATTTTCGTGACTGCTGGCAACGGCGCAAGTGTGCGTGACCGTGATTTACCAACCAAAATGTCGGGCCTCAGCGTGTTCTCGAAAATAATTACTTCTTGAGTGTGCGTGAGTAACGAGTTTCGGAAAACTTTTATCCGATCTGCCTGAAATTCAAAATCCAGAGATATATTGGTTTCATAAATGAATGTGCCGAATATAGTGTGTATCTGTCTACGGTTTAGTGTAGCCCCTATATAGCCCGATCTCCCTCCCTCGAACCATACAATGCTTAAGTAATGCTAATCAAAAAGAAGCTATTTCAAAACCTACATTAGTTCTGTTGATCATTGCCTTTTATTGTTACTTTTGATTATTTAAAATGTCTAAAATTTATATTAAATCTATATTAAAACAAGGAAGGAAAGTCTAAAGTCGGGCCCTGCACCACTTTGTAGATCTAAATTTTCGATACCATATCACATCCGTCAAATGTGTTGGGTGATATATATAAAGGTTTGTCCCAAATACATACATTTAAATATCACTCGATTTGGACAGAATTTGATAGACTTCTACAAAATCTATAGACTCAAAATTTAAATTGGCTAATGCACTAGGGTGGAACACAATTTTAGTAAAAAACCAGATCGGTAAAAAATATATATGGCAGCTATATCTAAATCTGAACCGTTTTTTCCTAAATCAATAGGGATCGTCTTTGAGCCGAAACAGGACCCTATACCAAATTTTAGGACAATCGGACTAAAACTGCGAGCTGTACTTTGTACACAAAAATACATCAACAGACAGACGGACATCGCTAAATCGACTCAGAATTTAATTCTAAGACGATCAATATACTAAACGATGGGTCTCAGACTTTTCCTTCTTGGCGTTACATACAAATGCACAAACTTATTATACCCTGTACCACAGTAGTGGTGAAGGGTATAAATATGGGAAACATTTAAATCTGGAGCAATTTTAAGAAAACTTCGCAAAAGTTTATTTATGATTTATCGCTCGATATATATGCATTAGAAGTTTAGGAAAATTAGAGTAATTTTTACAACTTTTCGACTAAGCAGTGGCGATTTTACAAGGAAAATGTTGGTATTTTGACCATTTTTGTCGAAATCAGAAAAACGTATATATGGGAGCTATATCTAAATCTGAACCGGTTTCAACCAAATTTGGCGTGCATAGCTACAATGCTAATTCTACTCCCTGTGTAAAATTTCAACTAAATCGGAGTTAAAAATTGGCCTCTACGGTCATATGAGTGTAAATCGGGCGAAAGCTATATATGGGAGATATATCTAAATCTGAACCGATTTCAACCAAATTTGGCACGCATAGCTACAATGCTAATTCTACTCCCTGTGCAAAATTTCAACTAAATCGGAGCAAAAAATTGGCCTCTGTGGTCATATGAGTGTAAATCGGGCGAAAGCTATATATGGGAGCTATATCTAAATCTGAACCGATTTCAACCAAATTTGGCACGCATAGCTACAATGCTAATTCTACTCCCTATGCAAAATTTGAACTAAATCGGAGCAAAAAATTGGCCTCTGTGGGCAAATGAGTGTAAATCGGGCGAAAGCTATATATGGGAGCTATATCTAAATCTGAACCGATTTGGCTGATATTTTGCAAGTTTTTTGAGACTCATAAAATATTCGGATGTACGGAATTTGAGGAAGATCGGT
This sequence comes from Haematobia irritans, assembly GCF_050003625.1. Classification (NCBI taxonomy): domain Eukaryota; kingdom Metazoa; phylum Arthropoda; class Insecta; order Diptera; family Muscidae; genus Haematobia; species Haematobia irritans. The sequence goes on along the minus strand of NC_134400.1, from coordinate 148,609,455 downwards.
TGATATACACGCCAATTATGACCAGATCGGTGAGCAATATATATGACAGCTATATCTAAATCTGAACCGAGGGATCGTCTTTGAGCCGAAACAGGACCCTATACCAAATTTTAGGACAATCGGACTAAAACTGCGAGTTGTACTTTGCACACAAAAATACATCAACAGACAGACAGACAGACAGACGGACATCGCTAAATCGATTCAGAATTTAATTCTAAGACGATCGGTATACTAAACGATGGGTCTCAGACTTTTCCTTCTTGGCGTTACATACAAATGCACAAACTTATTATACCCTGATGGGTCTCAGACTTTTCCTTCTTGGCGTTACATACAAATGCACAAACTTATTATACCCTGTACCACAGTAGTGGTGAAGGGTATAAATATGGGAAACATTTAAATCTGGAGCAATTTTAAGAAAACTTCGCAAAAGTTTATTTATGATTTATCGCTCGATATATATGTATTAGAAGTTTAGGAAAATTAGAGTCATTTTTACAACTTTTCGACTAAGCAGTGGCGATTTTACAAGGGAAATGTTGATATTTTGACCATTTTTGTCAAAATCAGAAAAACATATATATGGGAGCTATATCTAAATCTGAACCGATTTCAACCAAATTTGGCGCGCATAGCTACAATGCTAATTCTACTCCCTGTGTAAAATTTCAACTAAATCGGAGTTAAAAATTGGCCTCTACGGTCCTATGAGTGTAAATCGGGCGAAAGCTATATATGGGAGATATATCTAAATCTGAACCGATTTCAACCAAATTTGGCACGCATAGCTACAATGCTAATTCTACTCCCTGTGCAAAATTTCAACTAAATCGGAGCAAAAAATTGGCATCTGTGGTCATATGAGTGTAAATCGGGCGAAAGCTATATATGGGAGCTATATCTAAATCTGAACCGATTTCAACCAAATTTGGCACGCATAGCTACAATGCTAATTATACTCCCTGTGCAAAATTTCAACTAAATCGTAGCAAAAATTGGCCTCTGTGGTCATTTGAGTGTAAATCGGGCGAAAGCTATATATGGGAGCTATATCTAAATCTGAACCGATTTCAACCAAATTTGACACGCATAGCTAAAATGCTAATTCTACTCCCTGTGCTAAATTTCAACTAAATCGGAGCAAAAAATTGGCCTCTGTGGGCAAATGAGTGTAAATCGGGCGAAAGCTATATATGGGAGCTATATCTAAATCTGAACCGATTTGGCTGATATTTTGCAAGTTTTTCGAGACTCATAAAATATTCGGATGTATGGAATTTGAGGAAGATCGGTTGATATACACGCCAATTATGACCAGATCGGTGAAAAATATATATGGCAGCTATATCTAAATCTTAACCGATTTTTTCCAAAATCAATAGGGATCGTCTTTGAGCCGAAACAGGCCCCTGTACCAAATTTTAGGACAATCGGACTAAAACTGCGAGTTGTACTTTGCACACAAAAATACATCAACAGACAGACAGACAGACGGACATCGCTAAATCAGAATTTAATTCTAAGACGATCGGTATACTAAACGATGGGTCTCAGACTTTTCCTTCTTGGCGTTACATACAAATGCACAAACTTATTATACCCTGTACCAAAGTAGTGGTGAAGGGTATAACTATGTATAATTCTAATAGTGATTTCAAATCTTTTTTATTACCAAATATCAGCTAGTACTGTAATTTATAAGATATCAAATCTTGTTGTACTAGTTTTACAATAATAAATAAATCAAATCAAAATCTATATAGCCCGATCTCATAATTTGATTTCTTGGTCTTCTAGACACCGCAATTTGTATCCAATTACCTGAAATTCAAAATCTAGAGATACTTTACCTCATATAGACCGATCTCCAGATTTGACCTTTTAAGTGTGTAGTCATCCCAATTTGTATGAGATTTGCCTGAAATTCAAAATCAAGAGCGATTTTGGATCCACACAAGGTATATAGCCGAATATAGGGCGTATCGATCGATTTTGATATACCCCCCATAGGGACCGATCTCCCGATTTGACTTCGAGACACCGCAATTTTTATCCATTTCGCCGGAAATTAGAGATATTTTCGGTCCGTAAATAGATGCAGCGAATATAGTGTGGATCGCTCCATGATTTGGTATAGCTCACATGTGTTAAGTCTCCCGATTTCCATGTTGGCATATATGTTTGCTTGGCAGAGTATCTGTCATCAAATCCACCTGAAATTCTATATATGTGTTTTCAAGTAACCTGACGAAGAGATTTCTATGTACTTGTTATAACTCAATTTTTATACCCTGCGCCACACTGTGGAACAGGGTATTATAAGTTAGTGCATATGTGGGCTCCTGAGTCGATATAGCCATTAGAGGTGTGCACGTGAGTGGTATTTTACTCACGCTCATGCACACTCACGATGGAAAAATCTTACTCACGCACACTCACGCACGATATTGTTTGGTAGGACTCACGCACACTCACGAAAAGAAAATGTGTACTCACGCACACTCACGCACGAAAATGTCGTGACACGAAAATACCGTGACTCACGAAAAATGTCGTGACTCACGAATAATTTTTTGAGTAATTTACCTTAGCGACGTGTCTGAAAATATGAGCATTATTAAAATCGAGAGCGTTATTACACTCTTAACATCCCAGGTGTCACAAAAATTGTAAATGAATTTAAGTCTTAAGCGTTTTATGTCGGTGAGCGGGATTATTTTCGAGAGCGTAAATCTTTACTCACGCACACTCACGAAGATAATATTTTCGTGACTCACGCTCACGCACGACATTTTGGTATGTTAATCACACTCACGCACACTCACGCCGTTGCCATGAGAGTGACTCACGACTCACGCGTGAGTCACGAACATTTCGTGTCACGTGCACACCTCTAATAGCCATGTCCGTCTGTCCGTGAACACATTTTTGTAATCAAAGTCTAGGTTGCAAGTATGTGTTTTGGCTCAGAATAGAACCCTATTGATTTTGGAAGATATCGGTTCAGATTTAGATATAGCTCCCATATATATATTTCGCCCGATATGGACTTATATGGCCTCAGAAGCCAGAGTTTTACCCTAATTTGCTTAAAACTTTGCACAAAAGAATAATTAGTACTATAGTCAAGTGTGCCAAATTTTATTGAAATCGGTTCAGATTGAGATATAGCTCTCATATGGATCTTTCGCCCAATATACACTTATATGGCCCCAGAAGCCAGAGTTTTAGCCCAATTTGGTTGAAGTTTTGCACTAGGAGTACAATTAGTAGAGTAGTCAAGTGTGCTAAATTTTATTAAAATCGGTTGAGATTTAGATATAGCTCCCATATATATCTTTCGCCCGATTTTCCGTCATATGACCACAGAGTTCAAAGTTGTAGTCCGATCTACGTGAAATTTTGCACAGGGAGTAGACTTAAAATACTAAGTATGCATGTCAAATTTGGTTGAAATCGGTTCAGATGTCTATATAGCTTCCATATATATGCTTTTCCGATTTGGGCAAAAATGACCAAAATACCCACATTTTCCTTATAAAATCGCCACTGCTAAGTCGAAAACTTGTAAAATTGACTCAAATTTTCCTTTACTTCTAATACATATCTATAGACCAATAAATCATAAATACACTTTTGCGAAGTTGCCTCAATATTGATTCAGATTAAAATGTTTCCCATATTTTTATACCCACCACCATAGAATGGTGACGGGGGTATAATAACTTTGTCATTCCGTTTGTAACACATCGAAATATCGATTTCCGACTATATAAAGTATATATATATATTCTTGATTAGGGAGAAATTCTAAGACGATATAACTATGTCCGTCTGTCTGTCTGGCTGTCTGTCTGTCGGTCTGTTGTAATCACGCTACAGTCTTCAATAATGAAGCAATCGTGTTGAACAAACTCGTCTTTTGTCTGCAGGCAGGTCAAGTTCGAAGATGGGCTATATCGGTCCAGGTTTTGATATAGTCCCCATATAAATCGACCTCCCGATTTGGTGTCTTGGGCTTATAGAAATCGTAGTTTTTATCCAATTTGCCTGAAATTTGAAATCTAGAGGAATTTTATGTCCATAAAGAGGTGTGCCAAAATTAGTGAGAATTGGTCCATGTTTTGGTATAGCCCCTATATAGACCGATCTCCCGATTTTACTTCTTGGGATTATAGAAACCGTAGTTTTTATCCAATTTGCCTGAAATTGGAAATCTATAGGTATTTTAGGACCATAAAGAGGTATGCCGAAAATGTTGAATATCAGTTCATATTTTGGTTTAGCCCCTATATAGACCGATCTCCTGATTTTACTTCTTGGGCTTATAGAAACCGTAGTTTTTATCCAATTTTCCTGAAATTGGAAATTTTTCGATCATAAAGAGGTGCGCCAAAAATGGTGAGCATCGGTCCATGTTTTGGTATGATCCCCGTATAAACCGACCACCCGATTTGGGGTCTTGGGCTTATAGAAACCGTAGTTTTTATCCAATTTGCTTGAAATTGAAAATCTACAGGTATTTTCGGGCCATAAACAGGTGTGCCGAAAACGGTGAATATCGGTCCATATTTTATTATAGCCCCCATAAGAACGATCTCCCAATTTAACTCCTTACGTTTGTAGAAACCGTGGTTTTTTCCGATTTGCCTGAAATTGTATATATTCTGGTATTTAAGACTCACAAAAACGTGTATCGGATTAAGTTTTTATCGGTCCATTTGGTAATGCCTCCATATAGACCGATTTCACTTCTTGAGGGTATAGAAGGCGCACAGATCATGAAAATTGCTAGAAACTTAATGCAAAATTTCCAGATTTTACTTCTCGGGTGAAAATCTACAGATATAAGATTTCACATCAAGACATTATTTTATAATTTTCTTTCACACTTACAAGATAATAATGATTCCTCAAAAACTCAAACAAAAATGGTTCTTATAAATCCAGAATCTGATATAGTCCTCATAGATGAAATCTTTAAATTTATCTTCGGGAAATGTCCTCAAGTCCTCAAGCCCTCCTGAAATTTCAAAGGAAACCCTAATATTTGATTCATGGTGGTGGATATTTAAGATTCGGCCCGGCCGAACTTACTGCTGTATATACTTGTTTTTACTAACATAGTGTACCATCCCAGGGCATTAGCTGACTTAAAATGTAAGTCTATAGATTATAAATTTTGTTCTGATGGAGTCACATTTAAATGTATGTATTTGGGACAAAAATTTGACAGATTTGATATAGTATCGAAAATGTGGATTTAAAAAGTGGTGCAGGGTATAATATAGTCGGCCCCGCCCCGACTTTAGACATTCCTTACTTGTTTTGTTTCAAATAGGTTCAAAACAGAGTAAGAATTAATAAAATGGTATTAACTATTTAAATGTTGTCGAAAAAATGCTAATGCTAGGATATGACTACTAACTCATCACAGAATTTTCTGTAAGAATGTGGGTATTGTGACCATATTTGCCTAAACCGGAAGAACAAATATATGGAGGCTTTATATAAATCTGAACCGCTTTGGATTAAATTCGTCACATTTAAATATAATGTTAATTGTTTTCGCTGTATAAAATATCAAGTAAATTTTAATAAAATCCAATAGAAAACAAGTAAGGAAAGTCTAAAGTCGGGCGGGGCCGACTATATTATACCCTGCACCACTTTGTAGATCTAAATTTTCGATACCATACCACATCCGTCAAATGTGTTGGGGGCTATATATAAAGGTTTGTCCCCAATACATACATTTAAATATCACTCGATCTGGACAGAATTTGATAGACTTCTACAAAATATATAGACTCAAAATATAACTCGGCTAATGCACTAGGGTGGAACACAATGTTAGTAAAAAACAAGTAAGGAAAGTCTAAAGTCGGGCGGGGCCGACTATATTATACCCTGCACCACTTTGTAGATTTAAATTTTCGATACCATACCACATCCGTCAATTGTGTTGGGTGCTATATATAAAAGGTTTTTCCCAAAGACATACATTTTAATATCTCTCGATCTTGACAGAATTTGATAGACTTCTACAAAATCTATAGACTCAAAATTTAAATCGGCTAATGCACTAGGGTGGAACACAATGTTAGTAAAAAAAAATATGGAAAACGTTTAAATCTGAAGCAATTTTAAGGAAACTTCGAAAAAGTTTATTTATGATTTATCGCTCGATATATATGTATTAGAAGTTTAGGAAAATTAGAGTCATTTTTACAACTTTTCGACTAAGCAGTGGCGATTTTACAAGGAAAATGTTGGTATTTTGACCATTTTTGTCGAAATCAGAAAAACATATATATGGGAGCTATATCTAAATCTGAACCGATTTCAACCAAATTTGGCACGCATAGCTACAATGCCAATTTTACTCCCTGTGCAAAATTTCAACTAAAAAAGCAAAAAATTGGCCTCTGTGGTCATATGAGTGTAAATCGGGCGAAAGCTTTATATGGGAGATATATCCAAATCTGAACCGATTTCAAGCAAATTTGGCACGCATAGTTACAACGCTAATTCTACTCCCTATGCAAAATTTCAACTAAATCGGAGCAAAAAATTGGCCTCTGTGGCAAATGAGTGTAAATCGGGCGAAAGCTATATATGGGAGCTATATCTAAATCTAAACCGATTTTGCTGATATTTTGCAAGTTTTTCGAGACTCATAAAATATTCGGATGTACGGAATTTGAGGAAGATCGGTTGATATACACGCCAATTATGACCAGATCGGTGAAAAATATAAATGGCAGCTATATCTAAATCTGAACCGATTTTTTCCAAAATCAATAGGGATCGTCTTTGAGCCGAAACAGGACCCTATACCAAATTTTAGGACAATTGGACTAAAACTGCGAGCTGTACTTTGCACACAAAAATACATCAACAGACAGACAGACGGACTGACAGACAGACGGACATCGCTAAATCGACTCAGAATTTAATTCTAAGCCGATCCGTATACTAAAAGGTTGGTCTATGATTACTCCTTCTTGGCGTTACATACAAATGCACAAACTTATTATACCCTGTACCACAGTAGTGGTGAAGGGTATAAATATGGGAAACATTTAAATCTGAAGCAATTTTAAGGAAACTTCGCAAGAGTTTATTTATGATTTATTTGCTCGATAAATATATATATGTATTAGAAGTTTATGAAAATAAGAGACATTTTTAAGACTTTTCGACTAAGCAGTGGCGATTATACAATGAAAATTTTGGTATTTTTACCATTTTTGTCGAAATCAGAAAACCATATATATGGGAGCTATATCTAAATCTGAACCGATTTCCCGCATAGCAACAATGCTAATTCTACTCTCTGTGCAAAATTTCAACTAAATCGGAGTTAAAAATTGGCCTCTGTGGTCATATGAGTGTAAATCGGGCGACAGCTATATATGGGAGATATATCTAAATCTGAACCGATTTCAACCAAATTTGGCACGCATAGCTACAATGCTAATTCTACTCCCTGTGCAAAATTTCAACTAAATCGGAGCAAAAAACTGGCCTCTGTGGTCATATGAGCGTAAATCGGGCGAAAGCTATATATAGGGGAGATATATCTAAATCTCAACCGACTTCAACCAAATTTCGCACGCATAGCCACAATGCTAATTCTACTCAATGTGCAAAATTTCAACTAAATCGAAGTTAAAAATTGGCCTCTGTGGTCATATGAGTGTAAATCGGGCGAAAGCTATATATGGGAGATATATCCAAATCTGAACCGATTTCAACCAAATTTGGCACGCATAGTTACAATGCTAATTCTACTCATTATGCAAAATTTCAACTAAATCGGAGCAAAAAATTGGCCTCTGTGGGCAAATGAGTGTAAATCGGGCGAATGCTATATATGGGAGCTATATCTAAATCTGAACCGATTTGGCTGCTATTTTGCAAGTTTTTCGACGCTCATGAAATATGTACGGAATTTGAGGAAGATCGGTTGATATACACGCCAATTATGACCAAATCGGTGAAAAATATATATGGCAGCTATATCTAAATCTGAACCGATTTTTTCCAAAATCAATAGGGATCGTCTTTGAGTCGAAGCAGGACCCTATACTAAATTTTAGGACAATAGGACTAAAACTGCGAGCTGTACTTTGCACACAAAAATACACCAACAGACAGAAAGACAGACTGACAGACCGACGGACAGACAGACGGACATCGCTAAATCGACTTAGAATTTAATTCTAAGCCTATCCGTATACTAAAAGGTTGGTCTATGATTACTCCTTCTTGGCGTTACATACAAATGCACAAACTTATTATACCCTGTACCACAGTAGTGGTGAAGGGTATAATGATGATAAATATATTCTACCATATTTCTCAGACATACATAAATATATCGGGCGTAAATTACATATTTGTCATGCTTGACTATAGTATCAGTTGTATACTTTGTGCAAAATTTGAAGCAAATAAATATGAAATTCTGACCCCTGAGACCATACAAATACTCCGATTTGTTTTACTAACATTGTGTACGTCTTAGGACATAAGCCGATTTAAATTTTAGGTCTAGAGTTTTTGTAGAAGTGTAAAAAATGTATCCTAACATGTTCACATTAAATATATGAGTGTATAGGAATATAATCCTTTCAAATAAAATCGCTTCTGTACCACATACCCCAAACACATTTTGCTTCAAGCATATATATTTTCAGGATTGGTCCAAACAAAATATTGTTTATATTGTTCAAACATATTATGTTTCACCTTATAGTGGTAGTAAAAAATTTTAATGAAATTTTCATAAGGCGCCAATTGGTTACTTCCATTATTATTCCATTACTTGCAGCATACTCTCTAGGTCTCTCTTTTTAAACACATATATGTTTATAGGCTGCTTCGACGGGAAATTTCCGCATTTATTTATGGATCTCAAATAACTCAAAATTTCTGACAAATCTTATGAACATTTTTGACTGGGAAAAATTTGTTTAAAAAAAATCGGAGATGGGTTTATATGTATTTAAGGTGCTATATCACAAAATTGTCCGGTTCTACTGCTACATTGCCTTAAAATTGTAACTTTATCAAGAGTATATATAGGGTCAATAATCGATATTTTAATATGTTAAAAATGGGCAATACAATTGATAAATTCAGCTCATATTCTAGTAAAACCTGCTTTTGATATCACCGAGACATTTCACCCATATAAATATACTTTGAGTGGCCTGAAATCCAGTACTTCGGTTTTGGTTGTTCGATTAAAACCCCTAATAGAATCTAATTTGTCGAAATATTTCTTTACTCATAGTTACAATGATATGAAGCGTTTCTCAAATTTTGTTTGGCTGGAGCCGTAGTCGAGCAAATTTTCTACGACTACGACTCCAGCAAAATCTTCAGACTCCGATTCCGGTACCGACTCCACAGCCCTGGTTTAGGGTATAAAAATCCAAATTATAACGAATACTTCAAAGTAACAAAATGTTTTCTTAATTCCAAAAAAACTTTAAACCAAACATGCTAAATTCTCAAAATAAGTCTATATTTGAAGCTTTTTTATCTTATATCTAAAGATTCAATATTTCAGTTAGTTTAAGGACGATTTCTTTAAATCAAAAATGTGTTTCTTTATTCTAAGGAAACTTTTCCTTAGTTAAAAGACATGCGACTTTAATGGAGGGACGTAAATTTACAAAATTTATGTCCTAAATTTGATGAAAAAAATTTTGAAGCAAAGATTATAAACTTTATTTTAATAAAAATTTCATTATTTTAAAGAAATTTGTCTTTAATATCACGAAAAAATTTTTTTTAGTGTACACTGAAAAAAATATTGACCTAATATGGAAGATTATGCAAATTTTAGGACTCGAAATTTACGCAATGTTCTTTAAAGTAATGAAATTTTAATGAAAAGAATGTTTATAATCCTTGCATCAAAAATGTTGTTCATTAAATTTAGGACACAAATATTGAACTTTTGCGTCTCTCTGCTGAAGTTGTATATCTTTAAAGTAAAGCAAAGTTTCCTTAAAATAAAGAAAAACATTTTTAATTTAAAGAAATCGTCTTTAACTCAACTGACGTATTGCATTCTTTAATTTAAGATAAAAAGGCTTCAAATATAGGCTAAGACTTATTTTAAGGATTTGCATCTTAGGTTAAAAGTTTTTTTTAGCATTGAGAAAACTTATTAAATATCGCAAAAAGAGAATAAAAATTCGTTAAATGAGATCTTTATCTAATTATACCCTGCGCCACACTGTGGAACAGGGTATTATAAGTTAGTGCATATGTTTGCAACACCCAGAAGGAGACGAGATAGACACATGGTGTCTTTGGCAAAAATGCTCAGGGTGGGCTCCTGAGTCGATATAGCCATGTCCGTCTGTCCGTGAACACATTTTTGTAATCAAAGTCTAGGTCGCAGTTTTAGTCCAATCGACTTCAAATTTGGCACAAGTATGTGTTTTGGCTCAGAATAGATCCCTATTGATTTTGGAAGAAATCGGTTCAGATTTAGATATAGCTCTCATATATATATTTCGCCCGATATGGACTTATATGGCCCCAGAAGCCAGAGTTTTACCCTAATTTGCTTAAAATTTTGCACAAGAAGAACAATTAGTACTATAGTCAACTGTGCCAAATTTTATTGAAATCGGTTCAGATTTGGATATAGCTCCCATATATATCTTTCGCCCGATATGGACTAATGCGGTCCCAGAAGCCAGAGTTTTACCCCAATTTAGTTGAAATTTTGCACAGGGAGTAGAATTAGCATTGTAGCTATTCGTGCCAAATTTGGTTGAAATCGGTTCAGATTTAGATATAGCTCACATATATATGTTTTTCTGATTTCGACAAAAATGGTCAAAATACCAACATTTTCCTTGTTACATCGCCACTGCTTAGTCGAAAAGTTGTAAAAAAAAATTCTAAACTTCTAATACATATATATCGAGCGGTAAATCATAAATATACTTTTGCCAAGTTTCTTTAAAATTGCTTCAGATTTAAATGTTTCCCATATTTTTTTTTTAATTACTAAAATTGTGTTCCACCCTAGTGCATTAGCCAACTTAAATTTTAAGTCTACAGATTTTGTAAAAGTCTATCAAATTCTGTCCAAATCGAGTGCTATTTAAATGTATGTATTTGGGACAAACCTTTATATATAGCACCCAACACATTTGACGGATGTGATATTGTATCGAAAATTTAGATCTACAAAGTGGTGCAGGGTATAATATAGTTGGCCCCGCCCGACTTTAGACTTTCCTTAATTGTTTTTAATTGATTGATCATAGATTTAAAGCCAGGGAGGTCCGTAAAAAATGTCTTTATTTTAAAGAAGCCGCATCTTTGGCTCGCATTCAATACCAAAATTCTTAAGGGAAGGTCAACATCCAAGTAAACTTTTTTTTGAGTGTAGTCTTGATCACGGAGAAATTATAAGACGATGTTAGGTTAGGTTAGGTTAGGTTAGGTGGCAGCCCGATGTATCAGGCTCACTTAGACTATTCAGTCCATTGTGATACCACATTGGTGAACTTCTTTCTTATCACTGAGTGCTGCCCGATTCCATGTTAAGCTCAATGACAAGGGACCTCCCTTTTATAGCCGAGTCCGAACGGCGTTCCACATTGCAGTGAAACCACTTAGAGAAGCTTTGAAACCCTCAGAAATGTCACCAGCATTGCTGAGGTGGGATAATCCACCGCTGAAAAACTTTTTGGTGTTCGGTCGAAGCAGGAATCGAACCCACGACCTTGTGTATGCAAGGCGGGCATGCTAACCATTGCACCACGGTGGTTCCCGATGTTACGATGTCCGTCTGTCTGGCTATCTATTGTAATCAGGCTATATCCTTCAATAAAATGAAATTTTGCGCAGACACGTATTTTGTCTACAAGCAGGTCAAGTTCGCAGATGGGCTACATCGACCTAAGTTTCGATTTTGCCCCCATATAAACCGACTCCCCAGTTGGGGTCTTCAGCACATAGACATTAAAACCTTTATCCGATTTGCATGAAATTCAAAAGGTAGAGGTACTTTTGGTCCATTAATTGGTGTGCCGAATTTGGTGTGATTCTGTCAATGTTCTGGTACTTTTTTCGAAATAAGTGGTATTGGTTTGGCATTGTTTTGAAATTCCAAATTGTGGAGTCTACACGTTTAATATAAAGCACAAATGTGCACATATGTTTTCTCTAGAATACGTAGAATTTTATAAGGAATGCAGTTAAGACAAGTATATAAGGCCATAAGTTCGGCCAGGCCGAATCTTATGTACCCTCCACCATGGATTGCGTAGAAACTTCTACGAAAGACTGTCACTGAATCAGATGAATTTTGGTCTTCCAAGAGGCTCCGGAGGTCAAATCTGGTGATCGGTTTATATGGGGACTATATATAATTATGGACCGATGTGGACCAATTTTTGCATGGTCATTAGAGACCATACAGTAACACCATGTACCAAATTTCAGGCGGATGGGATGAAATTTGCTTCTCTTTGAGGCTCCGCAACCCAAATCTGGGGATCGGTTTATATGGGCGCTATATATAATTATGGACCGATGTGGACCAATTTTTGCACGGTTGTTAGAGATCATATGCTGACACCATGTACCAAATTTCATCCGGATCGGATGAAATTTGCTTCTCTTAGAGGCTCCTCAAACCAAATCTGGGGATCGGTTTATATGGGGGCTAATATAATTATGGACGGATGTGGACCAATTTTTGCACGGTTGTTAGAGATCATATGCTGACACCATGTACCAAATTTCATCCGGATCGGATGAAATTTGCTTCTCTTAGAGGCTCCTCAAACCAAATCTGGGGAGCGGTTTATATAGGGGCTATATATATAATTATGTATCGATGTGGACCAATTTTTGTATGGTTGTTGTAGATCATATGCTGACACCATGTACCAAATTTCAGTCGGATCGGATGCAATTTGCTCCTTTTAGAGGCTCCGCAAGCCAAATTTAGGGGTCTGTTTATATGGGGTCTATATGTAAAACAGGACCGATATGGCCCATTTGCAATACCATCCGACCAACATCAATAAAAACTACTTGTGCCAAGTTTCAAGTCGATAGTTTGTTTCGTTCGGAAGTTAGTGTGATTTCAACAGACGGACGGACATGCTCAGATCGCCTCAGAATTTCTCCACGATCCAGAATATATATACTTTATGGGGTCTTAGAGCAATATTTCGATGTGTTACAAACGGAATTATAAAGTTAATATACCCCCATCCTATGGTGGAGGGTATAGAAATAGAACAATAATCGATATAAGTTCTATTCAGCAAAGCGAAAATCATGAAAATCGGTGCATAATTGCGCGTTTGCCAAGTAAAACAAAATTTCATACATCCGAGGTTTCCAACTTCCAACGTCTATAGGCCAGCCCGTGAACCCACTAGGGACCTACAAACCTGAAAACATAGAGAAAAACATCTCAACTTTGACACAAAGAAAATTATGTTGATATTTTAATCCATTCAAAAGTTACAGATTTGTGACCAAAAAACACGATTTGGATTTGTGGTTTGTAAAATTTATAAAGAAATATTTATTTTTACTCGAAAGAATTTGTCGAGTAATTTGAAGTAAAAAAAAAAATTTAAGAGACATGCATTTTGACATTGTTCTCTTAAAATTGTTTACTACTATTACTATTTTGTGGGGTTGATGAACGGTTTCTAGTAAAAACTAGTAGTACGTTAAGGAACACAACTATCATTGAAATTAGATTCACATAAAATTATTGTGTCCCTAGTTTGTTGAATACTTACTTTGTGTGCAAATTATTTATATTTTCACCGCAATACAGTGCTCCAGTTTCGTTAGATGCCATATTGGATTCGATGAAGTTCGGCTACTGAAATAAGAAAAACGGGAACAATCTAGTGAATAAATTTGTCATTGTGCTCTGTATTCTGTTACTGAGCGCTTTGTTTAATTATGGAGGCAGGCAATTAACAATAAACGGACACATTTATATGGAAAATTTAAGAAACACTGTTGGGATCTGAAAAAGTTGTTGATAGCTCATTAAACAAAGAAAAAAAAATTACGAAAATTGTTCCAATTAAAATATTAATTGATTTTTTTAAAATATTCAATTAAAAATTTCATTGATTAAACAACTTTTTTGAATTGAAATAAAAATTAATCACAACAAGTATATACGGCCGTAACTTCGGCCAGGCCGAAGCTTATGTACCCTCCACCATGGATTGCGTAGAAACTTCTACTAAAGACTGTCATCCACAATCGAATTATTTGGGTTGAGGTAACACTTGCCGATGGCAAGGTATTTTAAAATTTTCTAACACCTAAATTCTAAATTGTAAGTTAGTTCATACGTGGTATATATTAAACTAAACAAAATGACCGATTAAATACGTATATAATTCAGTTTGACAAAATTTTCTATAGAAATAAAATTTTGACAAAATCTTCAATATAAATAAAATTTTGACAAAATTTTCAATATAAATAAAATTTTGACAAAATTTTCTATAGTAATAAAATTTGGACAAAATTTTCTATAGAAATAAAATTTTGACAAAATTTTCTAAAGAAATAAAATCGACACAAAATTAAATAAAATGTTGACAAAATTTTCTATAGAAATAAAATTTTTACAAAATTTTCTATAGAAATAAAATTTGAACAAAATTTTCTATAAAAATAAAATTTGAACAAAATTTTCTATAGAAATAAAATTTTGGCAAAATTTTCTATAGAAATAAAATTTTGACAAAATTTTCTATGGAAATAAAATTTTGTCAAAATTTTCTATAGTAATAAAATTCTGACAAATTTTTTTATAGAAATAAAATGTTGGTAGATCATTTGTGCCTCGACTGATTGGGGATCGGCTATATATAACTATAGACCGATATGGACCAATTTTGGCATGTTTGGTGGCAGCCATATACTAACACCACGTTCAAAATTTCAACCGGATCGGATAAATTTTGTTGCTCCAAGAGGTTGCGGATTTCAAATCTGGGGAACGGTTTATATGGGGGCTATATATAATTATGGACCGATGTGGACAAATTTTTGGATGGTTATTAGAGACCACCGCGGTGCAATGGTTAGCATACCCGCCTTGCATACACAAGGTCGTGGGTTCGATTCCTGCTACGACCGAAAACCAAAAAAGTTTTTCAGCGGTGGATTATCCCACCTCAGTAATGCTGGTGACATTTCTGAGGGTTTCAAAGCTTCTCTAAGTGGTTTCACTAGAATGTGGAACGCCGTTCGGACTCGGCTATAACATAAAAAGGAGGTCCCTTGTCATCGAGCTTAGCATGGAATCGGGCAGCACTCAGTGATAAGAGAGAAGTTCACCACTGTGGTATCACAATGGACTGAATAGTCTAAGTGAGCCTGATACATCGGGCTGCCACATAACCTAACCTAACCTAGAGACCATATACCAACACCATGTACCAAATTTCAGCCAGATCGGATGAAATTTGCTTCTCTTTGAGGCTCCGCAAGCCAAATCTGGGGATCGACTTGAGACTTGGACTTGGAGTATTGGTGTCAATGACAAGGGACCTTCTTTTTATAGTCGAGACCGAACGGCGTTCCACATTGCGGTGAAACAACTTAGAGAAGCTTTGAAACTCTCAGAAATGTCACCAACATTACTGAGAGGGGATAATCCATTGCTGAAAAGCTTTTTGGTGTTTGGTCGAAACTGGAGTTGAACCCACGGCCCATGTATGGCTCCCCTCCCTATTATATAGGGTTATATTCTGATCCAAAACGGACTGACATACACAGAAATTAAATTTTTAATTGATTAAATTTTAATTGAGGTTTTAAAAATATTCCCTATGTATGGCTCCCCTGCCTATTATATAGGGTTATATTCTGATCCAAAACGGACTGACATACACAGAAATTAAAATTTTAATTGATTACAATTTTAATTGAGGTTTTAAAAATATTCAATTAAAAATTTTGAATCTTTAATTAAAACAAAAATCAATCACAAATTATTAATTAATTTTTTAATTGACTTTCAATTAATTTTTATATCCTGCGCCATACTGTGGAACAGGGTATTATAAGTTAGTGCATATGTTTGTAACACCCAGAAGGAGACGAGATAGACACATGGTGTCTTTGGCAGTAATGCTCAGGGTGGGTCCCTGAGTCGATATAACCATGTCCGTCCGTCCGTCCGTCTGTCTGTGAACACATTTTTGTGATCAAAGTCTAGGTCGCAATTTAAGTCCAATCGCCTTCAAATTTGGCACATGTTCCTAATTTGGGTCAGAATAGAACCCTATTGATTTTGGAAGAAATCGGTTCAGATTTAGATATAGCTCCCATATATATCTTTCGCCCGATATGCACTAATATGGACCCAGAAGCCAGAGTTTTATACCGATTTGCTTGAAATTTTGTACAAATATAACACTTAGTCGCGTAGTCAAGTGTGCAAAATTTGATTGAAATCGGTTCAGATTTAGATATAGCTCCCATATATATCTTTCGCCCGATGTGGACTTATATGGCCCCAGAAGCCAGATTTGGTTGAAATTTTGCACTAGGAGTACAATTAGTAGCATAGTTAAGTGTGCACAATTTGATGGAAATCGGTTCAGATTTAGATATAGCTCCCATATATATCTTTCACCCGATATGGACTAATATGGTCCTAAAAGCCAGAGTTTTGGCCCAATTTGGTTAAAATTTTGCACAGGGAGAAGATTTAGCATTGTAGCTATGCGTGCCAAATTTGATTGAAATCGGTTCAGATTTAGATATAGCTCTCATATATATCTTTCGCCCGATATGCACTAATATGGACCCAGAAGCCAGAGTTTTATACCGATTTGCTTGAAATTTTGTACAACTATAACACTTATGTATGGCTCCCCTGCCTATTATATAGGGTTATATTCTGATCCAAAACGGACTGACATACACAGAAATTAAAATTTTAATTGATTACAATTTTAATTGAGGTTTTAAAAATATTCAATTAAAAATTTTGAATCTTTAATTAAAACAAAAATCAATCACAAATTATTAATTAATTTTTTAATTGACTTTCAATTAATTTTTATATCCTGCGCCATACTGTGGAACAGGGTATTATAAGTTAGTGCATATGTTTGTAACACCCAGAAGGAGACGAGATAGACACATGGTGTCTTTGGCAGTAATGCTCAGGGTGGGTCCCTGAGTCGATATAACCATGTCCGTCCGTCCGTCCGTCTGTCTGTGAACACATTTTTGTGATCAAAGTCTAGGTCGCAATTTAAGTCCAATCGCCTTCAAATTTGGCACATGTTCCTAATTTGGGTCAGAATAGAACCCTATTGATTTTGGAAGAAATCGGTTCAGATTTAGATATAGCTCCCATATATATCTTTCGCCCGATATGCACTAATATGGACCCAGAAGCCAGAGTTTTATACCGATTTGCTTGAAATTTTGTACAAATATAACACTTAGTCGCGTAGTCAAGTGTGCAAAATTTGATTGAAATCGGTTCAGATTTAGATATAGCTCCCATATATATCTTTCGCCCGATGTGGACTTATATGGCCCCAGAAGCCAGATTTGGTTGAAATTTTGCACTAGGAGTACAATTAGTAGCATAGTTAAGTGTGCACAATTTGATGGAAATCGGTTCAGATTTAGATATAGCTCCCATATATATCTTTCACCCGATATGGACTAATATGGTCCTAAAAGCCAGAGTTTTGGCCCAATTTGGTTAAAATTTTGCACAGGGAGAAGATTTAGCATTGTAGCTATGCGTGCCAAATTTGATTGAAATCGGTTCAGATTTAGATATAGCTCTCATATATATCTTTCGCCCGATATGCACTAATATGGACCCAGAAGCCAGAGTTTTATACCGATTTGCTTGAAATTTTGTACAACTATAACACTTAGTCGCGTAGTCAAGTGTGCAAAATTTGATTGAAATCGGTTCAGATTTAGATATAGCTCCCATATATATCTTTCGCCCGATGTGGACTTATATGGCCCTAAAAGCCAGAGTTTTGGCTCAATTTGAAATTTTGCACTAGGAGTACAATTAGTATTGCAGTTAAGTGTGCAAAATTTGATTGAAATCGGTGCAGATTTAGATATAGCTCCCATATATATCTTTCGCCCGATATGGACTAATATGGTTCTAATAGCCAGAGTTTTTGCCCAATTGGGTTGAAATTTTGCACAGGGAGTAGATTTAGCATTGTAGCTATGCGTGCAAAATTTGATTGAAATCGGTTCAGATTTATATATAGCTCCCATATATAGCTTTCGCCCGATTTACACTCATATGACCAAAGAGGCCAATTTTTTACTCCGATTTAGTTGAAATTTGGCACAGGGAGTAGAATTAGCATTGTAGCTATACATTTTCCCTTTTAAAATCGCCTCTGCTTAGCCGAAAAGTTGTAAAAATTACTCTAATTTTCCTAAACTTCTAATGCATATATATCGAGCGATAAATCAGAAATAAACTTTTGCGAAGTTTCCTTAAAATTGCTTCAGATTTAAATGTTTCCCATACTTTTTTACTAACATTGTGTTCCACCCTAGTGCATTAGCCGATTTAAATTTTCAGTCTATAGATTTTGTAGAAGTCTATCAAAGTCTGTCCAGATCGAGTGATATTTAAATATATGAATTTGGGACAAACATTTGTCGGATGTGATATGGTATCGAAAATTTGGATCTACAAAGTGGTGCAGGGTATAATATAGTCGGCCCCGCCCGACTTTAGACTTTCCTTACTTGTTTTTATTGATATTATCATTTCTGTGATTGAAGACATTTCATTAGCATCAAATGTAGTGTTTTTTGATTTCCAAAAAGCACCGAATTGCCTTTTTAGTGCCTTTTCAAAAAAAGCACAAACTTGGGGCTTTCTGGCATTTTCATTTAGTGCTTTTGGGGTTTTTTTTTTCAATTTGAACAGCATTAGTTTAGTTGACTATATTTTAAATAACTCATAACTGAAATAAATATTAATATTTCCACATTTAATGTCGAAAAAATGTTTTTCTCCTCAAAAAAAAAAATATTTTGAAATGTGAAAGGCATTACTGACCAAAATGAAGTGGATGAAAGCATTCAAAGTGATCAGGTGTACACTTGAATAGAGGTTCAGAATTTCATAAAATTACAAAAGCCACGAAATCTTCTATAATATATCTTAGGAAGTTTTTTTTTTTTGGTAATAGAGCATTGCATTTTAGTTGACTTTAGTAGTTTTTGTGGTATGAGGTGGTATGTTAGAATTTATAATACAGTTTTGGTGCGTTTTGCCTTCCGGGAGTTTGCATCACTGGCACCATGTATCTATCTCGTCTCCTTCGGGGTATTGCAAACATATACATTAACCTTTAATACGCACAGTTTGCATTTTGATGGATATTGATCCACACAATTAAGCAGGGTGTAATGTACTCGAATTTGGGCTATCTTCACACTCTCAAAAAAAAATCGCTTCTGTAACATATGCTCCAACACATTTTGCTTCAAGCATATATATTTTCAGGATTTGTGCAAACAAAATATTGTTTGTATTGTTCAAACATATTATGTTTCACCTTAGGGCATACACTGGTAGAAAAATTTTTTAATGAAATTTTCTAAATTAATATATGTTTACATCCAAGCATTTTATATTTACAAGCATTTTATGCCCCAAACATAATATGTTGTAACATATTAACATATATGTCCCAAACATGTTATGCTAGTTTATGAACATTATATGTTTGCACTTTAAAATATTGTGTTAAAAAATTTGAGTTCCAAACATATAAATTTTACACCCAAACATATGAAAAACAGTTTTTTTCGTCCGTGCACCGGTATGACAAACAAAAACAAATTTTGCTCACCTATTAAACATCCGTAAAAAGTCCATCATCATTATTTCACAAATGTTGTTTGGTGAATAATGTTGGAGTTTAACCCAAAACTTTTCACAAATTCTTTAAATGTCCATTCCGAATTACTTTTTTATTTGTCCTCTAACATTTGTGTTAACGAATTGCAGCCTTTATTAGGATGGGTAAATTAGTGAGCTTGCAACTTATATCTGCTCTCTTCATGCAATGCTTAACATCTATTCAAGCAAATGGCTGCTCGTTTGAGTGCTCTGAATTGTCTCCTTTGTTGTCCCAACTTTCTACGCACAATTACGGACGGTAGGCAAAACTTTGGTAAGCCGATAAAACCACAATGGAGAAAACTTTTTAATTAAAGTTGCTATTGTGGATGGGCATACTTTCTATGTTGAATTTATCAACCATAACATGTGAACAATTATATTTGATTGCTTGGATCCATAGAGTGGCGATGGGGGGAAATGATTGAATTAGCAAAGTACGAGGACAATGAAATGCCCAAGATACCAACATAAAGTTGACCGCAACAATGAGACATCGTAGAATTAAATGTTGATATTTAAGCATTGAAAAGTCACATTTCAAGTCCTTCATTAATTGGAATTGTGAGCACGTCGATACTTGTCATAGCAGATTGATGCACAAAAAAAACACACACACAAAAAACATATCACCAAGCACTGAGTTGTGAGTTCAACGTACAGAACTGATGATAGAAGCATAAAAGCCGGTTCTTTTTCACACGCCGAGAAGGAATATGATCACCTCAAACATGTTTCAAGAGCAAAATGTTATTTTTGTATGGTGACCATGTAACATGTTTGTCACTAAAATGTTATTTTCTCGTCAAATATAACCTGCTTACCGAAATCAGATACATGATTTCCGAGAAAATAACATGGTTGCGAAAACCATGTTACATGGTCACCACCCAAAAATAACATTTTGCTCTTAAAACATGTTTGAGGTGATCATATTCCTTCTCTGAGTGCACTAAAATAATACCATATCGGTCTGATAAAATCTCATGATCTTTGGTACAGCTGTAATAAATTCGGTATTCGGTTTCACTTTCCAAATGTATAGTGGTACTACAATAACCCATTGGATACAAATTGAAATATTTAGTTAAATATGTCTATAAAACTACGCCATTTATTGTGTAAATACATAAAAATGCTTAAGCGATATGTGTTCAGTGGAGCCATTTTTATAAGATTCCGATTTAGCTGTAGCGATTTTACAAGAAAATGGTGGTATTTTGGCCATTTGGCCCTGTGTCACTTAAATCGGATTACAAATTTGACATCTGTGGTCATATGAATGTAAATCGGACGAAATATATATATGGGAGCTATATCTAAATCTGAACCGATTTCAATTAAAGTTAGCACACCCGACAACACTTCTAATTGTTATCCTTGTGCAAAATTTGAAGCAAATCTCTAGCTTCTGGGTCCATATAAGTCCATATTGGGCGAAAATTATATAGGGGACCTATATCTAAATCTCAACCGATTTCAGGAAAATTTAGGACACTAGACTGTACTACTAATTGTACTCCTTGTTCACAATTTCAAGTAATTCGGGGTAAAATGCAGGACATTATAAATGAATATCGGGCGATAGATATAATGGGAGCTATATTTAAATCTGAACCGATTTCTTCCAAAATCTATAGGGATCCATTATGACCCAAGACAGAAACTCGTGCCAAATTTTAAGTCGATTGGACTGAAACTGCGAACTGGACTTTGATTACAAAAATGTGTTCACAGACAGACGGACAGACATGGCTATATCGACTCTGGAAACGATCCTGAGCAATATTGCCAAAGACACCATGTGTCTACATCGTCTCCTTTTGGGTGTTGCAAACATAGGCACTAACTTATAATACCCTGTTCCACAGTGTGGCTCAGGGTATAAAAACTCCAAAGTCAAACTATGGCTAATTATACCCTAAAGCACATAGTGGTCACGGCATATGTTAATAACTTTGATCCGCCAAAAATGTGCCTACCAGAAATATTGATTTTGGACCCCATAAAATATATAGCAATCGACTCAGAATCAGCTCCTGAGTCGATCTAGCGCTAGGTATCCGCCCGTCCACCTGTTCATGTATTTGTTGTTCGCACGATTCCGGTCGCAATTATTAACCGATTTTGATAACATTTGGTACAGGGTGTTTTTTTTTTTGGCTACAAGGACGAACGCTATTGAATTTGGAAGAAATCGGTCAAATTTAGATATAGCTCCCATATATATGTATCGCCAGATGTCGACAAATGGGGTTACGTTGCGCTTTTTTTCAACCGGATTTTTTCAACCAAATTTGGCACAAAGTAATTTTTTTCATAACCCTTCAAGTTTGCAAAATTTCCTCGAAATCGGTTCAGATTTAGATATAGTTCCCATATATATGTATCGCCCGATTTTCCCAAAGTTGGCCCCAAAACCCTTATTTATTACCCGATCTTACTCAAATTTAGCAAACGGTAACCTTCTGTGGTATCAACCAAACCTGCCAAATATCATCCAAATCGGTTCAAATTTAGATACAGCTCCCATATGTATGTATCGCCCGATTTTCACAAATCTGGCCATAAAACCATTATTTATTACCCGATCCTATTCAAATTTAGAAAAAGGTAATCTTCCGTAGTATCAACCAAACCTGCCAAATATCATCTAAATCGGTTGAGATTTAGTTATAGCTGCCATATATATGTATCGCCCGATTTTCAAAAATTTGCCCTAATAATCTTATTTTCATACCCTTCACCACTACTGTGGTACAAGGTATAATAAGTTTGTGCATTTGTATGTAACGCCAAGAAATAGTAGTCATAGACCCATCTTTTAGTATACCGATCGGCTTAATTAAATTCTGAGTCGATTTATCGATGTCCGTCTGTCTGTCTGTCTGTATTTGCAATTTTGTGTACAAAGTACAGCTCGCAGTTTAAGTCCGATCGTCTCCAAATTTGGCACAAAGACAATCGCTATTGATTTTGAAAAAAAAAATCGGTTCAGATTTAGATATAGCTGTCATATATATTTATTACCGATTTGGTCATAATTGACGTATTTATCAACGTATATTCTTAAAACTTCGCACAGGCAAATGTTTTGGGGCTCTTGTGCAAAAAAAAAATGTGCAAAATATCGGCCAAATCAGTTCAGATTTCGATATAGCTCCCATATATTTTTTTATTTTATTTATTCAGGTAGTAAAATAGTAATACATTTTTTTTCATCTTTTTACAAAATATTTAAGAAATGGTATATACGTTTACGTTTTACGTTTTATACAGGTATATGACGTTTTCGACGTTTACAACTTTCTTAGAGTAGAAAATCAAGAAAACCGCTACTGGGACCATCTTTGCTTATTACAAATAAAAATAAATGATACAATATAGAACAAGTATATACGGCCGTAAGTTCGGCCAGGCCGAAGCTTATGTACCCTCCACCATGGATTGCGTAGAAACTTTTACTGAAGACTGTCATCCATGGATTACTTGGGTTGAGGTAACAATTGCCGATGGCAAGGTATCTTAAAACTTCCTAACACCGTCTTCTAAATTTCAAGGTAGTCCATACGTAATATATATTAAACTAAAAAAGGCCGATTAAATACGTATATAATTAAGTTTGACAAAATTTTGTATAGAAATAAAATTCTGATAAAAATTTCTATAGAAATAAAAGTTTGAAGTTTGAAAATTTTTTATAGAAATAACATTTTGACAAAATTGTTTAAAGAAATAAAATTTTGCCAAAATTTTCTATAGAAATAAAGTTTAACAACATTTTCTATAAGAATAACATTTTAATAAAATTTTCTATAAGAATAACATTTTAACAAAATTTTCTATAGAATTAAAATTTTCACAAAATTTTCTATAAATAAAATTTTGACAAAATTTTCTATAGAAATAACATTTTAACAAAATTTTCTATAGAACTAAAATTTTAGTAAAATTTTCTATAGAAATAAAATTTTGAAAAAATTTTCTATAGAAATAAAATGTTGGGAGATTATTTTTGGATCGAGTGGCAACCATGAATATGAATCTATATGGACCAATTTTTGTGTGATTGGGGATCGGCTATATATAACTATAGACCGATATGGACCACATTTGGCATGGTTATTAGCGGCCACATAGTAACACCACGTTGCAAATTTCAACGGGATCTGGGGATCAGTTTATATGGGGGCTATACATAATTATGGACCGATATGGACCAATTCGTGTCCATATCGTGTTTGTTAGAGACCACATACTAACACCACGTTCCAAATTTCAACCGGATCGGATGAATTTTGCTCCTCCAAGAGGCTCCGGAGGACAAATCTGGGGATCGGTTTATATGGGGGCTATATATAATTATCGACCGATATGGACCAATTTTTGCATGGTTGTTAGAGACCATATACTGACACCACGTACCAAATTTCAACCGGATCGGATGAATTTTGCTTCTCTTAGAGGGTCGCCAAACCAAATCTGGGGATCGGTTTATATGGGGGCTACATATAATTATGGACTGATATGGACCAATTTTGGCATGGTTTTAATATACCATATACTAACACCACGTACCAAATTTTAACCGGATCGGATGAATTTTGCTCCACTAAGAGGCTCCGGAGGTCAAATCTGGGGATCGGTTTATATGGGGGCTATATATAACTATGAACCGATATGGACCAATATTTGCATGGTTGTTAGAGACCATATAGTTACACCATGTACCAAATTTCATCCAGATCGGATGAAAAATGCTACTCTTAGAGGCTCTGCAAGCCAAATCTGGGGGTCCAAATGTGGAGACCGATATGGCCCATTTGCAATACCATCCGACCTACATCAATAACAACTACTTGTGCCAAGTTTGAAGCCGATTGCTTGATTCGTTCGGTAGTTAGGGTGATTTCAACAGACGGACGGACATGCTTAGATGGACTCAGATGTTCACCACGACCCAGAATTTATATAATTTATGGGGTCTTACAGCAATATTTCGGTGTGTTACAAACGGAATTACAAAGTTAATCTACCCCCATCCTATGTTGGAGGGTATAACAACCAACTCCATACATAGTATTAGTTGGATTTCCCATAATTCGATTGAGTCGACCCAATTTGTCGGGTATCACAACTGCAAGCAGATAGTTGTTGTAACTGCCAAAAGGAGGTTGGCAATAAATTCGATTATCACAACCATTCTGTACTCTCTGTGTAATACATCGGCTTAGGCTTGCATATAAATTTCATATAAATCTTTCATTCGATATGGCTACAGAGAAAATAATTTCTGTTTGACTGTTGCTAAGATAGCAATTTTCCGCTCAAAGTGTACCAAAACGGTTCATATTTAGATATAGCTCCCATATATCAATTTCGCAGACATGCATTTTTATGACCCCAGAAGGCATAGTGTCAACTTGTGACACCGTGGTGCAATGGTTAGCATGCACACATATAAAGGATTATGGGTTCAATCCCAATTTAAACCAAATACCAAAAAGTTTTTCAGCGGTGGATTATCCTCTCTCAGTAATGCTGGTGACTT
This sequence comes from Haematobia irritans, assembly GCF_050003625.1. NCBI lineage: Eukaryota > Metazoa > Arthropoda > Insecta > Diptera > Muscidae > Haematobia > Haematobia irritans. Next base: position 148,583,929 of record NC_134400.1, on the reverse strand, counting down.
TTCTGAATGTTTCAAAACTTCTCTGCACAGAAAAAAAAATTTACGAAAATGTTTCCAATTAAAATCTTAATTGAGTTTTAAAAAATATTCAATTAAAATTTTAATTGATTCAACATATTTTTTAATTGAAATAACAATTAATCACACAAATTAATAGTATCAATTAAGTTTTTAATTGGATCAATTAATTTTTTAATTGATACTATCATTTCTGTGATTGAAGACATTTCAATTAAAAAATTGATCCAATTAATTAAAATTAATTAATTTCGTGATTGAATCAGAAAAAAATTTTTTTGTGTGTGAGTGGTTTTAACGTTATGTGAAAAGCTGTTCGGTCTCGGCTATAAAAAGGAGGTCCTTATTATTGTGCCAAACATACACGCAGAAAAGGAAAATGATCACCTCCTAGAACAAAATGTTATTTTTGGATGAGGAACATGAAACAAAAAAAAAAATCGGATCGGATAAAATTCGGTAGATGAAATAAAGGAAGAATTGTGCACGGTATAATACAGTCGACCCCGCCCGACTTTAGCATTTCCTAACTTGATTTTCCTGATATCGTGTTGAATTGTAGTTCTTTGTCCATTTCAGTAACGTTTTTTCTTTTTTTTTTCATAGGAATAACTACATTTGATGTGTACAAAATTGATTCTATTTTTGTGAATGGAAGAAGGAAATGTCATAATATCCCCCCAATCAAATCATACGCCAAAATCATTAGAAATAAAAGCTAGACTAATAAACAAACAAATATATAAACAGGGAGAAAATTAACAGACAAACGAATGAAGTCACAAGTGGTATTGATTTTACTTCTTTGTTTGACTTCGAAGCGAAAAAAAAATAAAATCAATTATAAATTGACCCATATTGCGAATTATTATTGTAATTTAATCACATTATGTTACGTATTCGCCCAATAGGCACGACTCATAATCTTTACTGAAGAATGTCATGACTTTTACAGCAATTTCATGAAAAACGGATCAAAATAACGGAGTATTTATTCTCAAGGAAACAAATTCGGAGATGGGATATCCAGAAACGTAACGTGCCTGTAGACCAAAATCGAGTTTGTTCAAAACTTCAGCACGACAGTTTCATTATTAAGGATTGTAGCGTGAATACAAGAGACTGACGGACTAATTGAAATTCGGTTTTTTGCAGGCAGGTCAAGTTCGAAGATGGGCTATATAGGTACAGGTATGGCTATAGCCTCCATATCGACCGATCTCCCGAGTTTACTTCTTGGGTTTCGAGAAACCGTAGTTTTTATCCTATTTGCCTGAAATTGGAAATCTAACAACTATTTAAGGACCACAAATAGGTGTGCCGAAAATGGTGATTTTGGTCCATGATTTGGTATAGCCCCCATATAGACCGATGTCCCAATTTGACTACGTGGGCCTCTATAAACCGTAATTTTTACCCAATTTGCCTAAAATTGGAAATCTAGAGATATTTTAGGACCTCAAAGTGGTGTACCGAATATGCATTGGCTCTTGTTTTGATATAGCCCCCCATATAGACCGATCTCCCGATCTTACTTCTGAGGCTTCTAGAAACCGTAGTGTTTATCCAATTTGCCTGAAATTGGAAATCTACAGGTTTCGAATTGCCATCGTCAATCTTCATCAGGGCCAGGTAATTAAATAAAACACGAGTGAATTGCACTTTACAGTTTTATGACTCAGTCATATAGATACAAAATGTTGGCAACATTTTCTGTAGAAATAACATTTTGACAAAATTTTCTATAGAAATCAAATTTTGATAAAATTTTCAATAGAAATAAAATTTTGGCAACATTTTGACAAAATTTTCTATAAAAATGAAATTGTGATAAAATTTTCGATAGAAATAAAGTTTTGACAAAATAAAATTTTGACAAAATTTTCTATAGAAATAAAACTTTGACAAAATTTTCTATAGAAATAAAATTTTGACAAAATTTTCTATAGAAATAAAATTTTGACAAAATTTTCTATAGAAATAACATTTTGACAAAATTTTCTATAGAAATAACATTTTGACAAAAGTTTTAAAGAAACAAAATTTTGACAACATTTTCTATAGAAATAAAATATTGACTAAAATTTCTATAGAAATAACATTTTGACAAAATTTTCTATAGAAATAAAATGTTGGCAATATCTTGACAAAATTTTCTATAAAAATTAAATTTTGACAAAATTTTCTATAAAAATAGAACTTCGACAAAATTTTCTGTAGAAATGCAATTTTTACAAAATTTTCATAGAAATAAAATTTTGACAAAATTTTTTATAGAAATAAAATTTTGGCAAATTTTTCTATAGAAACAAACATTTGACAAAATTTTCTATAGAAATAAAATGTTGACAAAACTTTCAATAGAAATAAAACTTTGACAAAATTTTCTATAGAAATCAAATGTTGACAAAATTTTCTATACAAATAAAATTTTGACAACATCTTGACAAAATTGTCTCTAAAAATTAAATTTTGACAAAATTTTCTATAAAAATTGAACTTTGACAAAATTTTCTGTAGAAATGCAATTTTGACAAAATTTTCTATAGAAATAAAATTTTCTATAGATATAAAATTTTGACAAAATTTTCTGTAGAAATAAAATTTTGACAACATTTTCAATAGAAATAAAATTTTCTATAGATATAAAATTTTGACAAAATTTTCTGTAGAAATAATATTTTGACAAAACTTTCTATAGAAATAAAACATTGACAAAATTTTCTATCGAAATTAAATTTTGCAAAATAAGATTTTTTGTTTGGTATTTATACCCTGCACCACACTGTGGAACAGGGTATTATAAGTTAGTGCATATGTTTGAAACACCCAGAAGGAGACGAGATAGACACGTGGTGTCTTTGGCAATAATGCTCAGGGTGGGTCCCTGAGTCGATCTAGCCATGTCCGTCTGTCCGTCCGTCTGTCTGTGAACACATTTTGTGATCAAAGTCTAGGTCGCAGTTTAAGTCCAATCGCCTTCAAATTTGGCACAAGTTCCTGTTTTGGGTCAGAATAGAACCCTATTGGTTTTGGAAAGAAAGAAATCGGTTCAGATTTAGATATAGCTTCCGTATATATCTTATATAGCCCCCCATATAGACCGATCTCCCGATTTTACTTCTGAGGCTTCTAGAAACCGTAGTGTTTATCCAATTTGCCTGAAATTGGAAATCTACAGGTTTCGAATTGCCATCGTGAATCTTCATCAGGGCCAGGTAATTAAATAAAATACGAGTGAATTGCACTTTACAGTTTTATGACTCAGTCATATAGATACAAAATGTTGGTAACATTTTCTCTAGAAATAACATTTTGACAAAATTTTCTATAGAAATCAAATTTTGATAAAATTTTCAATAGAAATAAAATTTTGGCAACATTTTGACAAAATTTTCTATAAAAATGAAATTATGACAAAATTTTCTATAGAAATAAAGTTTTGACAAAATAAAATTTTGACAAAATTTTCTATAGAAATAAAATTTTGACAACATTTTCTATAGAAATAAAATTTTGACAAAATTTTCTATAGAAATAAAATTTTGACAAAATTTACTATAGAAATAAATTTTTGACAAAATTTTCTATAGAAATAACATTTTGACAAAAGTTTTAAAGAAACAAAATTTTGACAACATTTTCTATAGAAATAAAATATTGACTACAATTTCTATAGAAATAACATTTTGACAAAATTTTCTATAGAAATAAAATGTTGGCAATATCTTGACAAAATTTTCTATAAAAATGAAATTTTGACAAAATGTTCTATAAAAATAGAACTTCGACAAAATTTTCTGTAGAAATGCAATTTTGACAAAATTTTCATAGAAATAAAATTTTGACAAAATTTTTTATAGAAATAAAATTTTGGCAAATTTTTCTATAGAAACAAACATTTGACAAAATTTTCTATAGAAATAAAATGTTGACAAAACTTTCAATAGAAATAAAACTTTGACAAAATTTTCTATAGAAATCAAATGTTGACAAAATTTTCTATACAAATAAAATTTTGACAACATCTTGACAAAATTGTCTCTAAAAATTAAATTTTGACAAAATTTTCTATAAAAATTGAACTTTGACAAAATTTTCTGTAGAAATGCAATTTTGACAAAATTTTCTATAGAAATAAAAATTTGGCAACATTTTCTATAGAAATAAAATGTTGACAAAATTTTCGATAGAAATAAAAATTTGGCAACATTTTCTATAGAAATAAAATGTTGACAAAATTTTCTATAGAAATAAAATTTTCTATAGATATAAAATTTTGACAAAATTTTCTGTAGAAATAAAATGTTGACAAAATTTTCTATAGAAATAAAATTTTCTATAGATATAAAATTTTGACAAAATTTTCTGTAGAAATAATATTTTGACAAAACTTTCTATAGAAATAAAACATTGACAAAATTTTCCATCGAAATTAAATTTTGCAAAATAGGATTTTTTGTTTGGTATTTATACCCTGCACCACACTGTGGAACAGGGTATTATAAGTTAGTGCATATGTTTGCAACACCCAGAAGGAGACGAGATAGACACGTGGTGTCTTTGGCAATAATGCTCAGGGTGGGTCCCTGAGTCGATCTAGCCATGTCCGTCTGTCCGTCCGTCTGTCTGTGAACACATTTTGTGATCAAAGTCTAGGTCGCAGTTTAAGTCCAATCGCCTTCAAATTTGGCACAAGTTCCTGTTTTGGGTCAGAATAGAACCCTATTGGTTTTGGAAAGAAAGAAATCGGTTCAGATTTAGATATAGCTTCCGTATATATCTTTCGCCCGATTTTCCGTCATATGACCACAGAGTTCAAAGTTGTAGTCCGATTTACGTGAAATTTTGCACAGGGAGTATAATTAAAATACTAAGTATACATGTCAAATTTGGTTGAAATCGGTTGAGATTTCTATATAGCTTCCATATATATGTTTTTGCGATTTGGGCAAAAATGACCAAAAAACCCAAATTTTCCTTATAAAATCGCCACTGCTTTGTCGAAAACTTGTAAAAGTGACCCAAATTATCCTTTATTTCTAATACATATCTATCGACCGATAAATCATAAATACACTTTTGCGAAGTATCCTCTAACGTGGTTCAGATTCAAATGTTTCCCTTATATTTTTTACTAACATAGTGTGCCACCCCAGGTCATTAGCCGACTTACATTTTAAGTCTATAGATTATTAATTTTGGTCAAATTGAGTCAGATTTAAATGTATGTATTTGGGACAAAAACCTTTATATATAGCACCCAACACATTTGACGGATTTGATATAGTATCAAAAATGTGGATTTACAAAGTGGTGCAGGGTATAATATAGTTGGCCCCACCCGACTTTAGACTTTCCTTACTTGTTTTTTTAGTAAATTTGATAGTTCCATCAGTGGCAATTGACATTAATTTCTCATATGATATTTAATGGAAATCTTGTTAACTTTCGTTTAATTGCATTTGGATTACCCAACCTATGGTGGAGGCTTTAAAAATCATTGACCACATTTATTAAATTTACTTTAAGATTCAGTTTAAATGACGTTTGCTTCTTTCTGGCGATGTAGGTAATGAAAGTTCTATAGTTCACGTTCTCTTTCGTTCTTTTTCGAAATACACCGACATTCAAATATACATCCTGTCAAATGCATAATCTAATAATCTAAGAAATATTGACTACCACCTTTGTGAGTCTTTCTGCATTTAAATTCCATTCAGCTGAGAGAGAGAGAGAGAGAGAAACTTTGTATTCTTATTACATGTTCTTTGTTTTATTCCATGGCTTAAGGAGTTATGTTAATCCACGGAAACTATAGTCTTGAAATTTACATGACGTATTCCACACTTCATGTCAGCATTGCATTTGGGGGCTTCCGACAGCATTTGCACACTTAAGCTCCAACATGTTGCCAAAGAAACCTGCAGTTTTGAAGGAAAACAAAAACATAACACCTTTCGTAGGCATTTAGCTAACATTACACAAATTTTCTGATATACAGGGAGGGGAAATTTTTAGCACATTTTGCGTAGGTAATAAACACATGACTATGGTCACGTGGTACCCAAAAATTATTAGAGACTGAAATGGATATGTATAACTCGATATAGACTATATTTGTATATTTAGCGAAAAGAGCATATGCTGCAAAATAAAAATAAAACCTAAATTGGTTATAGATGTGTCAAATATGTTAACACGCTTAGTATATTGGACACGTAATTCGACTTGTGATAAATATGGCCCTTCAAAAAGGCAAATATGTTATCACACAGAAAACATATCACGCAAATGTTTCCAATAAAAATTTTGATTGAAGTTGAACATTTTTTTAATTAATAAATTAATTGATACAACTAACTTTTTAATCAAACTCGTAAGACTAAATCAGTAAAAAAATTCATGGATTTTTTTTTTTTATAATTTTTAAATAAAAATTTATTTGAAACATTCAATTTTTTAATCAAACTAAGAACACAAAGTCAGATAGGAAGTATTTGAAAATAGTTATGTTTTTAATTCAAAAAATTGATTGATATTTGCAGCAGGGCTGTGGAGTCGAGCCAATTTTGCTTGACTCCGACAAAATTATTTACTTCTACAAAATCTATGTACTTTAAATTTAAATCTACCGTTATGGGACGTAACACAATTTTAACAAAAAATAAAAATGCGAGGAAAGTCTATTTAAAGTCGGGCGGGTCGATTATAATATACTCTGCACAACTATGTATTTAGATCTACATTTTGATAAAATCTCAAATCAGACTTCTACAAAATCTCGGGCAATAAAGGGTGATACGGTCAAAATTTGGTCAAGGGAAAACGCGTGTAAATCGGTGAAATCGTTTATTTAAAAAATCAAATTAAATTTCTTTTTCAAGTTCAATTAGTATAAAATTCAGGAAAAATATTCAGTTAGGCTTTCGCTTTTCCAAATACGAATTGCCGGGCCTCACGCTTGACACCTGCCATCAGATTTTGTACAGCCACCTTGTCCACCTTTTTCGCCGCAGAAATCCAGTTTGCCTTGAACTGCTGCTCGTCCTTAGCAGTTTTTTTTTTGGTCTTCTTTAGGTTCCGCTTGACAATAGCCCAGTATTTCTCAATTGGGCGGAGCTCTGGCGTGTTGGGAGGGTTCTTGTCCTTGGGAACCACCTGCACGTTGTTGGCGGCGTCCCACTCCACGGCCTTTTTGCCGTAATGGCAAGATGCCAAATACGGCCAAAACAGTACGGAACAACCGTGTTTCTTCAGGAAAGGCAGCAGACGTTTATTCAAACACTCTTCCACGTAAATTTCTTGGTTGACAGTCCCGGAAGCTATGAAAATGCTGCTTTTCAAGCCACAGGTACAGATGGCTTGCCAAACCAGATATTTCTTTGCGAACTTTGACAGTTTTATGTGCTTGAAAATATCTGCTACCTTTCCCCTTCCTTTTGCCGTATAAAACTCCTGTCCCGGTAGCTGCTTGTAGTCGGCTTTGACGTAGGTTTCGTCGTCCATTACCACGCAGTCAAACTTCGTCAGCATCGTCGTGTACAGCCTCCGGGATCGCGCTTTGGCCGTCGTATTTTGTTTATCATCGCGATTTGGAGTCACTACCTTCTTGTAAGTCGATAGTCCGGCTCGTTTTTTGGCTCGATGCACGGTTGTAGACGATACACCCAGCTTATTTGCGGCATCTCGGAGAGAGAGGTTAGGGTTTCGCTTGAAACTACCGCAACTCTCTTTGTCGTCTCAGCGGCTTCCGGTTTTCGATTTCCCCCCGATCCAGACTTCCTGGCTGTCGACAAACGTTCCCCAAACACTTTAATTATATTTGTAACGGTTGATTTGGCAACTTTTAGCGATTTTGCCAGCTTTGCGTGCGAGTAGCTCGGATTTTCGCGATGCGCGAGCAAAATTTTGATACGCTGCTCTTCTTGCTTGGACGGCATTTTGACAACCGAAGAGTGAATTCCAAAATCAAAACAGGAGCAACATTCTACACACACACACCTTCAAAATGAGGGGTGTTCAGGTTTTTAAATGCAAAATTTAAAGAAATGCGTCAAGTTTATATTGACCAAATTTTGACCGTATCACCCTTTATTTGGGAAATATTGATAATTGTTTAGACAATTTCGCAAAAATGCATTTATGATTCATTCATTGAAAAATTTAAAAATTTGAGTCATTTCTACAAGTTTTCGACTTAGCAGTGAGCATCAGTAAGCATACAATTTTGGAAAAATTTTTGTCTAGTAAATAAAATTTTGCAAAATTTTCTACAGAAACAAAATTTTGACTAAATTTTCTATAGAAATAAAATTTTAGCAAAATTTTTTATAGAAATCAAATTTTGACCAAATATATGGAAATAAAATTTTGACTTAATTTTATATAGAAACAAGTAAGGAAAGTCTAAAATCGGGCGGGGCCGACTATATTATACCCTGCACCACTTTGTAGATCCAAATTTTCGATACCATATCACATCCGACAAATGTGTTGGGGGCTATATATAAAGGTTTGTCCCAAATTCACACATTTAAATATCACTCGATCTGGACAGAATTTGATAGACTTCTACAAAATTTAAATCGGCTAATGCACTAGGGTGGAACACAATGTTAGTAAAAAAGTATGGGAAACATTTAAATCTGAAGCAATTTTAAGGAAACTTCGCAAAAGTTTACTTATGATTTATCGCTCGATATATATGTATTAGAAGTTTGGAAAATTAGAGTCATTTTTACAACTTTTCGGCTAAGCAGAGGCGATTTTAAAAGGGAAAATGTATAGCTACAATGCTAATTCTACTCCCTGTGCCAAATTTCAACTAAATCGGAGTAAAAAATTGGCCTCTTTGGTCATATGAGTGTAAATCGGGCGAAAGCTATATATGGGAGCTATATATAAATCCAAACCGATTTCAATCAAATTTGGCACGCATAGCTACAATGCTAAATCTACTCCCTGTGCAAAATTTCAACCCAATTGGGCAAAAACTCTGGCTTCTAGGGCCATATAAGTCCACATCGGGCGAAAGATATATATGGGAGCTATATCTAAATCTGAACCGATTTCAATCAAATTTTGCACACTTGACTACGCGACTAAGTGTTATATTTGTACAAAATTTCAAGCAAATCGGTATAAAACTCTGGCTTCTGGGTCCATATTAGTGCATATCGGGCGAAAGATATATATGGGAGCTATATCTAAATCTGAACCGATTTCAATCAAATTTTGCACACTTGACTACGCGACTAAGTGTTATTCTTGTACAAAATTTCAAGCAAATCGGTATAAAACTCTGGCTTCTGGGTCCATATTAGTGCATATCGGGCGAAAGATATATATGAGAGCTATATCTAAATCTGAACCGATTTCAATCAAATTTGGCACGCATAGCTACAATGCTAAATCTACTCCCTGCGCAAAATTTTAACCAAAATGGGCCAAAACTCTGGCTTTTAGGACCATATTAGTCCATATCGGGTGAAAGATATATATGGGAGCTATATCTAAATCTGAACCGATTTCAACCAAATTGTGCACACTTAACTATGCTACTAATTTTACTCCTAGCGCAAAATTTCAACCAAATTCGGCAAATAATCTGGCTTCTGGGGCCATATAAGTCCACATCGGGCGAAAGATATATATGGGAGCTATATTTAAATCTGAACCGATTTCAATCAAATTTTGCACACTAGACTGCGCGACGAAGTGTTATATTTGTACAAAATTTCAAGCAAATCGGTATAAAACTCTGGCTTCTGGGTCCATATTAGTGCATATCAAATCCAAAGACTGAAATAAATAAATAAATAAATAAAAAATAAATTTTGGCAAAATTTTCTATAGAAATAAAATTTTGACCAAATTTTCTAATAAAAAATCTATTACTATACAATTTTGGCAAAATTTTCAATATAAATAAAATTTTGACTTAAATTTTTATAGAAATAAAATATCAATAGAAATAAAATTAAAAAAAAAAATTGTGTGACAAACAAATTTTTGCAAAATTTTCTATAGAAATAAAATTTTGCAAAATATTCTATAGAAACAAAATTTTGACTCAATTTTCTGTAGAAATAAAATTTTGACTAAATTTTCTATAAAAAAAATATTTCTATAGCAATAAAATTTTGAATAAATTTTTTATAGAAGTAAAATTTTGACAAAATTTGCTTTAGAAATAAAATTTTGACAAACCTTTTTATAGAAATAACATTTTGACAAAATTTTCTATAAAAAAAAAACTTTAAAAAAATTTTCTGTCAATATTCCACATATGGCCTTAAAATAAAATTAAAAAAAAATAATTTTGGGTATTAAAATGGATCGATCCAGCCCATCTGCTATTCTAACATTCTAGGAAACATCAAAAGATAGCCGTAATTGGAAGTTGATTTTCATTTACAATCATGCTGTACATTGATCGAATGAATAACGCAATGGAAACTAATTTGCGTAAAAACTTGCTTAGTTACAAAAGTGTGAAGTGTTTTAAAAAATCTGGTTTAGCCGGAGTCGGAGTCGAGCACAATTTTTACGACTCCGACTCCAAGACTCCGACTCCGGCTCCACAGCCCTGATTTGCAGTCAACATCAATTAAATTTTTAATTGACTCAGTTAAAAAGCAAATCGGTATAAAACTCTGGCTTCTGGGTCCATATTAGTGCATATCGGGCGAAAGATATATATGAGAGCTATATCTAAATCTGAACCGATTTCAATCAAATTTGGCACGCATAGCTACAATGCTAAATCTACTCCCTGCGCAAAATTTTAACCAAAATGGGCCAAAACTCTGGCTTTTAGGACCATATTAGTCCATATCGGGTGAAAGATATATATGGGAGCTATATCTAAATCTGAACCGATTTCAACCAAATTGTGCACACTTAACTATGCTACTAATTTTACTCCTAGCGCAAAATTTCAACCAAATTCGGCAAATAATCTGGCTTCTGGGGCCATATAAGTCCACATCGGGCGAAAGATATATATGGGAGCTATATTTAAATCTGAACCGATTTCAATCAAATTTTGCACACTAGACTGCGCGACGAAGTGTTATATTTGTACAAAATTTCAAGCAAATCGGTATAAAACTCTGGCTTCTGGGTCCATATTAGTGCATATCGGGCGAAAGATATATATGGGAGCTATATCTAAATCTGAACCGATTTCTTCCAAAATCAATAGGGTTCTATTCTGACCCAAATTAGGAACATGTGCCAAATTTGAAGGCGATTGGACTTAAATTGCGACCTAGACTTTGATCACAAAAATGTGTTCACAGACAGACGGATGGACGGACGGACAGACGGACAGACGGACATGGTTATATCGACTCAGGGACCCACCCTGAGCATTACTGCCAAAGACACCATGTGCCTATCTCGTCTCCTTCTGGGTGTTACAAACATATGCACTAACTTATAATACCCTGTTCCACAGTGTGGCGCAGGGTATAAAAAATATTTCTATAGTAATAAAATTTCGAATACATTTTTTATAGCAGTGAGCATCAGTAAAAAACAAGTATGTACGGCCGTAAGTTCGGCCAGGCCGAAGCTTATGTACCCTCCATCATGGATTGCGTAGAAACTTCTTCTAAACACTGCCATCCAGAATCGAATTACTTAAGTTGCGGTAACGCTTGCCGATGGCAAGGTATCTTAAAACCTCCTAACACCATCTTCTAAATTGTATGCAAGTCCATACGTGGTATATATTACATCAAAAAAGATCGATCCAATACGTATATAATTCAGTTTGACAAAGTAGACATAAAATTTTGACAAAATTTTCTACAGAAATAAAATTTTAACAAAATTTTCTATAGACATAAAATTTTCACAAAATTTTCTATAGAAATAAAAATTTTCACAAAATTTTCTATAGAAATAAAAATTTTGAAAAAATTTTCTATAGAAAGAAAATTTTGACAAAAATTTCTACAGAAAGAAAATTTTAACAAAATTTTCTATAGAAATAAACTTTTGACAAAATTTTCTATAGAAATAAAATCTTGGTAGATTATTTTTGGCTCGAGTGGCTACCATGATTATGAACCGAATAAAATTTGAACAAAATTTTCTATAGAAATAAAATTTTGACAAAATTTTCTATAGAAATAAAATTTTGACAATGATGAAAATTTTATTATGAACCGAATAAAATTTTAACAAAATTTTCTCTAGAAATAAAATTTTGACAAAATTTTCTATAGAAAAAAATTTTGGTAGATTATTTTTGGCTCTAGTGGCACCCATGATTATGAACCGATATGGACCAATTTTTGTGTGATTGGACCAATTTTGGTATGGTTGTTAGCGACCATATACTAACACCATGTTCCTAATTTGAACCGGATCGGATGAATTTTGCTCCTCCAAGAGGCTCCGGAGGTCAAATCTGGAGAACGTTTTATATGGGGGCTATATATAATTATGGACCGATATGGACCAATTCTGGCACGGTTGTTAAAGATCATATATATATATATATATACTAACACCATGTTCCAAATTACAACCGGATTGGATGAAATTTGCTTCTCTTGGAGACTTCGCAAGCCAAATCTGGGGATCGGTTTATATGGGGGCTATACATAATTATGAACCGATGTGGACCAATTTTTGCATGGTTGTTAGAGACCATATACCAACATCATGCACCAAATTTCAGCCGGATCGGATGAAATTTGCTTCTCTTAGAGGCTCCACAAGCCAAATCTGGGGATCGGTTTATATGGGGGCTATATATAATTATGGAGCGATATGGACCAATTTTTGCATGGTTGTTAGAGACAATATACCAACACCATGTACCAAATTTCAGCCGGATCGGATGCAATTTGCTTCTCTTTGAGGCTTCGCAAGCCAAATCTGGAGATCGGTTTATATGGGGTCTATATATAGTTATGGACCGATGTGGACCAATTTTTGCATGGTTGTTAGAGACCATATACCAACATCATGCACCAAATTTCAGCCGGATCGGATGAAATTTGCTTCTCTTAGATTCTCCACAAGCCAAATCTGGGGATCGGTTTATATGGGGGCTATATATAATTATGGACCGATATGGACCAATTTTTGCACAGTTGTTAGAGACCATATACCAACACCATGTACCAAATTTCAGCCGGATCGGATGAAATTTGCTTCTCTTTTAGGCTCCACAAGCCAAATCTGGGGATCGGTTTATATGGGGGCTATATATAATTATGAACTGATATGGACCAATTTTTGCATGGTTGTTAGAGACCATATACCAACACCATATACCAAATTTCAGCCGGATCGGATGAAATATGCTTCTGTTAGAGGCTCCATAAGCCAAATCTGAGGGTCCCTTTATATGGGGGCTATACGTAAAAGGGGACCGATATGGCCCATTTTCAATACCATCCGACCTACATCAATAACAACTAATTGTGCCAAGTTTCAAGTCGATAGCTTGTTTCGTTCGGAAGTTAGCGTGATTTCAACAGACGGACGGACGGACGGACGGACATGCTTAGATCGACTCAGAATTTCACCACGACCCAGAATATATATACTTTATGGGGTCTTAGAGCAATATTTCGATGTGTTACAAACGGAATGACAAAGTTAATATACCCCCATCCTATGATGGAGGGTAAAAAAAAAATTGAGAAAATTTGCTATAGAAATAAAATTTGACAATTTTTTTAAAATTTTGAAAAAATTATCAATAAAAATACAGTTTTAGAAAAATTTTTGTGTAGTAAATAAAATTCTGCAAAATATTCTACAGAAACAAAATTTTGACCAAATTTTCTATAGAAATTAAATTTTGACAAAATTTTCTAATAAAAAAAATTATTACTATAACATTTTTTTAGTAATAAGCTTAGTCTGTAAGGATTGTAATGCAAATCCAAAGACTGAAATAAATAAATAAATAAATAAAAAATAAATTTTGGCAAAATTTTCTATAGAAATAAAATTTTGACCAAATTTTCTAATAAAAAATCTATTACTATACAATTTTGGCAAAATTTTCAATATAAATAAAATTTTGACTTAAATTTTTATAGAAATAAAATATCAATAGAAATAAAATTAAAAAAAAAAATTGTGTAACAAACAAATTTTTGCAAAATTTTCTATAGAAATAAAATTTTGCAAAATATTCTATAGAAACAAAATTTTGACTCAATTTTCTGTAGAAATAAAATTTTGACTAAATTTTCTATAAAAAAAATATTTCTATAGCAATAAAATTTTGAATAAATTTTTTATAGAAGTAAAATTTTGACAAAATTTGCTTTAGAAATAAAATTTTGACAAACCTTTTTATAGAAATAACATTTTGACAAAATTTTCTATAAAAAAAAAACTTTAAAAAAATTTTCTGTCAATATTCCACATATGGCCTTAAAATAAAATTAAAAAAAAATAATTTTGGGTATTAAAATGGATCGATCCAGCCCATCTGCTATTCTAACATTCTAGGAAACATCAAAAGATAGCCGTAATTGGAAGTTGATTTTCATTTACAATCATGCTGTACATTGATCGAATGAATAACGCAATGGAAACTAATTTGCGTAAAAACTTGCTTAGTTACAAAAGTGTGAAGTGTTTTAAAAAATCTGGTTTAGCCGGAGTCGGAGTCGAGCACAATTTTTACGACTCCGACTCCAAGACTCCGACTCCGGCTCCACAGCCCTGATTTGCAGTCAACATCAATTAAATTTTTAATTGACTCAGTTAAAAAATAATTGGTATAAGGCTTCTAGAAACCATAGTTTCTATCCGATTTCCCTGAAATTGAAAATCTAGAGGTATTTTAGGACCGTAAATATGTGTGTCGAATATGGTGTACATATGTAGGTCCTTTGCTTGCTATAGCCCGCATATGGACCGATCTTCCGATTTTTTTTCTTGAGCTTCCAGAAATCGTAGTTTTTATCCATGTTGCCTGAAATTTGAAATCTAGAGGTTTTTTTAAGACCATAAATAGGTCTTTAGAAAATGGTGTATATCGGCCCATGTTTTCGTATAGACCGTTCTCCCAATTTACTTCTTGGGGTTCTGGAAGCAGTAGTTTTTATCTAATTTGAAATCTGCACGCAAAAAACTAAATCTTTCTTCCAAAACGAAATTTTAGACAAACAAGTAAGGAAAGTCTAAAGTCGGGCGGGGTCGACTATATTATACCCTGCACCACTTTGTAGATCTAAATTTTCGATACATTTAAATATCACTCGATCTGGACAGAATTTGATAGACTTCTACAAAATCTATAGACTCAAAAATTTAAGTCGGCTAAAGCCCTAAGGTGGAACACAATGTTAGTAAAAACAAGTAAGAAAGTCTAAAGTCGGGCGGTGCCGACTATATTATACCCTGCACCACTTTGTAGATCTAAATTTTCGATACCATATCACATCCGTCAAATGTGTTGGAGGCTATATATAAAGATTTATCCCAAATACATACATTTAAATATCACTCGAACTGGAAGAATTTGATAGACTTCTACAAAATCTATAGACTCAAAATTTAAGTCGGCTAATGCACTAGGGTGGAACACAATGTTAGTAAAAATATGGGAAACGTTTAAATCTGAAGCAATTCTAAGGAAACTTCGAAAAAGTTTATTTATGATTTATCGCTCGATATATATGTATTAGAAGTATAGGAAAATTAGAGTCATTTTTACAACTTTTCGACTAAGCAGTGGCAATTTTACAAGGCAAATGTTGGTATTTTGACAATTTTCGATATCAGAAAAACATATATATGGGAGCTATATCTAAATCTGAACCGATTTCAACCAAATTTGGCATGCATAGCAACAATACTAATTCTGCTCCCTGTGCAAAATTTTAACTAAATCGGAGTTAAAAATTGGCCTCTGTGGTCATATGAGTGTAAATCGGGCGAAAGCTATATATGGGAGCTATATCTAAATCTAAACCGATTTCAACCAAATTCGGCACGCATAGCAACAATGCTAATTCTACTCCCTGTGCAAAATTTCAACTAAATCGGAGCAAAAAATTGGCCTCTGTGGTCATATGAGTGTAAATCGGGCGAAAGCTATATATGGGAGCTATATCTAAATCTGAACCGATTTCAACCAAATTTGGCATGCATAGCTACAATGCTAATTCTACTTCCTTTTTAAAATATTTCAACCAAATTGGGGTAAAACTCTGGCTTCTGGGACCGTATTAGTCCATATCGGGCGAAAGATATATATGGGAGCTATATCTAAATCCGAACCGATTTCAATAAAATTTGGCACACTTGACTATAGTACAAATTGTTCTTCTTGTGCAAAATTGTAAGCAAATAAGGGTAAAACTCTGGCTTCTGGGGCCTTATAAGTCCATATCGGGCGAAATATATATATGGGAGCTATATCTAAATCTGAACCGATTTCTTCCAAAATCAATAGGGATCCATTCTGAGCCAAAACACATACTTGTGCCAAATTTTAAGTCGATTGGACTAAAACTGCGACCTAGACTTTGATTACAAAATGTGTTCACGGACAGACGGACAGACGGACATCGCTATATCGACTCAGGAGCCCACCCTGAGCATTTTTGCCAAAGACACCATGTGTCTATCTCGTCTCCTTCTGGGTGTTGCAAACATATGCACTAACTTATAATACCCTGTTCCACAGTGTGGAGCAGGGTATAACAAAGATCGTTTCTCATATGCATTCATATAAAGGGTTATGGAAGGAAGTTTATTTGAAAGAAAAGTGTATACTTTTGTGATAAAGGTTTATTCTTTTCCAGGACAATTTCATAAAGACTAACTCAAAAAAAAAAACAATCTATTCTGGCTAATTGCATTTTCCCTCACATATTTCTCACTGCAACGAGGTTTTTTTTAGTTCTTAGCACAGCTTTTCTGTAATACAACCACTGTAGAAGAAATTATTAAATTTTGTATTTTTATACCCTCCACCATAGGATGGGGGTATTAACTTTGTCATTCCGTTTGTCGCACATCGAAATATTGCTCTAAGACCCCATAAAGTATATATATCCTAGGTCGTGGTGAAATTCTGAGTCGATCTGAGCATGTCCGTCCGTTTGTTGAAATCACGCTAACTTCCGAACGAAACAAGCTATCGACTTGAAATTTGACACAAGTAGTTGTTATTGATGTACGTCGGATGGTATTGCAAATGGGCCATACCGGTCCACTTTTACGTATAGCCCCATATAAGAGAAGCAAATTTCATCCAATCCGGCTGAAATTGGGTACATGGTGTCAGCATTTGATCTCTAACAACCATGCAAAAATTGGTGCACATCGGTTCATAATTATATAGCCCCCATATAAACCGATCCACAGATCGCAAATTTCATCCGATCCGGCTGAAATTTGGTACATGGTGTTAGTATATGGTCTCTAATGACCATGCAAAAAATGGTCCATATCGGTCCATAATTACATATAGTCCCCATATAAACCGATCACGAGATTTGATCTTCGGAGCCTCTTGGAAGACCAAAGTTCATCTGATTCAGTTGAAATTTGGAACGTTGTGTTAATATATGGTCTCAAACACCCATGCATAAATTGGTCGAAATCGGTCCATAATTATATATAGCCCCTATATAAACCAATCCCCAGATTTGACCTCCGGAGCCCCTTGGAAGAGCAAAATCCATCCGATTCGGTTGAAATTTGGAACGTGATGTTAGTATATGGTATTCAACAACCATGCAGGAATTGGTTCATATCAGTCCATAATTATATATAGCCCCCATATAAACCGATCCCCAGATTTGACCTCCGGTGCCTTTTGGAGAAGCAAAATTTATCCGATCTGTTTGAAATTTGGTACGTGATGGTAGTATATTATATTTAAAAACCATGCCAAAAGTGGTCCCTATCAGTCCATAATCATATATAGCCCCCATATAAACCGATCCCGGTATTTAGTTTTGAAGCCTCTTGGAGGAGCAAATTTCATCCGATTCAGTTGAACTATGGTACATTGAGCTAGTATATGGCCGTTAACAACCATGCCTTACTAGGTCCATATCGGTCTATAGTTATATATAGCCCTCAGATAAATCGATCCCCAATCACACAAAAATTGGTCCATATCAAGTTCATAATTGTATATAGCCCCCACATAAGCTACCCCCATATTTCAATTCTGACTCTCTACGTACCGTGCAAAAGTCGATATCGATTCGTAATTATTTGTAGACTTACCTATACATGCCTTTTTTGTGTGATATATACCACGTATCGACTAACTCACATTTTAGAAAACGATGTTAAGAAGTTTTAAGATACCACAACTCAATTAATTCGATTGTGGTTGACAGTCTTTCGTAGAAGTTTCTACGTAATCCATGGTGGAGGGTACATAAGATTCGGCCTGGCCGAACTTACGGCCGTATATATTTGTTTTTATACCCTGTGCCACACTGTGGAACAGGGTATTATAAGTTAGTGCATATGTTTGCAACACCCAGAAGGAGACGAGATAGACAAAAATTCTCAGGGTGGCCTCTTGAGTCGATTTAGCCGTCTGTCCGTGAACACATATTTGTAATCAAAGTCTAGGTCGCAGTTTTAGTCCAATCGTATTCAAATTTGGCACAAGTATGTGTTTTGGCTCAGAATAGAACCCTATATATTTTGGAAGAAATCGGTTCAGATTTAGATATAGCTCCCATATATATATTTCGCCGATATGACTTATATGGCCCCAGAAGTCAGAGTTTTACACTAATTTGCTTAAAATTTTGCACAAGAAGAACAATTAGTACTATAGTGTGCCAAATTTTATTGAAATCGGTTCAGATTTCCATGTAGCTCCCATATATATCTTTCGCCCGATATGGACTAATACGGTCCTAGAAGCCAGAGTTTTACCCCAATTTGGTTGAAATTTTGCACAGGGAGTAGAATTAGCATTGTCGATATGCGTGCCAAATTAGGTTGAAATCGATTCAGATTTATATATAGCTCCCATATATAGCTTTCGCCCGATATGCACTAATACGGTCCCAGAAGCTCATATGACCACAGTGGCCAATCTTTTACTCCGATTTAATTGAAATTTTGCACAGGGAGTAGAATTAGCATTGCCGATATGCGTGCCAAATTAGGTTGAAATCGGTTCAGATTTATATATAGCTCCCATATATAGCTTTCGGCCGATTTACACTCGTATGGCCACAGAGGCCAATTTTTTGCTCCGATTTAGTTGAAATATTGCACAGGGAGTAGAATTAGCATTGTAGCTAAGCGTGCCAAATTTGGTTGAAATCGGTTCAGATTTAGATATATCTCCCAAATATAGCTTTCGGCCGATTTACACTTCTATGGCCACAGAGGCCAATTTTTTGCTCCGATTTAGTTGAAATTTTGCACAGAGAGTAGAATTAGCATTATAGCTATGCGTGCCAAATTTGGTTGAAATCGGTTCAGATTTAGATATAGCTCCCATATATATATTTTTCTGATTTCGACAAAATTGGTCAAAATACCAACATTTTCCTTGTAAAATCGCCACTGCTTAGTCGGAAAGTTGTAAAAATGACTCTTATTTTCCTAAACTTCTAATACATATATATCGAGCGGTAAACAATAAAAGAAACTTTTGCGAAGCTTCCCTAAAATTGCTTCAGATTTAAATGTTTCCCACATTTTTTACTAACATTGCGTTCCACTCTAGTGCATTAGCCGACACAAATTTTGAGTCTATAGATTGTGTAGAAGTCTATCAAATTCTGTCCAGATCGAGTGATATTTAAATGTATGTATTTGGGACAAACCTTTATATATACCACTGATGTGACATGGTATCGAAAATTTAGATCTACAAAGTGGTGCAGGGTATAATATAGTCGGCCCCGCCCGACTTTAGACTTTCCTTACTTGTTTTTTTTTATTAATTTTACCTTTCGCCTGGGTACACTCATAGAAAAAATCATGCACGGCGTGCTCATTTCAAAACGATTCGTTCATGAAAGTGAATCAACACACATGTGGTGTCAAACTGTTAACAGGCGGTGTCAATCTGACAACGATAAAATGGCACCATGCGTTGTCAAAACAACAACCAGCGTTCATGATCTGACAACGTTATGGTTACGACTTTATAAACAAAATTAAAAAAAAAAGTCCGCTAGCGTGACTCGAACCTGTGTTTCCTGCACCATACGCGTTAACAGTCACCTTAGCACATTGCACCACCGAGGGAGTTGCCATAATAACGTCTAACGATTATTTTAAGACTTTTCATGGCCAAAGAAAAACGAATGCCGTTCATGAAATCGTGAACGCCCGTGGACGAAATTGTGAACATTCCGTTTTGATTTTTTGTGAACGTTTCCGTTTCATTTTGTCACCGTCCGTTCACGACTATGGAACGTAATTTTTTCTATTAGTGTACCGTGGAGCAGTGGTTGGTACGTCCGCCTTGCATACCAAGGGTCCTGGGTTCGATCCCTGCTTCGACCGAACACCAAAAAGTTTATTTTTTGTGTTTACATATATTCCAGATATGGAAGACTCCGAAAAGGTGTTCAACATTACATACTAATATATTAATTTTTTACTATGAAACTATGTATGTCTTATTAAAGACTTAAAGTCAGAAAAGAACATTGCTTGGTATAAACGTTCAAAAATAATTTTTTTTATTGAAAAAATAAAAATTTTTTTGGTGATAAAAGTTTAAAATTTTCGAAGAAATTCCAAAAAAAAAAAAAAAAACTAACAAAAGAAAAACGTTTTCCTTAACCGTTTTCGAAACGTTTTGTTCCTTTGCGTGTAGAGGTTTTTTAGGGCCAAAAGTAGGTGTTACGAATATATTGTGTATCGGTACAGATTTTGGTATATCTCCCTTACAAGCCACCCTCCTATTCGGAGTCTAGATTCTGTAGGTTTTTCACAACCACAATTAAGTGTGTTGAATTTGGTGTGTATCGGTGCATGTTTTTGGCATAGCACCCATGTAGACTGATAACCAGATTTAACCAAAATAGAGAGTAGAATTAACAATTTATTCATGTGTATGAATGGTTAATTCTACTCTCAGTGCAAAATTCCAAGTAAATCGCAATGAAACTTTGACTTCCGGTGATTTGATTTTTATAGCTTTTTATTCCCATTATTGGAGAACTAAAATTTGGAAATTGTACTCATAGTTTCAGGCAATTTAGATGACCCGTGTGCCCTCTATTTTTTTAATTCAGGAGATCGGTCTATATGGGGAATATACCAAAACATGGACCGATATATGGTGTGTATTCGACACATCTCTTTGTGGTTCTAAAACAACTCCAGATTTCCAATTTCAGGCAACTCGGAATAAAATTGCGAATTATCGCCAAAATATGGGGCTATACAAAAACATGGGCACACCACGCTTTGTGGTCTTAACCCTTTCACAGCCGTAATAAAATAAATAACCGCTATTTGCCATATAATAACTTTCAAAGTGTGAGAAAAAATACAAAAAAGAACCCGAAAAAGTATCAGCTATAGTTTTTGTATAAATGTCCATTTACTAGAAACATACAGTAGAAAAATTGTCTCAAATTTTCGTATTTTTTGTTTATTGTTAAAGAAGTTTATAAAAATGCATTTTAGACCTCACCAATATGGACAATATTTATAGCTTATTTAGATTAAAGCCTCTGCTTTACAAAAAAAAAAAAAAAAAACATCGAGAGATAAAACGAAACTAATTGGGAAAATAGAATTTGGTGTCTTTTTATACCCTCCACCATAGGATGGGGGTATATTAACTTTGTCATTCCGTTTGTAACACATCGAAATATTGCTCTAAGACCCCATAAAGTATATATATTCTGGGTCGTGGTGAAATTCTGAGTCGATCTAAGCATGTCCGTCCGTCCGTCCGTCCGTCCGTCTGTCCGTCTGTCCGGCTGTCCGTCCGTCTGTGGAAATCACGCTAACTTCCGAACGAAACTAGCTATCGACTTGAAACTTGGCACAAGTAGTTGTTATTGATGTAGGTCGGATGGTATTGAAAATGGGCCATATCGGCCCACGTTTACGTATAGCCCCCATATAAACCGATCCCCAAATTTGGCTTCCGGAGCAGCAAAATTCATCCGATCCGGTTGAAATTTGGTACGTGGTCTAAGTATACGGTCTCTAACAACCATGCAAAAATTGGTCCATATCGGTCCATAATTATATATAGCCCCCATATAAACTGATTCCCAGATTTGACCTCCGGAGCCTCTTGGAGGGGCAAAATTCATCCGATCCGGTTGAAATTTGGTACGTGATGTTAGTATACGGTCTCTAACAACCATGCAAAAATTGGTCCATATCGGTCCATAAATATATATAGCTCCCATATAAACCGATCCCCAGATTTGACCTCCGGAGCCTCTTGGAGGAGCAAACTTCATCCTACCCGATTGAAATTTGGTACGTGGTGTTAGTATATGGTCTCTAACAACCATGCAAAAACTGGTCCATATCGGTCCATAATTATATATAGCTCCCATATAAACCGATCCCCAGATTTGACCTCCGGAGCCTCTTGGAGGGGCAAAATTCATCCGATCCGTTCGAAATTGGGTACCTGATGTTAGTATACGGTCTCTAACAAGCATGAAAAAATTGGTCCATATCGGTCCATAATTATATATAGCTCCCATATAAACCGATCCCCAGATTTGAACTCTGGAGCCTCTTGGATGAGCAAAATTCATCCGATCCAATTGAAATTTAGTACGCGGCGTTAGTATATGGTCTCTAACAACCATGCAAAAATTGGTCCATATCGGTCCATAATTATATATAGCTCCCATATAAACCGATCCCCAGATTTGACCTCCGGAGCCTCTTGGAGGAGCAAAAGTCATCCGATGCGGTTGAAATTTGGTACATTTCGTTAGTATATGGCCTCTAACAGCCATGTAAAAATTGTCAAATTTTATTACTATAGAAAGTTTTGTCAAAATTTCATTTCTATAGAAAGTTTTATAAAAAGTTTATTTCTATAGCAATGTTTGTCAACATTTTATTACCATAGTAAATTTTGTCAAAATTTTATTTCTATAGAAAATTTTGTAAAAAATTTATTTCTGTAGAAAATTTTGTCAACATTTTATTTCTATAGACAATTTTGTCAACATTTTATTTCTATAGAACATTTTGTCAACATTTTATTTCTATAGAAAATTTTGTCAACATTTTATTTCTATAGAAAATTTTGTCAACATTTTACTTCCATAGAAAATTTTGTCAACATTTTATTTCTATAGAAAATTTTGTCAAGTTTTTATTTCTATAGAAAATTTTGTCAAAATTTTATTTCTATAGAAAATTTTGTCAAACTGAATTATATACGTACTTAATCGGCCTTTTTTTTTTTTTGTTTAATATATACCCCTTATGGACTAACTTACAATTTAGAAGACAGTGTTAAAAAGTTTTACGATACCTTGCCATCGGCAAGTGTTATCGCAACCCAAGTAATTCGATTGTGGATGACAGCCTTTAGTAGAAGTTCCTACGCAATCCATGGTGGAGGGTACATAAGATTCGGCCTGGCCGAACTTACGGCCGTATATACTTGTTTCGAATGTCCTTCTAAGTGGACATCGATAATGAAAGGGTTAAAAGATTTGCGATTTATAGTAGGCCAAGACATCAAATGGAAAGATCGGTCTATATGGTGGGGTTGTACTAAAAACATGGACATGGACACACCATATTCGGCATATCCTTTTGTGGCCTAAATTACCTCTAGATTTCGAATTTTGGGGAACTGGATACAAATTGGGATTTTCGGAAGCCCAACAAATCAAAAAGGAGACATACCAAAACATGAACCGATAAACACAATATTCCATACACCTATTTTTGGTCCAAAAATACGTCCAGATTTCCAATTTCTGGCAAATGGGACTTCGGTCTCTAGAAGCCCACTACTTAAAATCGGCGATCGGTTTATATGGGACCTATATCAAAACATGATATAGCCCAATTTGGAAGAATACCATTATTGAAGGCTGTAGCGTGGTTACAACAGACAGACAGACGGACATGTTTATATCTACCTGATCAAGTATATATATAGTCGGAAGTCGATATTTCGATGTGCTATAAACAGAATAACAAACTTAAAATACCTCCATCACCATTCTATGGTGGTGAAAAAAAAGATTTTGAACCACTGTTTACCATTCTACAACCATCGTATTCGAATGAGCTCATGCAAATTCAAGCGATGCTCCTGCTAAACCGTTTTGAATCAAATTAAGACAATTAACGTAAGTCGCTAGTCGCATTCAAGGACATTTATTTTAACAATTTTATCGAGAATTAAAAACAAGTATATATAGCACTAAGATCGGCCGGGCCGAACCGTAAATACCCATCACCATGAACCAAATATTAGGGTTTCCTTTGAAATTTCAGGAGGGATTGAGGACTTGAGGGCACTTCCCGAAGATAAATTTAAAGATTTCACCTATGAGGACTATATCAGATTCTGGATTTATAAGAACCATTTTTGTTTGAGTTTTAGAGGAATCATTGAGTTTTAGAGGAATCATTGTAAGTGTGCAAGAAAATTATAAAATAACGTCTTGATTTGAATTCTTATATCTGTAGAAGTAAAATCTGGAAATTTTACATTGAGTTTCAAGCAATTTTCATGATCAGTACGCCTTCTACACCCTCAAGAAGTGAAGTCGGTCTATATGAAAGCATTACCAATTGGACCGATAAAAACTTAATCCGATACACGTTTTTGTGAGCCTAAAATACCAGATAATTTACAATTTCAGGCAAATCAGATAAAAACGACGGTTTCTAGAAACGCAAGGATTTAAATCGGGAGATCGTTCTTATGGGGGCTATACTAAAATATGGACCGATACTCACCGTTTTCGGCACACCTCTTTATGACCCGAAAATACCTCTAGATTTCCAATTTCAGGCAAATAGGATAAAAACTTCGGATTCTAGAAGCCCAAGAAGTAAAATCGGGAAATCGGTCTATATGGGGGCTATACCAAAATATGGACCGATACTCACCATTTGCGGCACACCTCTTTATGGTCCTCAAAAACCCCTAGATTTCCAATTTCAGACAAATTGGATAAAAACTACGGTTTCTATAAGCCCAAGACCCCAAATCGGGAGGTCGTTTTATATGGGGACCATACCAAAACATGGACCGATACTCACAATTTTTGGTACACGTATTTGTGGTCCTACAATACCTCTAGATTTCCAATTTCAGATAAATTGAATAAAAACAGCGGTTTCTATAAGGCCAAGAAGTAAAATCGGGAGCTATACCAAAATATGGACCGATACTCACCATTTTTGGCACACCTCTTTATGGTCCTACAATACCTCTAGATTTCCAGTTTCAGGTAAATTGAATAAAAACTGCTGTTTCTATAAGTCCAAGGAGTAAAATCGGGAGATCGGTCTATATGGGGCTATACCAAAACATGGACCGATACTCACCATTTTTGGCACACCTCTTTATGGTCCTACAATACCTCTAGATTTCCAGTTTCAGGTAAATTGAATAAAAACTGCTGTTTCTATAAGTCCAAGGAGTAAAATCGGGAGATCGGTCTATATGGGGCTATACCAAAACATGGACCGATACTCACCATTTTTGGCACACCTCTTTATGGTTATAAAATACCTCTAGATTTCAAATTTCAGGCAAATTGGATAACAACTACGATTTCTATAAGCCCAAGACCCCAAATCGGGAGGTCGGTTTATATGGGGACTATATCAAAACCTGGAACGATACAGCCCATCTTCGAACTTGACCTGCCAGCAGACAAAAGACGAGTTTGTGCAAAGTTTCAGCACGATTGCTTCATTATTGAAGACTGTAGCGTGATTACAACAGACAGACAGAGAGACGGACATCGTTATATCGTCTTAGAATTTCTCCCTGATCAAGAATATATATACTTTATATAGTCGGAAATCGATATTTCGATGTGTTACAAACGGAATGACAAACTTATTATACCCCCGTCACCATTCTATGGTGGTGGGTATAAAAAAACGGCATAAATGTATTAAGGCTAATACACCCAGAGAAGGGATATGATCACCTCAACCATGTTTCAAGAGCAAAATGTTATTTTTGAATGGTGACCATGTAGCATGTTTGTCGCAACCATGTTATTTTCTCGGAGATTATGTGATTGATTTAGGCAAGCATATTATTTTTGGCGAGAAAAGAACATTTTTGCCATAAACATGTTACATGGTCACCATCCAAAAATAACATTTTGCTCTTGAAACATGGTTGAGGTGATCATATTCCTTCTCTGCGTGTATGATTACAAATAAACAAATTGTTAATTGTTCCTTTATGAAAAAAAGTCTTTTTTATTCAGCCCAGTATATACTGAAGTGTTTTTAGGGCCTATACTAAAAGGTCTTATTTTCATATATATCCCAGCAAGAAATTTCGCCTTCAGCAAATCTTCTATGTTAGTCATTTTGTAAAGCTTCTGTGTCCAATGCTCGATAAAATGAGAAAAAATGCCTTTGGTAAAAGAAAAATGAATTACAATTCATATTTAACCACACAATGGATGAAAAATAAAAACATTTCTAATTAAAAATTTTGCATTGCAATGCAAGAGGTTTACACAAAAATCGTATGGTTTTCAATTCTTTTTTTGTATACTAACTCACTCATAGAAAAAAACAGCCAATCAAGAGAAGCTTTTTAGTGCTGAATCGAAAAGAATTTTTACTCCTTAGTTCCATGGAAAATTTTTTAAACTTTATGAATGAACCTCCTAGAAGTTATTCTCATTAAAGTTATCTTATGACATTTATGGGAAGTCATTGACAATGATTGTATTCCACAAAGACTTCAGGCCATCGTCATGCTAGGCAAAAGAAAGGACTGCTTTTCTCTAAAATGCCATCATAACAATGAATGTTCCAGCGATTCTGGTACTCAAAGGAAGTATCCTGGCTTGCTGCAATGCATATTCTCTGGTGATGTTTTCTCTTATTTTTTTCTTTTTTTTTTGTTGGTTTCATGACAGTGTATAAAGTTAAGTTTCCCTTTGGCATTCATTTTACGAGTGCATTCAAATTGTATAGGTCCACACAGTGCCCGTTACGCTATGATGGTATTCTCGCCATTCCAGTTGCTTCGCGGAATACACAAGTCGATAATTTTAAGATCTATCCAAGAGAGATTTTGTACCCTCCGCCATAGGATGGTGGGCATGCTAACCTTGTCATTTCGTTTGTAACACATCGAAATATTAGTCTCAGAGACCATAAAGTCGGCGTCGTAGTGAACATGACACAAGTAGTTGTTATTGATGTAAATCGGAAGTATTGCAAATGGGCTGTATCAGACCACTTTTAGGTATAGAAACCGATCCATAGTGGATTGCGGAGCCACTCGGAGGAGCAAATGTCAGCCGATCCGGTTGAAATTTGATATGTGGTAATAGCATATGATATATAATAACCATGTAAAATTTGGTCAATATCTGTCCATTTTTATACCGTCCACCATAGGATGGGGGTATATTAACTTTGTCATTCCGTTTGAAACACATCGAAATATTGCCTAAGACCCCATAAAGTACATATATTCTGGGTCGTGGTGAAATTCTGAGTCGATCTGAGCATGTCCGTCCGTCCATCCGTCAGTTGAAATCACGCTAACTTCCGAACTAAACAAGCTATCGACTTGAAACTTGGCACAAGTAGTTGCTATTGATGTAGGTCGGATGGGCCATATCGGCCCACCTTTACGTATAGCCCCCATAAAGGGTGATTCTTTTGAGGTTAGGATTTTCATGCATTAGTATTTGACAGATCACGTGGGATTTCAGACATGGTGTCAAAGAGAAAGATGCTCAGTATGCTTTGACATTTCATCATGAATAGCCGAACGATCTGCCACAACGTCGAATTTTCAGTGAATGGGCCCTAGAAAAGTTGGCAGAAAATCCGCTTTTTTATAGACAAATTTTGTTCAGCGATGAGGCTCATTTCTGGTTGAATGGCTACGTAAATAAGCAAAATTGCCGCATTTGGAGTGAAGAGCAACCAGAAGCCGTTCAAGAACTGCCCATGCATCCCGAAAAATGCACTGTTTGGTGTGGTTTGTACGCTGGTGGAATCATTGGACCGTATTTTTTCAAAGATGCTGTTGGACGCAACGTTACGGTGAATGGCGATCGCTATCGTTCGATGCTAACAAACTTTTTGTTGCCAAAAATGGAAGAACTGAACTTGGTTGACATGTGGTTTCAACAAGATGGCGCTACATGCCACACAGCTCGCGATTCTATGGCCATTTTGAGGGAAAACTTCGGAGAACAATTCATCTCAAGAAATGGACCGGTAAGTTGGCCACCAAGATCATGCGATTTGACGCCTTTAGACTATTTTTTGTGGGGCTACGTCAAGTCTAAAGTCTACAGAAATAAGCCAGCAACTATTCCAGCTTTGGAAGACAACATTTCCGAAGAAATTCGGGCTGTTCCGGCCGAAATGCTCGAAAAAGTTGCCCAAAATTGGACTTTCCGAATGGACCACCTAAGACGCAGCCGCGGTCAACATTTAAATGAAATTATCTTCAAAAAGTAAATGTCATGGACCAATCTAACGTTTCAAATAAAGAACCGATGAGATTTTGCAAATTTTATGCGTTTTTAAAAAAAAAAAAGTTATCAAGCTCTTAACAAATCACCCTTTATAAACGGACCCCCAAATTTGGCTTGCCGATCCTCTAAGAGAAGCAAATTTCATCCGATCTGGCTGAAATTTGGTACATGGTGTTGGTATATGGTTTCTAACAACCATGCGAAAATTGGTCCACATCGGTCAATAATTATATATAGCCCCCATATAAAACGATCCCCCGATTTGGCTTGCCGAGTCTCTCAGAGGAGCAAATTTCATCCGATCCGGCCGAAATTCGGTACATGGTGTTGGTAAATGGTCTCTAATAACCATGACAAAATTGGTCCACATCGGTCTATAATTATATATAGCCCCCATATAAACCGATCCCCAGATTTGGCTTGCGGAGCCTCTAAGAGAAGCAAATTTCATCCGATCCGGCTGAAATTTGGTACATGGTGTTAGTATATGGTCTCTAACAACCATGCAAAAATTGGCCCACATCGGTCCATAATTATATATAGCCCCCATATAAACCGATCCTCAGATTTGACCTCCGGAGCCTCGTGAAAGAGCAAAATTCAACCGATTCGGTTGAAATTTGGTATGTGATGTTAATATATGGCCTCAAACACCCATGCAAAAATTGGTAGAAATCGGCCCATAAATATATATAGCCCCCATATAAACCGATCCACAGATTTGACCTCCGGAGCCCCTTGGAAGAGCAAAATTCATCCGATTCGGTTGAAATTTGGTACGTGATGTTAGTACATGATATTTAACAGCCATGCCAAAAGTAGTCCATATCAGTCCATAATCATATATAGCCCCCATATAAACCGATCCCGAGATTTGGTTTTGGAGCCGCTTGGAGGAGCAAATTTCATCCGAATGAGTTGAAATTTGGTACATTGTGCTAGTATATGGCCGTTAACAACCATGTCTAACTAGGTCCACATCGGTCTATAGTTATATATAGCCCTCAGATAAATAGATCCCCAATCACACAAAAATTGGTCAATATGAAGTTCACAATTGTATATAGCCCACATATAAGCGACCCCCATATTTCAATTCTCGCTATGTACGTACCGTGCAAAAGTCCATATCGATTCGTAATTATTTGTAGACTTACCTATACATACCTTTTTTGTCTAATATATACCACGTATGGACTAACTCACAATTAGAAAACGATGTTAAGAAGTTTTAAGATGCCACAACCCAATTAATTCGATTGTGGATGACAGTCTTTCGTAGAAGTTTCTACGCAATCCATGGTGGAGGGTACATAAGATTTGGCCTGGACGAACTTACGGCCGTATATACTTGTTATGTTATACCATCTGCCACAGTATGGGGGGTATATTAACTTTGTTAATCCGTTTGTAGCACATCGAAATATTGGTCTGAAACCCCATAAAGTAAATATATTCTGCACCGTGGTGAAATTCTGACTCGATCTAGCGATGTTCACACGTCCGTCCGTCCGTCTGTTGCAATCACGGTAACTTTCGAAGGAAACAAGCTATTGACTTGCAACTTGGCACAAGTAGTTGTTATTATTGTAGGTCGGTATTGCAAATGGGCCATATCAGACCTTGTTTAGGTATAGCCCCCATATAATCCGACCCCCAGATTTGGCTTGTGCAGCCTCTTAGAGAAACAAATTTCATCCGATCCGGCTTAAATTCGGTACGTACACTGAAAAAAAAGCATACTCGGTTCCAAAGATTTTGTCTTTACTTTAAAAAATGTGGTATTGATTCCGAGCCAAAGAAGCGGAGAATACAAGTAAGGATACTTTTAAGACACAATTCTCTTTTAAATTTAGGTTTTGTGTACTTGCTTCAAGGAATCAAATTTTAATTTTTAGCTTTCTCAGCTTTTTTTCTTCATATGCTATCAAAGTCCTTTAAAAACGAGTTAACGGCAACTTTATTTTCCAAATTAGGACTCGACTTGTAGTAGAAATTATGCTATGTTTGAAGTAAAAAACTTCTTTAAAATAAAGTTTTGAAAAACATGTCCTATATTTGAACGATTTTTTGCTTTGTAGTCAAGATGCAAAAAGACAACAAATTTAAAGACAATTTCATTAAATTTAAAGAATTTTTCTGAATTATTAAAGTCAAGTTGACCTTAACCTATAAATTTTTCATTGAAAAGTTTATCGACTTTTGGACAAGGAAAATAACTTTATTTTAGAGAAATGCGTTCTATGCTAAGCAAAATTTTTATTCGTATTTTAAAGACATGAACTCTTTGACCTCACGACAATATTTTTTTCAGTGTAGTGTTCCTATATGGGTTCTAACATTCATGCACAAATTCGTCCATATGGGTCCATAATTATATAGCCCCCATATAAAGCGATCCCCACATTTTTTTCTTGTGCCCTACGGTGACTCCCGTGGTGCGGATTGCCCGAAATTACACTCAGAAAAAAGAGAACCCTCCCGGAAGGAAAATATCGGTTAATTTCGGAAAATTTTCAATAAACAGGCGATAAAAAATAAAATAAGTGAATATATTTCGACAAATTTTAGAAAATTTATTACACTAATTAATTTTTATACCCTAATCCACATTTTGCCTACCCTAGGAATCGAACTTGCTCTTGGTGTCCGTGTCTGTCCATATATTTGTTATGTGTAGGATTTCGGTCGCAACTATTAACCGATTATGATGAAATTTAGTAAATTAGGACGAATGTTATTTAATTTAGAAAAGTTCGAATTTAACGACTTTTGAACAAGGAAAAACTTTATATCAGAGAAATGCGTCTTCTATGCTAAGCAAGATTCGCATTCGCATTTTAACCCTTCGCTGCATGGAATTGCATATATGATAAGATACATTTTTGCCTATATGGCGCTACTCTTTTGAAAAATTTGCGGTTAGTTTTTTGTCTCTCTCATTGTCTCCAAGATTTTTGGTAAGATTTCTAGTCAGAATTGAACGAAAATAGGGTTTTGGTATCATAAATATACGGAAAACGGTTGTAACATTCTAAAAATTGTTTATCGATGCGAAAATTAAATCATGCAGGGTTAAAGACATGAAATCTTTGGCCTGATGACAATATTTTTGCAGTATAATTGTGTATGGTTCCGTTAAAATGTGCTTGTCCATAAAAGTATGGTTTTAATAACTTGTACCAAAACACATATTACTAGAGTATACTGGACCACATTGTTTTCTTCTTGAATGCATACATCCCAAAAACAGAATCGCTTCTCTAATATATGTCCTAAACAAAATTTGCAGGAAGCATATATATTTTTGGATATTGCCGAAACATTATGATGTTTGTTTTATGTTTTATGTTTTTTTTTTTTTTTTTTTTTTAATTATTATACCCTCCACCATAGGATGGGGGTATATTAACTTTGTCATTCCGTTTGTAACACATCAAAATAATGCTCTAGGACCCCATAAAGTAAATCTATTCTGGGTCGTGGTGAAATTCTGAGTCGATCTGAGCATGTCCGTCCGTCCGTCCGTCTGTTGAAATCACGCTAACTTCCGAACGAAAGAAGCTATCGACTTGAAACTTTGCACAAGTAGTTGTTATTGATGTAGGTCGGATGGTATTGCAAATGGGCCATATCAGTCCACTTTTACGTATAGCCCCATATAAACGGACCCCCAAATTTGGCTTGCGATTGCTCTAAGAGAAGCAAATTTCATCCGATCCGGCTGAAATTTGGTACATGGTGTTAGTATATGGTCTCTAACAACCATGCAAAAATTGGTCCACATCGGTCCATAATTATATATAGCCCCCATATAAACCGATCCTTCGATTTGGCTTGCGGAGCCTCTAAGAGAAGCAAATTTCATCCGATCCGGCTGAA
Source organism: Haematobia irritans (assembly GCF_050003625.1). Classification (NCBI taxonomy): domain Eukaryota; kingdom Metazoa; phylum Arthropoda; class Insecta; order Diptera; family Muscidae; genus Haematobia; species Haematobia irritans. The sequence continues at coordinate 148,551,368 of NC_134400.1, read as the reverse complement.
ATTTGGTACATAGTGTTAGTATATGGTCTCTAACAACCATACAAAAACTGGTCCATATCGGTCCACTTTTACGTATAGCCCCCATATAAACGGACCCCCAAATTTGGCTTGCGATCGCTCTAAGAGAAGCAAATTTCATCCGATCCGGCTGAAATTTGGTACATGGTGTTAGCATATGGTCTTTAACAACCATGCAAAAATTGGTCCACATCGGTCCATAATTATATATAGGCCCCATATAAACCGATCCTTCGATTTGGCTTGCGGAGCCTCTAAGAGAAGCAAATTTCATCCGATCCGGCTGAAATTTGGTACATGGTGTTAGTATATGGTCTCTAACAACCGTGCAAAAATTGGTCCATATCGGTCCATAATTATATATAGCCCCCATATAAATCGATTTCCAGATTTGTCCTCCGGAGCCTCTTGGAGGAGCAAAATTCATCCGATCCGGTTGAAATTTGGAACATGGTGTTAGAATGTGGTCTCTAACAAACACGCGAGAATTGGTCCATATCGGTCCATAATTATATATAGCCCCCATATAAACCGTTCCCCAGATTTGATCTCCGGAGCCTCTTGAAGGAGCTAAATTCATCCGATCCGGTTGAAATTTGCAACGTGGTGTTAGTATAAGACCGCTAATATCCATGTCAAAATTGGCCTATATCGGTCTATAGTTATATATAGCCGATCCCCAATCACACAAAAATTGGTCCATATCGGTTTATATTCATGGTTGCCACTCGAGCCAAAAATAATCTACCAAAATTTTATTTTTATGGATAACATTGTCAAAATATTATTTCTATAGAAAATTTTGTCAAAATTTTATTTCTATAGCAAATTTTGTCAAAATTTTATTTTTATAGAAAATTTTGTCAAAATTTTATTTCTTTAGAAAATTTTGTCAAAATTTTATTTCTTTAGAAAATTTTGTCAAAATTTTATTTCTTTAGAAAATTTTGTCAAAATTTTATTTCTTTAGAAACTTTAAACTTAATTATATACGTATTTAATCGGCCTTTTTTGGTTTAATATATACTACGTATGGACTACCTTGTAATTTAGAAGACGGTGTTAGGAAGGTTTACGATACCTTGCCATAGGCAAGTGTTACCGCAACCCAAGTAATTCGATTGTGGATGACAGTCTTCAGTAGAAGTTTCTACACCCTCAAAAAAAATCGCTTCTTTAACATATGTTCCAAACATATTTTGCAGGAACCACATATATATTAGTGGATACTGCCGAAAGATTAATATGTTTGTTTTATGTGAACATATTATATGTTTGGAAGCATTTTGAGTCCAAAAATATTATATGCTTGGAAGAATTTTTCCCAAAGACGATTCTGCTTATTGCCTAACATACTCGTAATTTTCACATCCACGAAATATTTTAGTTCTTGGCACCTTTTTCTGTAATACAAATAATGTTGAAGAAATTATTCACTTTTATAAATTTTTTAAATTTTACCTTTCGCCTGCACGGAGAATCGAACCGAGCACCATACAGTTTGTAAGCCAACACACTATCCACTGGATTACGTAGCTGTTATAGTCACCAGAAGATAATTATCGTTATAAATTACATTTATATTGCATAGTTTGCAGCGCCCACGAGCCCATGCAAACACAACATTATTTAACAGAAACATACATTTGTTTGCCACGTGGAGCTGTGGTTAGCATGTCTGCCTTGCATGCAAAGGGTCATGGGTTCAATCCCTGCTCCGACCGAACACTTTTTTTTATTTTTAATTTACACATTTATATTTATACTATATTAAATATTTATAATGAAACTTCGAAATGTGGGTTATTAAAGATTTATAGTCAGTAACAGTGCTTGATATAAACGAAATTGACTGATTTTTGGATAAAATATGTTTTTACTGCAAAAATAACAATTTTGTAACAAAAAACTGTTTTTGGTACAAAACTTTAAAATTTGGAAGGAATTCAAAAACTCTAACAAAAGAAGAACGTGGAGTCGAGTATAAACATACATAAATAATTTTATAATATAAACATAAATTTAGTTAGGCGTGAACAGTTTTTTACTAGCATTTAACACCGTCGCTCTAAAATGCCTTTTATTTTTTGTTTTTTCTTTAATAATTCATTTTAAAGAAAATAAACTTTTTAAATTGTTTTAGCTGCAAAACTCGAATTTAATGACCGCTTTTATATGTGAAGGTGTCCGTCAACTCCTTGTGGACTACTTATTAATAAAGAGGAACTAAACTTTGTTTTTATACATTTTACTGTGTAATTTTTCACTATTTCCTCCTTATTTCATTTTACTGTCCCAACTCTAAAAAGAGTATAGTGCCCTTTCGTTATTTTTATGAAGACCCCTGATTTCTTTTAATGAACCAAGAAAAAAATTGTGCCCATAATGCCAAAATGATAAACAAAACACATGTCCACACATACATAAAATGCTGCTCTCAAGGCGAAAACATATGCTGTTTGTTTTTCCAATGTCTATTCTCTTGGTTCCGAATGTCTATTCTCTTTATTCAAATTAAATAATATTTAGACTTAAGCATATCAAATTTTTGGCCTTATCATAAAACAATTTTCCGAAACAACATACTAGCGGTTTCACAGAAATTGTTCTCGTTTGATTCTTTCGCTGTTATGTTGATATCTTTCGTCAACTCTCCCAGTTTCCATCTCTATTTCTTTCTCTATACTCTCTGTCGCTTTGAATAAAATATCACAACATATGTATGTTTAGTCGAAATTTGTAAATTTATATATGTTTGCTTTCACACATATGATTTTTATGAAACATTCATGCCACAAACATAATATATTTTAACATATCAACATAGATGTCCCAAACATTTAGTGTTAGTTTAGGAACATTACATGTTTGCACTTAAATATATTGTGTTTTAAAATTGTGCCCGAAACACATTTTGTCTATATCGGAACATATGAAAAACATATTTTTCTAACAGTGTACGCAATACATGGTGGAGGGTACATAAGCTTCGGTCTGGCCGAACTTACGGCCGTTTATACTTGTTATTTATTAATGCTATTTATCTTATTTAGATATTTACTTTATTTAAGGCATTATTCTAAATAATTAATGGCATTTACCCATAGGCAAATCTATATACAAAGAGGAAAACTTGTAAACAATTTTCAAGCATTTAATGACTTAGTGGAGTTTATGTAATATTTATAATTATATTAAATCTTGCGGTGCTCTGCGTTTGAGTTTTCTAAAGGTTTCAGAGTTCGTCATTAGATTGGACGCTAATGGATTTGGATGGGCTTCAATTCTGGATTTGTATGCTGTTATTTGAGCCGTAATCTCCTCTTTTATTGTTCGAATATTTAGATCCTTGTAGCCACCGTGGTGCAATGGTTAGCATGCCCGCCTTGCATACACAAGGTCGTGGATTCGATTCCTGCTTCGACCTCACACCAACAATTTTTTCAGCGGTGGATTATCCCACCTCAGTAATGCTGGTGACATTTCTGAGTGTTTCAAAGCTTCCCTAAGTGGTTTCACTGCAATGTGGAACGCCGTTCGGACTCGGCTATAAAAAGTAGGTCCTTTGTCATTGAGCTTAACATGGAATCGGGCAGCACTCTGTGATAAGAGAGAAGCTCACCACTGTGGTATCACAATGGACTGAACAGTCTAAGTGAGCCTTATACGTCGGGCTGCCACCTAACCTAACCTAACCATAGATCCTTGTATAGTAGTTGGATAGTTATATAGGTTGGAGCGGTTGCGATTTGTCGCAATGTTTTTGATTGAAATTGTTGCAAAATTTTTATATTCGTGTTTGATGCAGTCCCCCATAACTGAAATCCATACGTCCATATAGGCTTTATAATACATTTGTAGATGAGAAGCTTATTCTCTAGAGAAAGTTTCGAGTGACGGCCAATTAGAAATTTCATTCTGTTTGACTGGATGCTTAGTGTTTTTCTTTTAGTCTCAATATGTTTTTTCCAAGTCAACTTTCTGTCAAGATGAATTCCTAGATACTTTGCTTCATTTTGCTGAGGAATTTGGATTTGATTCATGTACACCGGCAGACATGTACCTTTCTTAAGACTGAAAGTTGACTTGAAAATGATATTGTTTCGTTAGATCTTATACGCCATTTCAAAAGCCATGATGATAACGAATTTAAATAGTTTTGAAGAATATCACTAGCTCCATTTACAGTTTTATTTACAGCCATTACTGCTGTATCGTCAGCGAAAGTACCTATCAAGACTGTTTGAGATACCGGGAGGTCTGCAGTAACCAGAACATATGTTATAATAAAGGGCCAAGTACGCTTCCTTGAGGTACACCTACATGTATGTTTTTCACTTGGCTCATTTCAGCATTTTCTTGGACGAAGAAATTTCGTCCTGATATATATGACTTAATGAACAAGTAAAAATTTATTGGTAAAAGGTTTTTGATAACCAGGTGACTTCATTAAGTTTTAGTCTTTAATAACTTTTTTACTTCATATTTTGTGAATTTCTCAATTGGTAAGTCCAATTGTTGGCTTTCATTCAGGAAGTCATAAATAAAGTTTGGCAAACTTTCATCGGAATTTGGTGTGAACACACTATGTAAATAGTTTGCAAACTCTTTTGCATTTTCGAGGATGGTTTTGGTCCATGAGTTGTCGGCGTTTCTGATTGGGTGGTTTTTGTTTGGATTTTAGCTTAAGGTCTTCGACATTTTCCACAGAGAGTAATCAGTTGAAGCATCTGGACCAAGGTTTCGTATTTCTCTTTCAATTTTTGAGTTCCGAATATCTTGTAACAGTTTTTGCAGCGTTTTTGTAGCCTTATTTAACAGACTTATATATTCAGGTGATTTACTTATTTGCCATCGTTTTTTATACCATAAACCACATAGTGGTCAGGGTATAATAAGTTTGATCTGCCAAAAATGTGCCTACCAGAAATATTGATTTTAGACCCCATAAAATATATACCGATCGACTCAGAATCACCTCCTGAGTCGATCTAGCGCTTGGTGTCCGTCCGTCCGTCCGTTTGTCCATGTATTTGTTGTGCCTTGGAGGACTATATACATACGATATGATTAGAGAACCTTGCCAGTCCTCCACAATGATATTTGTCGCTTGTATTTCTTCAGAACAGTAGTGGTTTTCTGGATACTGAAATTATAAATCATTTGTCGCAATTTATGGCATTTATACGCTATTTTGATTGCATTCAAAATTTATCGTTTTTAGAAAAACAAATGAATATGATTTTTTTTGAATAATTTTGCACTTAATATCATTTTTACCTTTATTTTGCAAAGTGTCCGGCAACTCCTCTTGGTTGCCCTATTAATAAAGAGGAACCACTTTTTTTAATTTGACTGTTTTTCCGGTGTAGATAAATAACCAATCTCATAAAATACGAATAAAAACTGACTTTTCTCCGAATACAAATTTTAATAATTAAATTTAACCCTAGAAAGTCATCCTTAGTCAAAATGACGATGCGTAAGTTCATTTTTGATCTAAAATACGGCCTTGACGATTGGAAAATTATTAATTTAAGCTATACTAATTTAACCATTTTATGTATTTTCGTTTTATGCTAATTATAGCGTCTTAAAATAGGCCGTAGTCAAAATGACGAAGGGCTACTTTCCAGTTTCCCAAATTTTTTGGGAAAATTCATTAACATGCTAAGCGCATAACCAAAACGAATGCACTTACACAAAAACAACCAATTGTTCTCATTTGGCTCTCTCGCATTATTGTTTTTATCCATTTCGCTATATCTCTCGGTTTTCATTCCTATTTTTTTCTCCTGACCCTTTCTTTCTCTCCCTATCTCTGAAAAAGATACCACAGCATATATAAGTTGTAGGAACATTATATATTTGCACTTAAATATATTGTGTTTAAAAAAATTCAGCCCGAAAAATATTTTGTTTACATCGGATTATATGAAAAACATATTTTTCTATCAGTGTCATCAAAATTTAAATGTTTCGACTTTGCTTTTTTCTCACAATTAAAATTCTTTAAATATTTTATGGTTATATTAAGAGTCTCGTATAAGATCGCTGGAAAATTTTCGTAATTAAAATTTATCATCAACTTTGTTCATAGATTACACGAAGCATTAAAATGACAAAAATACTTTTGCATGTGATATTAACATATTTATGGTCGGAGGGAAAAAGGTGATATAATATTTAAATGTTCTCTTTCTTGTTTATGATAGAAACATTTCTTGTTTTTTGCCTCCGACTTTTATTACCCCATGGAATTGCAATGTGCTATTCGCCTAGATACGTGTATAATTCTTGATTTTTCTATTCTTTCATAATTTCAAACCCAATGACATTTACTTTCATGGTTAACAAGTGACAATAAGAATCATCTATGGAAATTCGTATTCGTCTAGGCACCATCTACCGTATTGTCATAATCATTGTTGTCATTCGTAAACCAGAGATTCAATTTCCTTTCATTAGGACTTTGATAAAAGTACTGCTGCTGTTGCTGTTGTAGCTGCCGTTATAATGGTGATAATGCTGTTAGTGATTGTGTTAATAATGAGTACTGTGCCAAAAATGACTGTGTAAATTATTTGTGAGTTTGTGTGAGTGTGTGTGTGTGTGCGGTTTCAATTGTCCTCTGCCCGCTCTGTATCATTAACATTAGATGTGCTGCAACAGCCCATTTCCGTTTTATCAACACGCATACATTCACCTCAGCAAAAGAGCAGGAGGGATTAATAAACACATTTATATATTACTCTGATATACTCTATTCTCTCGAAGTGCGAACATGTTTGTCATATACATATAACCTTTACTAGGATTTTGTTTAAGAGGATTCGTATTTTCCTTGGGGCATGGATGGGATCATAGCAAAATTTATAATTATTGAAATGTTCCCCCCATCACTTTTATTAAGGGAATACGTTTTGCTATTTTGCTCTTAGTTTTCACTATCACTAATAAGGGGCTTCGGGCTTGAAGATGATATTAAGCAACATCAGCTTTAATATGAAAACATACATATATTGGGTTGCAACATATCGAAATATGGATCTATCTATATACTACATACACAGAAAAAAATTGTCCTAAGGCCATAGATTTCTTGTCCTTAAAATATTAATGCATTTTTTGCTTAGTATTGAAGACGTATTTCCCTAATAAAAAAAATCTTGACCGATATTTGAAGTCGTTTTGTCTTTACAATTAAGTATTTCAACTAAAACAAGTATATACGGCCGTAAGTTCGGCCAGGCCGAATCTTATGTACCCTCCACCATGGATTGCGTAGGAACTTCTACTAAAGGCTGTCATCCACAATCGAATTACTTGGGTTGCGATAACACTTGCCGATGGCAAGGTATCGTAAAACTTTTTAACACTGTCTTCTAAATTGTAAGTTAGCCCATACGGGGTATAAAAATAAAAAACAAAAGGCCGATTAAATACGTATATAATCTAGTTTGACAAAATTTTCTATAGAAATAAAATGTTGACAAAATTTTCTATAGAAATGAAACCTTGACAAAATTTTCTATAGAAATAAAATTTTGACAAAATTTTCTATAGAAATAAAAATTTGACAAAATTTTCTATAGAAATAAAAACTTGACAAAATTTTCTATAGAAATAAAATGTTGACAAAATTTTCTATGGAAGTAAAATGTTGGCAAAATTTTCTATAGCAATACAATTTTGACAAAAATTTCTATAGAAATAAAATGTTGACAAAATATTGTATAGAAATAAAATGTTGACAAAATTTTGTATAGAAATAAAATGTTGACAAAATTTTCTACAGAAATAAATTTTTTACAAAATTTTCTATAGAAATAAAATTTTGACAATCATTTCTATAGAAATAAACTTTTGACAAAACTTTCTATAGAAATGAAATTTTGACAAAACTTTCTATAGTAATAAAATTTGACAAAATTTTCTATGGAAATAAAGTTTTGGTAGATTATTTTTGGCGATATGGACCAATTTTGGTGTAATAAGTCATCGGCTATATATAACTAAAGACCGATATGGACCAATTTTTACATGGCTGTTAGCGGCCATATATTGACAAAATGTACCAAATTTCAACCGTATCGGATGACTTTTGCTCCTCCAAGAGGTTCCGGACGTCAAATCTGGGGACGGTTTATATGGGAACTATATATAATTATGGACCGATATGGACCAATTTTTGCATGGTTGTTAGAGACCATATACTAACACCATGTACCAAATTTCAACTGGATCGGATGAATTTTGCTCTTCCAAGAGGCTCCGGAGGTCAAATCTGGGGATCGGTTTATATGGGGGCTATATATAATTATGGACCGATATGGACCAATTTTTGAGTGATTGTTAAAAACCGTATACTAAGACCACGTACTAAATTTCAACCGGATCGGATGAATTTTGCTCCTCCAAGAGGCTCCGATGGTCAAATCTGGGGATCGGTTTATATGGGAGCTATATATAATTATAGACCGATATGGACCAATTTTGGCATGGTTTTAATATACCATATACTAACACCACGTACCAAATTTTAACCGGATCGGATGAATTTTGCTCCACTAAGAGGCTCCGGAGGTCAAATCTGGGGATCGGTTTATATGGGAGCTATATATAATTATAGACCGATATGGACCAATTTTTGCATGGTTGTTAGAGGCCGTATACTAACATCAGGTACCAAATTTCAACCGGATCGGATGAATTTTGCCCCTCCAAGAGGCTCCGGAGGTCAAATCTGGGGATCGGTTTATATGGGGGCTATATATAATTATGGACCGATATGGACCAATTTTTGAGTGGTTGTTAAAAACCGTATACTAAGACCACGTACTAAATTTCAACCGGATCGGATGAATTTTGCTCCTCCAAGAGGCTCCGGTGGTCAAATCTGGGGATCGGTTTATATGGGAGCTATATATAATTATGGACCGATATGGACCAATTTTTGCATGGTTGTTAGAGGCCGTATACTAACATCAGGTACCAAATTTCAACCGGATCGGATGAATTTTGCCCCTCCAAAAGTCTCCGGAGGTCAAATCTGGGGATCGGTTTATATGGGGGCTATATATAATTATGGACCGATATGGACCAATTTTTGCATGGTTGTTAGAGATCGTATACTATGACCACGTACCAAATTTCAACCGGATCGGATGAATTTTGCTGCTCCGGGAGGCTCCCCAAGCCAAATTTGGGGATCGGTTTATATGGGGGCTATACGTAAACGTGGTCCGATATGGCCCATTTTCAATACCATCCGACCTACATCAATAACAACTACTTGTGTCAAGTTTCAAGTCGATAGCTTGTTTCGTTCGGAAGTTAGCGTGATTTCCACAGACGGACGGACAGCCGGACAGACGGACGGACATGCTTAGATCGACTCAGAATTTCACCACGACCCAGAATATATATACTTTATGGGGTCTTAGAGCAATATTTCGATGTGTTACAAACGGAATGACAAAGTTAATATACCCCCATCCTATGGTGGAGGGTATAAAAAGGGTATCTTTACATGAATGATAATTTTATTTGACTTGTCTTTACGAAATTGTCTTTGATGATATTGTCCTTAATTTTGTAGTTTTTGTTCCATTTTGAATACAGAACAAAAATAGGAGGAACAAGTATATACAGCAGTAAGTTTGGCCGGGCCGAATCTTAAATACCCATCTCCATCAAATATTATAGTTTCCTTTAAAATTTCAGGGTGGTTTGATGACAGATATTCTCCCAAGTAGAGCAATTCACTTCCCGAAGACAAATTTAAAGATTTTACCGATGAAGATTATAACAGATTCTCGATTTATAAGAACCATTTTTGTTTGAGTTTTAGAAGTATCATTAACATCTCTTGTAAGCGTGCAAGAAAAAGATGAAATATCGCCTTGATTTGAAATCTGTTTTATTTAAATGATTACGAGAACCACAATCTGGAAATTTTACATTCAGCTTCAAGCAATTTTCATGATCAGTGCGTCTTCTATATACCCTCAAGAAGTGAAATCGGTCTATATGAAGGCCTTACCAAATGGACCGATAAAAACTAAATCCTATTCACAATTTTTTAAGCCTAAAATACCAGAATATTTACAATTTCAGGCAAATCGGACAAAATCTGCTGTTTCTAGAAACCCAAGGAGTTAAATCGGGATATCGGCACACCTCTTTATGGTCCTAAAATACTCCTAAATGTTTGGGTGTAAAAATTATATGCTTGGAACTCAAATTTTTTAACACAATATTTTTAAGTACAAGCATATAATGTTCATAAACTAGCATAACATGTTTGGGACATATATGTGAATATGTTAGAACATATTATATTTGGGACATTAAATGTTTTTAAATATAATACGCTTACATGCAAACATATATTAATTTGAACATATCCTATAAACATATATTTGTTTAGAAAGAGAGACCTAGAGAGTATGTTGCAAGTAAAATAATGGAAGTAACCAATTGGCACCTTAAAAATATATCCACACAAAGAAAATTTTTTACTACCAGTGTATGCCTTAAGGTGAAACATAATATGTTTGAACAATACAAACAATATATTGTTTGGACCAATCTTGAAAATATATATGCTTGAAGCAAAATGTGCTTGGGGTATATGTTACAGAAGCGTTTTTTTTTGAGAGTGTAGATTTAAAATTTCAAGCAAAGGATAAAAACTACGGTTTCTAGAGTCCCAAACAATAAAATCATTTATTGCACACCTATTTATAGTCATAAACAAGTAAGGAAAATCTAAAGTCGGGCGGGGCCGACTATATTATACCCTGCACCACTTTGTAGATCTAAATTTTCGATACCATATCAAATCCGTCAAATGTGTTGGGGGCTATATATAAAGGTTTGTCCCAAATACATACATTTAAATAACACTCGATCTGGACAGAATTTGATAGACTTCTACAAAATCTATAGACTCAAAATTTAAGTCGGCTAATGCACTAGGGTGGAACACAATGTTAGTAAAAAAATATGGGAAACGTTTAAACTTCGCAAAAGTTTATTTATGATTTATCGCTCGATATATATGTATTAGAAGTTTAGGAAAATTAGAGCCATTTTTACAACTTTTCGACTAAGCAGTGGCGATTTTACAAGGAAAATGTTGGTATTTTGACCATTTTTGTCGAAATCAGAAAAACATATATAAGGGAGCTATATCTAAATCTGAACCGATTTCAACCAAATTTGGCACGCATAGCAACAATGCTAATTCTACTCCCTGTGCAAAATTTCAACTAAATCGGAGTTAAAAATTGGCCTCTGTAGTCATATGAGTGTAAATCGGGCGAAAGCTATATATGGGAGATATATCTAACTCCGAACCGATTTCAAGCAAATTTGGCACGCATACCTACAATGCTAATTCTACTCCCTGTGCAAAATTTCAACTAAATCGGACCAAAAAATTGGCCTCTGTGGTCATATGAGTGTAAATCGGCCGAAAGCTATATATTGGAGCTATATCTAAATCTGAACCGATTTCAACAAAATTTGGCACGCATAGCTACAATGCTAATTCTACTCCCTGTGCAAAATTTCAACCAAATTGGCGTAAAACTCTGGCTTCTGGGACCGTATTAGTCCATATCGGGCGAAAGATATATATGGGAGCTATATCTAAATCTGAACCGATTTCAATAAAATTCGGCACACTTGACTATAGTACTAATTGTTCTTCTTCTGCAAAATTTTAAGTAAATTAGGGTAAAACTCTGACTTCTGGGGCCATATAAGTCCATATCGGGCGAAATATATATATGGGAGCTATATCTAAATCTGAACCGATTTCTTCCAAAATCAATAGGGATCTATTCTGAGCCAAAACACATACTTGGGCTAAATTTGAAGTCGATTGGACTAAAACTGCGACCTAGACTTTGATTACAAAAATGTGTTCACGGACAGACGGACATCGCTACATCGACTCAAGAGCCCACCCTGAGCATTTTTGCCAAAGACACCATGTGTCTATCTCGTCTCCTTCTGGGTGTTGCAAACATATGCACTAACTTATAATACCCTGTTCCACAGTGTGGAGCAGGGTATAAATATGGGAAAGATTTAAATATGAAGCAATTTTAAGGAAACTTCACAAACTTTTATTTATGATTTATCGCTCGATATATATGTATTAGAAGTTTAGGAAAATTAGTGTCATTTTTACAACTTTTCGACTAAACAGAGGCGATTTTAAAAGGAAAATGTTCGTATTGTGACCATTTTTGTCGAAATCAGAAAAACATATATATGGGAGCTATATCTAAATCTGAACCGATTTCAACCAAATTTAGCACGCATAGCTACAATGCTAATTCTACTCCCTTTGCAAAATTTCAACAAAATCGCAGTTAAAAATTGGCGTCTGTGGTCATATGAGTGTAAATCGGGCGATACCTATATATGGGAGCTATATCTAAATCTGAACCGATTTCAATCAAATTTGGCACACTTGACTACACTACTAGTTGTACTGCTAGTGCAAAATTTCAATCCAATTGGGCCAAACTTCTGGCTTCTAGGACCATATTAGTCCATATCGGGCGAAAGATATATATGGGAGCTATATCTAAATCTGAACCGATTTCAACCAAATTTGGCACACAAGACTACACTACTAATTGTACTTCTAGTGCAAAATTTCAACCAAATTGGGTCAAAACTCTGGCTTCTAGGACCATATTAGTCAATATCGGGCGAAAGATATATATGGAAGCTATATCTAAATCTGAACCGATTTCAATCAAATTTTGCACACGCGACTATACTACCAATTGTACTCCTCGGGCAAAATTTCAAGCAACTCGGGATAAAACTCTGGCTTCAGGGGCCATATAAGTCCATATCGGACAAAAGATATATATGGGAGCTATACCTAAATCTGAACCGATTTCAATAAAATTTCGCACGCTCGTCTTTACCACCAATTGTACTCCTCGTGCAAAATTTCAAGCAAATCGGGATAAAACTCTGGCTTCTGGATCCATATAAGTGCATATCGGGCGAAAGATATATATGGGAGCTATATCTAAATCTGAACCGATTTCTTCCAAAATCAATAGGGTTCTATTCTGACCCAAAACAGGGACATGTGCCAAATTTGAAGTCGATTGGACCTAAACTGCGACCTAGACTTTGATCACAAAAATGTGTTCACAGACAGACGGACGGACGGACGGACAGACGGACATGGTTATATCGACTCAGGGAACCACCCCAAGCATTATTGCCAAAGACACCATGTGTCTATCTCGTCTCCTTCTGGGTGTTACAAACATATGCACTAACTTATAATACCCTGTTCCACAGTGTGGCGCAGGGTATAAAAATCTCCAGATTTTCAATTTCATGCCAATAGCACCACAACTACAGTTTCTACAAGCCCAACAAGTAAATTCGGGAGATCGGTCTATATGGGTGCTATACCAAAACATGGACCGATACTCACCATTTTCGGCGCATCTCTTTATAGTCCTAAAATACCTCAAGATTTCCAATTTCAGGCAAATTGGATAAAAACTACGGTTTCTAAAAGCTCAAGAAGTAAAATCAAGAGATCGGTCTATATGGGGGCTATACCAAAACATGGACCGCTACTCACCATTTTTGGCACACCTCTTTATGGTTCTAAAATACCTCTAGATTTCCAAACTACGGTTTCTATAAGCCCAAGACCCAAATTGGGAGGTCGGTTTATATGGGGACTATATCAAAACCTGGACCGATATGGCCCATCTTCGAACTTGACCTGCCTGCAAACAAAAGACGAGTTTCTGCAAAATTTCAGTCGGAAATCGATATTTCGATGTGTTACAAACGGAATGAAAAAATGATTATACCCCCGTCACCATTCTATGGTGGTGGGTATAAAAAATAGGACCTTAATATAAAGACGTTTTTTACATGAAACATAGCATAATTTCTACTTGAAGTAGAGCCTGAATTTGGAATTGTTATTTGCCGTTAAGACGCTTTTACACGACTTTGAAAGCACATGAAGAAAAAAGCTATAAAAACGCATATATTAAAATTTGTTTCATAGCATCAAATGTGCAAATCTCAAATTTAAAACATCATTGTGTCTTAAATATATTCTTACTTCGATTCTCCGGTTCTTTGGTTCGGAATCAATACCAAATACCATTTGGATAAAGAAAAAATTTTTGGAGCCAGGCATGCTTTTTTCAGCGTAAAATCCCAGTTATGTCTGTTTTTGTTTGTATGTTCCGCTTAGGCTCGGAAACGGCTAAAGCCATTTAATTGAAAGTTTTACAAAACGTAGAGTGTGATCATGTATTTCCCGCATTTTGCCCGACTTTTTGAATATTGGACCAATGTTCTCTGAATCGCTTGAAATTTTCAAGGAAAGTATGTGGATTGCGTCGGTTTGTTTGAAATTTTCAGTAGAGGTTAAGTGGAGTCTAGACAAAGATCTCTACCATATTTTTCGATATTTGGTAAGGGAGAGGCACCTTCACTTGCCCAACAGTTCAGGGATGCTTCCTTCCCCATTTTTTGGAAAATTAAAAATTTTCCGATTTGCTTGAAATGTGCAGGGAAGGTACACTGAAAAAAAGCATGTCCGGTTCCAAAGATTTTGTCTTTACTTTAAAAATTTTGGTATTGATTCCGAGCCAAAGAAGCGGAGAATACAAGTAAGGATACTTTTAAGACAAAATTCTCTTTTAAATGTGTGTTTTATGTACTTGCTTCTAGGAAGCAAATTTTAATTTTTCGCTTTTTCAGCTTTTTTTCTTCATATACTATCAAAGTCATTTAAAAACGTGTAAACGACAACTTTATTTTCCAAATTAAGACTCGAATTCCAGTAGAAATTATGCCATGTTTCAAGTAAAAACGTCTTTAAAATAAAGTATTGAAAAACATGTCCTATATTTAAACGATTTTTTGCCTTGTAGTCAAGATGCAAAAAGATAACAAATTTTTCATTAAATTTAAAGATTTTTTCTGAATTATTAAAGTCAAGTTGACCTTAGCCCAAATATTCTTTCTTTCATGTTATGATACCCATTTTTTTACGGCTTCATTGAAAAGTTTATCGATTTTTGGACAAGGCAAAAAACTTTATATTAGAGAAATGCGTCTTCTATTCTAAGCAAAATTTGCATTCGTATTTTAAAGACATGAAATCTTTGACCTCACGACAATATTTTTTCAGTGTAGAGGGGGTTTCTCTATATGGGAAAAAAATACTTAATTTTTTATACCCACCAACATAAAATGGTGATGAGGGCATAATAAGTTTCTCATTCCGTTTGTTACAAATCCAAATATCGATTTCTGACTATATAAAGTATATTATATATTCTTGATCAGGGAGAAATTCAATTACGATATAACCATGCCCGTCTGTCTGTTTTAATCACGCTACAGCCGTAAATAATGGCGCTGACATCCTGAAATTTGGCATAGATTCGTTTTTTCTATGCTGGCAGGACAAGTTCGAAGATGGACTATATCGGTCCGGGTTTTGGTATAGTCCCGATTTGGGGTCTTGGGCTTCTAGAAACCGTAGGTTTTATCCATATTGTCAGAAATTGGAAATCTAGTAGTATTTTTTCGGCCCATTTGGTCCTTACCTCCGATTTCACTTCTTGAGGCGCACTGATTATGAAAATTTTAAGTTAAAATTCCAGATTTTACTTCTCGCAATCATTTGAATAATGGGATTTTAGATTTCAAATCAAGCCTTTATTTGATCATTTTTTTTTTCACACTTACACTTATAAATCAAGAATCTCATCTAGTCTTCGTAGGTAGGATCTTTAAATTTATCTTCGGGAAGTATCCTGGTTGAACGTACCTGCTTGTGAGAATATCTGTCATCAAATCCCCTGAAATTCTATATGTTACAAGGTAAATCGCTAAATCGACGAGTTTTCAAAGGAAACTATTAAATTTGATTCATGTTCTACCAAACGGAAGATTTTTTACTGTCTGATAGTTTGGTAGAATTCTTGATATTTTGGTAGATTTTGAGAACATTTCTCTCCAACTATAGAAATAAAATTTCGTAAAAATTTTCTATTGAAATACAATTTTGTAAAAATTTTCTATTAAAATACAATGTTGGAAAAAATTTTTATAGAAATACAATTTTGGTAAAATTTTCTATAGAAATAAAATTTAGGATTTTTTTTTTAAGAAATAAAATTTTGGAACAATTTTCTATAGAAATGAAATTTTGACAAACTTTTCTAGAGAAATAAAATGTTAACAAAATTTTCTATAAAAAAATTTGAGAATTTTAACAAAATTTTCTATAAAAAATTTTGAGAAAATTTTCTATAGAAATAAAATGTTGAGACAATTTTCTAAAGAAATATTTTTGTTTTAGAGAATTTTCTATTTGACAAAAAAAAAATAATTAAAATGTTGATCTATAGAAAATAGAAATAAAGTTTTTTATTTGACAAAATTTTGATAGCATTTTCTATAAAAATAAAATTTCTATAAAATGTTCAAAAGAAATAAAATTTCCACAAAATTTTCTAAAGCAATAACATTTTGACAACATTTTCTCTTCGTTTGTTAACCTACCCTTGTCTTTAGGCAACGCATGGTTAAAAACGTAAACCAAAGCAATAAAGGCCGACACACAATGAACACGCTGCTAAATTCTTCGCTAATTTCTTTGCTTCGAAAAAATTTGAAATGTCCATAATTATATGAGTGTGCTCACAATAAATATAAGCTAGGCTTTTTTTTTTGTCGATTGACAGATTGTGTGGAATCCAAAGCGAACAATTTTTTTGTAGACTCAATCTTACGATAGTTCACATGACAATCTTGCAATATCCGTTGGCACACAAAATCATTGGTTTACGGAACAACAACTGATTTTGGACGACCTTTACGAAATTCGTATTGGAGTGAACTACGATCTCGGTTGAATTCACCATACCGTTGATAAACACGGGTCCTCGACGAAGCTTCATGGTTGTTGTGTAATCGCTCGAAAATTTTTACGATTTACTTCCATTTTTGGGGCGATATGAGTCTTTTAAGTTCCTGTAAATAACACAAATAGCATTCGTACCCTCAACCTCAGCAATGGTTGAGGGTACGAATTGGCCGATCTTTCGTCCATGTACATTTCTTAAACTTTGAAAAACTCGAAAAGAAAAAAAAAATGGTTATTCCTTTTTTCAATGGAATTTTTGATTTCTTTACATCACAAAATATTTTTACTATAGGCAAAATCTGGATCCAATTGTCAAGCAAACGTAATCTAAATTAAGTATTTATATAGAGAAGAATATTATTGTCATCCAGCGTCTTCACCATTTTTCACTAGCATAATGTCAACACTCAAAGTCTGTTGCTAGGATTACGATTTAATTCAAGACTTATACATGAATCACGTGATGTGCTATGATGTTTTGTGACCCTGTAATGCTCAGTTCATATTTTTCTTCTAGGGTATTTCAAGTAGATCGATTTTCATTATGTGACATTATTATGTTTTGCCAGCAGAAGTTTTCCAGTCAGTCCTTCCACAGCCATTTTTTTTTGTATGCAGCACTCACTTACTTATTATACCATAATGTTTGCATTAATTTTATAGACTTAATTTTCCATTTCCTTTGTGTGTTCCTTAATGTTATTATTGTTATTATATGAAGTGGAATTTGATAAAAATCCTCTACTTAAGAAGCGAGAAAAAATTAGTTTGTGCTTGCTACGATAATGAAATAATGGAAATGGGAATGGAGTATGAATTTAAGGAACATAATATTTAATATTACAATTATTGGTGAAATTTTAATAAGCATTAACTTTGGGTTTTAATGACATTGGTCAATAATTAACACATCAAAATAGAAATTTTAAATTCCACTCAAATCAAATATATATGTGGGTGAATTTTCGGCCAGGCCAAATCTGTTGTGTCCTCCACCATGGATTGCGTACAATGTTCTAAAGGGTAGTTAAATTGTAAGGGCCGATGTTGAATGTGAACCACACCTAAACGCCAAGTTTTTTCCGAATTTTATTTGACATTTCTCTATTTCAGACTTACTCAATTTGAACCACAATCCAACAACTTGTTAAAGTTATCCAGACTTATTATGAAAATGGGCGTTCAAATCAAAATGCATATCGTGCACTTCGTGATTTTTTTGGTCAATTTGATCGTCCAAATGTGCCTACAATCGCAAAAATCGAGCAAACCGGCTCTGTAGAAGATGTGAAAACACCAGTGCATGCTTGTACAGCTCGTACTGCAGAAAATATTGCTGCTGTTCGCGATAGTGTGGCTGAAGAGCCATCCACCTCAACTCGTCGTCGTGCCCAACAATTGCACCTCTCACGCTCGTCGTTGATGAACATTATGCATAAAGACTTGCATTTACACGCTTACAAGGTGCAATTGGCTCAAGAACTAAAGCCTCTTGACCATTCCAAACGTCGTGAATGGGCAGAATGGTTCCAAGAAATGGCAACAGTGGATGATCAATTTTCGAAGAAAATCATCTTCAGTGATGAGGCACATTTTCACCTCAGTGGATTCGTCAATAAACAGAATTGCCGCATTTGGGCGAATGAGAATCCAAGAGTGATTGTCGAAAAACCAATGCACCCACAAAGAGTGACTGTTTGATGCGGTTTATGGGCTGGCGGCATCATCGGGCCGTATTTTTTCCAAAATGAGGCCGGTCAAGCAGTTACTGTGAATGGTGTTCGCTATGGTGAGATGATAACGAACTTTTTATGGCCCGAATTGGAAGATATTGATGTGGACGATATGTGGTTTCAGCAGGACGGTGCCACTTGCCACACAGCTAACGAAACAATGGCTCTTTTGCGCAACAAATTCAATGGCCGTGTTATCTCACGTAATGGCGGTGTCAATTGGCCGCCAAGATCATGTGATTTGACACCGTTGGACTTTTTTCTTTGGGGTTATTTGAAAGAAAAGGTGTACGTCGATAAGCCAGCAACAATTCAAGAGCTAAAGGATGAGATAATTCGGCACATTAACGGCATAGAACCTCCATTATGCCTCAGCGTCATCGAAAATTTGGACCATCGGATGGAGGTGTGCCACCGAGGTCGCGGACGAACTGACGTTGCTAAAGCGATTCACAATTTCGCCATGACCCAGAATTAGGCGTCTGAGAGCAATATTTCTATGTGTCACACAAAGTTAATTTACCGCCATCCTATGGAATAGGATAGATAGCAGATTTAATACTTATATAGGACACTTTAGTTATTTATCGGTTTATATACACGAACGAAAAATAACGAAAATTGTTTCATATGTTTTGGTGCAAAAGTTATATGTTTGGAAGTCAAATTTTTAGAACATTATTTTTAAGTGCAAACATATCATGTTCATAATCTAGTATAACATGTTTGGGGCATATACTTTAATATGTTATGATAATAAAGGGTGATACCGTCAAAATTTGGTCAAAGGAAAACGCGTGTAAATCGGTGAAATCGTTTATTTAAAAAATGCAATTAAATTTCTTTTTCAAGTTCAATTAGTATAAAATTCAGGAAAAATATTCAGTTAGGCTTTCGCTTTTCCAAATCCGAATTGCCGGGCCTCACGCTTGACACCTGCCATCAGATTTTGTACAGCCACCTTGTCCACCTTCTTCGCCGCAGAAAGCCAGTTTGCCTTGAACTGCTGCTCGTCCTTAGCAGTTTTTTTTTGGTCTTCTTCAGGTTCCGCTTGACAATAGCCCAGTATTTCTCAATTGGGCGGAGCTCTGGCAAGATGCCAAATCCGGCCAAAACAGTACGGAACAACCGTGTTTCTTCAGGAAAGGCAGCAGACGTTTATTCAAACACTCTTTCACGTAAATTTGTTGGCTGACAGTCCCGGAAGCTATGAAAATGCTGCTTTTCAAGCCACAGGTACAGGTGGCTTGCCAAACCAGATATTTCTTTGCGAACTTTGACAGTTTTATGTGCTTGAAAATATCTGCTACCTTTCCCCTTCCTTTTGCCGTATAAAACTCCTGTCCCGGAAGCTGCTTGTAGTCGGCTTTGACGTAGGTTTCGTCGTCCATTACCACGCAGTCAAACTTCGTCAGCATCGTCGTGTACAGCCTCCGGGATCGCGCTTTGGCCGTCGTATTTTGTTTATAATCGCGATTTGGAGTCACTACCTTCTTGTGAGTCGATAGTCCGGCTCGTTTTTTGGCTCGATGCACGGTTGTAGACGATACACCCAGCTTATTTGCAGCACCTCGGAGAGAAAGGTTAGGGTTTCGCTTGAAACTACCGGCAACTCTCTTTGTCGTCTCAGCGCCTTCCGGTTTTCGATTTTCCCCCGATCCAGACTTCCTGGCTGTCGACAAACGTTCCCCAAACACTTTAATTATATTTGTAACGGTTGATTTGGCATCGGATTTTCGCGATGCGCGAGCAAAATTTTGATACGCTGCTCTTCTTGCTTGGACGGCATTTTGACAACTGAAGAGTGAATTCCAAAATCAAAATAGGAGCAGCATTCTACACACACACACCTTCAAAATGAGGGGTGTTCAGGTTTTTTAAATGCAAAATTGAAAGAAATACGTAAAGTTTATATTGACCAAATTTTGACCGTATTAACCTTTATGTTTCTTTAAATAAAATATGTTTTTGTTTAGATTAACGAAATATGCTTTACAGCAAAGACATATATCCCTCATATAAAACGACCCCATTTTTATACCCTCCACCATAAGATGGAGGTATATTAACTTTGTTATTCCGTTTGTAACCCATCGAAATAGTGCTCTAAGACCCCATAAAGTATATGTATATATTGTGGGTCATGGTGAAATTCTGAATCGATCTAAGCATGTCCGTCCGTCCGTCTGTTGAAATCACGCTAACTTCCGAACGAAACAAGCTATCGACTTGAAACTTGGCACAAGTAGTTGTTATAAATGTAGATCGGACAATATTGCAAATGGGCCATATCGGACCACTTTTACGTATAGTCCCCATATAAACCGACCCCCAGATGTTAACTTCGGAGCCTCTTGGAGGAGCAAAATTCATCCGATCCGGTTGAAATTTGGTACATGGTGTTAGTATATGGTTTCTAATAACCATGAAAAAATTGGTCCGTATGGGTTCATAATTATATATAGCCCCGATATAAACCGATCCCCAGATTTGACCTCCGGAGCCTCTTGAAGGAGCAAAATACATCCGATCCGGTTGAATTTTGGTACGTGGTGTTAGAATGTGGTCTCTAGCAACCATGCAAAAATTGGTCCATGTCGGTCCATAATTATATATAGCCCCCATATAAACCGACCCCACATTTGACCTCCAGAACCTCTTGGAAGAACAAAATTCATCAGATTCGGTTGAAATTTGATACGTGGTGTTAGTATATGGTCTTTAATAACCATGCAAAAATTGGTCCATATCGGTCCATAATTATATATAGCCCCCATATAAACCGATCCCCAGATTTGACCTCCGGACCTTCTTGGAGGAGCAAAATTCATCGGATCTGGTTGAAATTTTGTACGTGATGTTAGTATATGGTCTCTAACAACCATGCAAAAATTGGTCCATATCGGTCTATAATTATATATAGTCCCCATAAATCGATACCCAGATTTGATCTCCGGAACATCTTGAAGAACAAAATTCATCCGATTCGGTTGAAATGTGGTACATTGCACTAGTATAGGGCCGCTAACAGCCATGCAAAAATTGGTCCATATTGGTCCATAGTTTTATGTAGCCGATGGCCAATCATAAAAAAATTGGCCAAATCGCCAAAAATAATCTAACAAAATTTTATTTCTATATGAAATTTTGCCAAAATTTTATTTCTCTAGCAAATTTAATTTCTATAGAAAATTTTATCAAAATTTTATTTCTATAGAAAATTTTGTCAAGATTTCGTTTCTATAGAAAATTTTGTGAAAATTTTATTTCTATAGAAAATGTTGTCAAAATTTTATTTCTATAGAAAATTTTGTCAAAATTTAAATATATAGAAAATTTTGTCAAACTGAATTATATACGTATTTAATTTTGTTTAGTTTAATATATACCACGTATGGACCAGCTTACAATTTAGAAGACGGTGTTAGGAAGTTTTAAGATACCTTGCTATCGGCAAGTGTTGCCGCAACTCAAATAATTCGATTGTGGATGACAGTCTTTAGTAGAAGTTTCTACGCAATCCATGGTGGAGGGTACAAAAGATTCGGCCTGGCCGAACTTACGGCCGTATATACTTGTTTTTACTTGGACTTCTTGACACCGCAATTTTTATACGATTTTCCTTCAATTAAAAATCTAAAATAGGTGTACCGAATGTGGTATAAATCATGCTATGGTCCCCATGCTTTGTTATAAAGTGCCGAAATATATTTTTGTTTACAACACCAGGCACAATAAATAATACTCCAATCAAAATATAAAATCTTAATCACAATATACTAAATTCTATATACTCACGTAGACTTTCTATGGCATGAGTATCCAATAATCAGGTTTGTTTGATTGAACCATGGAGTCAATTAAATATTGGTTACCAAAGACATGTTTACGCTGAATGTGATGTTTGCGACTAGTACCAATGAAATCTAGAATAAACAAAAACAAAAATAAGATAATATGTAGAATAAATATTGGCATCGTGTTGCAGATTGTCATACTGATTGCTTTACGGTTCTGAAAGAAATCGCAATTTAGTTAAATTAAATTTACTATTAAACGGACTTTTGTTTGTTTGGTTAATTTGATTGTATCCATTAAATTCGGTATTAAGAACATCCCAACATAAAAAATAGACTGGAAATAAGGTCTTTGTATATTGCAAATAATTACGGTTTTAGTTTAATTGATTTTTATACAATCCACCATAATTTGGTCATTTTGTTTGTAAACATAGAAATATTGGTCTAAGATCCCATATATTCTGGGTCGTTGTGAAATTCTGAGTCTACCTAGCGATGTCCGTCCGTCCGTCAAACTTCAAAACGAACCAAGCTATCGACTTGAAACTTGGCACAAGTAGTTGTTACTAATGTAGGTCGGATGATATTTCAAATGGATCATATCGGACCACTTTTACGTATAGCCCCCATATAAACCGTTCTCCGTTGATGGAGCTTCTCGTAGTAGCAAATTTCAACCGATTCAGTTGAAATTTTGTATATTGTGTTAGTATATGGCCAGTAACAACCATGCACAAATTAGTCCATATCGCTCCATAATTATATAAAGCTCCCATATAAACCGTTCCCCAGATTTGGTCTCGGAGCCTCTTGGAGGAGCAAATTTCATCCGATTCGGTTGAAATTTTGTACGTTATGTTAGTATATCTAACAACCATGACAAAATTGCTCCATATCAGTCTATAATTATCCCCAGATTTGATAGTATATATAGTTATATAGAGCCCCCACATAAACCTATCCCCAGTTTTTACATATTAACCCTCCTGGATAAGCAAATTTCATTTGATCTTGCTAATTTTTTTTTTACTAATCGCACAAATATTGGTTCGCTTTATTTCACTTCGGGCTCTCTAATTATCGCGCACAAATTCATATTCTTAATATTTATAGACTTCCCTATAAATACAGGTCAAGAACTGAATTATATAGGTATTTAATATGCCTTTTTTGTATAATATATGCTCCGTATGGACTAATTAGAAGACGATGCTAAGAAGTTTTAAAATACCTTGCCATCGACAAATATCTACAAGTCAAGTAATTCAACTGTGGATGACAGTTTTTAGAAGAATTTTCCAGCAATCCATGGTGGAGGGTACATAATGTTCCGCGTGGCCGAACTTACGGCCGTATATACTTGTTTTCTCTAAATTTTCCACAGCCCAATGCAGTTTTCTATATGCCAAGTAGTAGTAAAACTTTACTACTGTGCGTACACTCAAAAAAGAGGTGCTAATGCCAACGTAACTTTATTTTAGTTCACAAATATTGTTTGATTTTAGTAATGTAAGCCAATGTTCCTTATTTGAATAAATTTTACTTACTTTTACGACGTAAACTAAAAATAAGAAAAAAGTTGTATACAAATATAGTACACGTTTTACTAAAAATTAAAATTGGTCATATTTTCCCAAAATGGTAGAAGTTTGCTTAAATTGAGTTCATAAGTCCCTCAAGTGAGAAAATTTTACTTGTCTTGAACTTCGTATAGCGACATTTCATCAATTTTTCAATCCAATTTTGTCCTTTAACACATGGAATTTTCTTAAGCAACAAAAAAATATTTGTAATAAAGATTATTTAATTTGAAGTTAATACCTTAACTTATTGGTAACATGTTGTGATAAGAAAACTCAATAAAATTAAAATTTTGACAAAATTTTCTATAAAAATAAAATTTTGACAAAATTTTCTATAGAAATAAAATTTTTACCAAATTTTCTATAGAAATAAAATTTTGACAAAATTTTCTATAGAAAAATATTTTGACAAAATTTTCTACAGAAATGAAATTTTGACAAAATTTTCTATAGGAAAGTTTTGATAAAATTTTCTATAAAAATAAAATTTTGACAAAATTTTCAATAAGATAGTTTTGATAAAATTTTCTATAAAAATAAAATTTTGACAACATTTTCTACAGAAATAAACTTTTGACAACATTTTCTATAGAAATAAAATGTTGTCAAAATTTTCTATAAAAATAAAATTTTTTATAGAAAAATAAAATATAAAAAATATAAAAATAAAATTTTATATAGAAATAAAATTTTGACAAAAATTTCTATAGAAATAAAATTTTGACAAAATTTTCTATAGAAATGGAATTTTGACAAAATTTTCTATAGAAATGAAATTTTAAAACAATTTTCTATAGAAATAAAATTTTGACAAAATTTTCTATAGAAATAAAATTTTGACAAAATTTTCTATAGAAATAATATTTTGACAACATTTTCTATAGAAATAAAATTTTGAGAAAATTTTTTACAGAAAAAAAGTGTTGATAAAACGGTCTATAAAAATTAAAAAAAAAAAATAAAATTTTCTATAACCATACAATTTTGAGAAAATGTTCTACAAAAATAAAATTTTGCCAAAATTTTCACTCTTTTTGTAACCTACACTTGTAGTTTGGCAACGTATGGCTTAAAGCGGAAATCAAAGCAATAAGAAATGAAATTTTGACAAAATTTTCAATAGAAATAAAATTTTGACAACATTTTCTATAGAAATAAAATTTTGACAAAATTTTCTATAGAAATAAAATTTTGACATTTTTTTTATAGAAATAAAATTTTGACAAAATTTTCTATAGAAATAAAATTTTGACAAATTTTCTATAGAAATAAAATTTTGACAAAATTTTCTAGAAATAATATTTTGACAACGTTTTCTATAGAAATAAAATTTTCTACAAAAAAAAAAAATGTTGATAAAATTTTCTATAAAAATTAAAATTTGAGAACATTTTCTACAAAAATAAAATTTTTCCAACATTTTCTCTCTTTTTGTAACCTACCCTTGTAGTTTGGCAACGTATGGCTTAAAGCGGAAATCAAAGCAATTAGATATGAAATTTTGACACAATTTTCTATCGAAATGACATGTTGACAAAATTTTCTATAGAAATAAAATTTTGACAAAATTTTCTATAGAAATAAAATTTTGACAAAATTTTCTATAGATATGAAATTTTGACAAAATTGTCTATAGAAATGAAATCTTGACAAAATTTTCTATAGAAATAAAATTTTGACAAAATTTTCTATTGAAATAAAATTTTGACAAATATTTTAATAAAAATAAAATTTTAACAAAATTTTCTAAAGAAATAAAATTTTGAAAAAAAATTCTATAGAAATAAAATTTTGACCAAATTTTCGATTGACATAAAATTTTGACAAAATTTTCTATAGAAATAAAATTTGACAAAATTTTCTATAGATATAAAATTTTGACAAAATTTTCTATAGAAATAAAATTTTGACAAAATTTCTATAGAAATAAAATTTTGACAAAATTTTTTATGGAAATAAAATTTTGACAAAATTTTTTATAGAAATTAAATTTTGACAAAATTTTCTATAGAAATTAAATCTTGACAAAATTTTCTATAGATATGAAATTTTGACAAAACTTTCTATAGAAATGAAATCTTGACAAAATTTTCTATAGAAATAAAATTTTGACAAAATTTTCTATTGAAATAAAATTTTGACAAAATTTTCTATAGAAATAAAATTTTGAAAAAAAATTCTATAGAAATAAAATTTTGACCAAATTTTCGATTGACATAAAATTTTGACAAAATTTTCTATAGAAATAAAATTTTGACAAAACTTTCTATAGAAATAAAATTTTGACAAAATTTTCTAGAAATAATATTTTGACAAAATTTTTTATAGAAATACAATTTTGAAAAAATGTTGATAAAATTTTTTATAAAAATTACATTTTGAGAACATTTTCTACAAAAATAAAATTTTTCCAACATTTGCTCTCTTTTTGTAACCTACCCTTGTAGTTTGGCAACGTATGGCTTAAAGCGGAAAACAAAACAATTAGAAATGAGATTTTGACAAAATTTTCTATAGAAATAAAATTTTGACAAAATTTTCTACAGAAATAAAATTTTGATAAAATTGCCTATAGAAATAAAATTTTTAATTATACAATTATTTTTCGAGCTTTATGGACAGATATAGATTAATAAAATTTTGACAAAATTTCCTATAGAAATAAAATATTGACAATATTTGCAATAGAAAAAAATTTTGACAAAATTTTCTATAGAAAAAAACTTAAAACAATTTCTTTAGGAAGAAAAAATGTGACAAAAAATTTACAACATAAGATTTTTTGTTTGATACTTTTTTGATTAAAATTTTTCCAAATTTTGGTAGATTTTATTTTTTACTTGAGCAGCAAACCGTGGATGGTTGGCATACAAATTGTCATTCTCTCAAAAATGGATCCTGTCGATCGCGGTGCTTCGAAACACGTCTGTGACATTGTGACAGGTGATGAATCGTAGATTTCCGCGTATGAGCCCAAAAGTAAACAGCCGTCGACTGTGTGGATATTTCAAGATGAGCCACATCCGTTATTTGTTATCTGCTTCAAAAGAAAATCTTTCAGTGTAGCCAAGCCAGAGATTGAATGCTCAGCCCTGTGTCATGCTAATCAATTAACTACTGTCGAAGTTGCTCATTTTCAATGTTTCAAAAACTTTTTTGTTCCTAATAATGTCCCTAGTTGTATGAGTTTTCATGTGCTGTACTTAGTGTTGTTGTAAGGATACATAATTTTATTTAATTAAGCGAAGAGAAAAGTGAAACAAGACATAGTTTTCAATTAAATGTACATACTTAAAGCGCTACAAGCAAGTGACCTTGGCAACATGTCAACTTGTATAACACTTGACAGTTAGTTGGTCTTTTCATTCTCCTTAGATAGACAAGCACATCATCATCTACCCAGCGGGGGAAATCTCTCTTTATAAGGCATTTATTTGCAGACACAAGGCATTAATTTCCCATTACATATTCATTGATTTTTTACACAGGGTGTCATTGCCGACCAAGGACTCCGACTTCAACTTACGGCATAAGGGCTTATGTTAGGTCATTACATTAAGGCCTTCTAGGAGTTGCCTCAAATACGTTCTCTATAATAATAGGGCCTTTTATAATGTAAATATATATCGTATATATCGAAGGCCTTTATGAAGCATATATAAGAAGAGGCATCTTAATAATAATGCCAATACAATGCCTTTTTTATGAAAGCTATTTAAAAGCCGTGAAAGAGTGTTTGAATAAACGTCTGCTGTTTTGGCCGGATTTGGCATCTTGCCATTACGGTAAAAGTGCCATGGAGTGGTACGCCGCCAACAACGTGCAGGTGGTTCCCAAGGCAAGAACCCTCCCAACACGCCAGAGCTCCGCCCAATTGAGAAATACTGGGCTATTGTCAAGCGGAACATAAAGAAGAAGACCAAAAAAACTGCTAAGGATGAGCAGCAGTTCAAGGCAAACTGGCTTTCTGTGGCGAAGAAGGTGGACAAGGTGGCTGTACAAAATCTGATGAAAGCCTAACTGAATATTTATCCTGAATTTTGTACTAATTGAACTTGAAAAAGAAATTTAATTTGATTTTTAAATAAACGATTTCACCGATTTACACGCGTTTTCCCAAATTTTGACCTTATCACCCTTTAAATAAGAAACGCACAATTTGTGCAAATTTTTTTTATTTTATTAGAAAATTTAAATTTACTCGTAAAACCTTTTTTTTAAGATATGCAATTGCCACCTTTTCCTGTGATATTTTGAATCTATTTTATTAAATCGCCTGTCTTAACAACTGGAGTTTCTTTTACTTGTTCACATATTGTTGCTTCAAGTTCTGCACAACTATTTTTTTAACTTACGATTAATAATAAGTTTACGGCATAAGGTCTTATCAAAGGTCTCTTATTTTGAGGGATTGTATAAAAGAGAACATGAGCTGTTTTTTTAAAGCCGCTAAATTTTTTCAGACTCGTTGTCGAAAACCTTCTGAATTGACTAACGACATAGGGACTTTTTAAAGGTCTCGTAAATTAAAGAAGTTTGCAATGAGAATATGAGTTGCTTTTTTAAACCCTGTTTTATTTTGCATGGTTCCAAGAACACATTGTAATTCACAATACCAAACAAGGCCTATGAAGGGTTCTAAAAATCTGCCTTCAAGCTCATGTCTCAGATAAGCCATTTCAAAAGGCCTCGAGAAGTATGCTATGAGAAAAGGGATAGCGATCTTAACAAACAAACACCTTTTTTAAGGCCTAATTTAAGCAATCGATGACGAATGAGTATCAACTTTTTTATACCCTCCACCATAGGATGGGGGAATATTAACTTTGTCATTCCGTTTGTAACACATCGAAATATTGCTCTAAGACCCTATAAAGTATATATATTCTGGGTCGTGGTGAAATTCTGAGTCGATCTGATCATGCCCGTCCGTCTGTTGAAATCACTCTAACTTCCGAACGAAACAAACTATCGACTTGAAACTTGGCACAAGTAGTTGTTATTGATGTAGGTCGGATGGTATTGCAAATGGGCCATATCGGTCCACTTTTACGTATAGCCCCCATATAAACGGACCCCCAAATTTGGCTTGCTAGTGCTCGAAGAGAAGCAAATTTCATCCGATGCGGCTGAAATTTGGTACATGGTGTTTGTATATGGCCTCTAACAACCATGCAAAAATTGGTTAATATCGGTCCACTTTTACGTATAGCCCCCATATAAACGGACCCCCAAATTTGGCTTGCGATTGCTCTAAGAGAAGCAAATTTCATCCGATGCGGCTGAAATTTGGTACATGGTGTTAATATATTGTCTCTAACAACCATGCAAAAATTGGTCCACATCGATCCATAATTATATATAGCCCCCATATTAACCGATCCCCAGATTTGGCTTGCGGGGCCTCAAAGAGAAGCAAATTTCATCCGATACGGCTGAAATTTGGTACATGGTATTAGTATATGGTCTCTAACAACCATATCGGTCCATAATTATATATAGCCCCCATATAAACTGATCACCAGATTTGACTTCCGGACCCTCTTGGAAAACCAAAATTCATCTGATTCAGTTGAAATTTGGTACGTGGTGTTAATATATGGCCTCAAACTCTCATCCGATCTGCTTGAAATTTGGTACGTGGTGATCGTATATGATATTTAACAACCATGCCAAAAGTGGTCCATATCAGTCCATAATCATATATAGCCCCATATAAAGCGATCCCGAGATTTGGTTTTGGAGCCTCTTGGAACAAATTTCATCCGAGTGAGTATAAATTTGGTGCATTGTGCTAGTATATGGTCGTTAACAACCATGCCTAACTAGGTCCATATCGGTCTAAAGTTATATATTTCCCTCAGATATATCGATTTCACACAATCACACAAAAATTGGTCCATATCAAGTTCATAATTGTATATAGCCCCCATATAAGCGACCCCCATATTTCAATTCTGGCTCTCTACGTACCGTGCAAAAAGTCCATATCGATTCGTAATTATTTGTAGACTTTTTTGTCTAATATATACCACGTATGGACTAACTCACAATTTAGAAAACGATGTTAAGAAGTTTTAAGATACCACAACCCAAGTAATTCGATTGTGGATGACAGTCTTTCGTAGAAGTTTGTACGCAATCCATGGTGGAATCTTATGTACCATAAGATTCGGCCTGGCCGAACTTACGGCCGTATATACTTGTTTTTTTGTAAAGAAGTAAGAGGACTTACAAAAGGGGTTATGTTATAAGACCTAAACGTATGAGTATTGCCTCTAAAATAGGGGCTCCGCGAATGCTTTAAATTGTAAGTGCTCTCGATTTACGCCGCTGGAATGTTGTGTAACTTTGACATAGCAAATATTGCTGGTAATATTGATAACATCAACCGACTCCTGTTCTCGTTGCAAATACTTTGAATATTTTTGCAGGTGTGCGTGGGCTAACTATTATTTATAGACATCTGGTTTGGTGATAGTACATAATTATTTATTAAACCATTATATGTTTATATAAGTGTCATATTTGGTAAACAAAAAAACAAAAAAAAACAAACATCTGCGTTGTTTTTGGTGATAGTGAATAATTACGAGTTTTTGTTAAGCCTTTAAGAATTTATATAAGTACCAGATTTCGGTAAATAATTTGTGGGTGTATTAAAAGACTTGCCTGACAACCCCATCCCAGTCCCATCCTAACACCAAAAAGTTTTTTGACAGAGGTTTACCCTCTGTGAGTAATGCTGGTGACATTTCTGAGTTTACTAAAGTTTCTCTAATGGGCTATATGAAGGACGCCTTTGTTAATGAGGTTGATAAAGAATCGGGTGCAACTCATTGATTAGAATGAAGTTCACCACCTCTGGTGTCACAATTAGGGGTTTTTACCGGGAACGGGATTCCGAGAATTCCCGGGAAATTGCTATTTTTTCGCCTCCGCTTTCCCGGGAATGAAGTGCGGGAATTCCCGGGAAATTTTGTTTACAATATTTTATGTATAATAGAGGGTTTTATATGGCAAATGACAGTTGAAATCTACTTAAAGTGGATTTTGGAAGTGTATGGTACCAAGTCGTAGTAGTTGCCTTGTGAAACATACATAGCTGTGGGTTCTAATCCAGAATCCAACGGGCTCCCAATTGTTAAAAAGAAGTTCGCACTTCCTAACCCACGTTGGCTAGTGCATAATTTCAAAATTCCATAATTATTGCAAGGATGTTTTTTATGAAATAAGAAAATTCCAATCTTTTTTACGATAGTTACTTTAATAGCTGTGGGTTCTAATCCAGAATCCAACGGGCTCCCAATTGTGAAAAAGAAGTTTGCACTTCCTATTTTATGATTGTCATATTTCTGTAAACCGACATTCCGATAGACTGGTAAACTGAGTAAACCTTTAAAAACAACGGGACATTTTACCTTATGTAACCCACGTTGGCAAGTGCATAATTTCAAAATTTCATAATTATTGCAAGGATGTTTTTTATGAAATAAGAAAATTCCAATCTTTTTTACGATAGTTACTTTAATTTCAAATTTATACCTTATACACATTAGGCTTGAAATCTATTAAAATTGGGGTTTAAAGCCCTTAATTATAGGGCATACGACAACTGAAATCAAGTTAAAGTGGATTTTGGTAGTGTAATGTGAATGTCGTATTACATGGTAGCGTTTCCCTTTTCGGAATATTGATTGATTGAATATGTGCATTTATTGAACCCGTTTAACGATGGTGAAATCGAAATAAGTTTCTTTCATTTCCAAACAGTTTTATAGTGTTACAAAAAATTCCACTATATTAATAGTGTTCGTCCGACAACTATACCGAAAGAGACTGCCTTAGCCATTGTCAAAATTTTTTGTATTAGAAAATATTTCGTATTTTAGTATGATTTATGGCTGGTGTAAGAGAACAACATAATATATATTGTTAGTTGTCCAGAGAGCCCCTTATAACCGTAGCTTTAGGCGATTTCTAATTTATTCAAATGTCTAAATGTATTCCACATCAAAGCAGGTTTCCCTTTGACCGGGATCCCGGGAAATTCGAAAAAAAATCCTGCTTTCACGGGAATGCAAAAAGTACGGGAAAAAGAAAACCGTAGTCACAATAGGCTGAATAGTCTTAGTGAGCGAAAGATATTAGGATAGGGATATGTTTGTTTATTTGTTTGTATGTTCCGGGTAAGCTCGGATATGGCTGACTCGATTTACTTAAAAATGTCAGATAATGTAGAGAAAAGTAAAATTTCTGCGGTTTACTTGAAATTTACAGGCATCTTGGGGGAGAGGGTATGGGCTACTTGATTATTTGATATTAGCTCGAGAAGGGGGAGCTGCTCCTTGCCTCTTTTTTTATTAATTTGGCTTATGTTCTCCGATTTCCTTGACATTTTCAGAGAAGGTGGTTGTTGGTGTCTGGACAAAGATATTTGATCGGGCAAGTGAACCTCTCCTATACCCGACTTTTTGTTAAAGTACTTTGAAAAAGTCAAACATTTCCGAATTATTGAAAATTTACAGATGACATGGAGAGAGGTTTTGAAATTAAGCCGTACCTAATTTTGTGATATTTTCTCCGATTTGCTTCAAATTTTCAGCGTAAATATGGGCGGCGTCTACACAAACATCCGCTATATTATTATTCGATATTTGGTTAGGGATGGGGATGTCCCTTTGCCCGACTTAGAGTACTGATATAAACAGAAAATGACATATCTCTTTATGGTTCTAACATACCTCTAGATTTATAATTTTATGAAAATCGTAAAAACTTACGTTGTCTACACCCAAAAAAAGTAAACAGTTTTATAGGAAATATGAACTTTCTCGTGCGAAAATTGAACTAAATTGTACTTCACATTTTGAGATTTGCACAAAGAGTTGTTAAAACCAGGAAAATTTAAAGCCCTGTACAAGTATATAGAGAAGTAAGTTCGGCCGGGCCGAATCTTAAATACCCACCACCATGGATAAAATATTACAATTTCCTTTAAAATTTCAGGGGGGTTTGATGACAGATATTCTATGCAGAGCAGATTTTATCTATGAAGACTATATCAGATTCTGGATTTAAAAGAAACATCTCTTGTAAGTGTGCAAGAAAATGATGAACTAACGCCTTGATTAGAAATCTAAAATCTGTAGATTTTCACCCCATTATTTAAATGATTACAAGAAATAAAATCTGGAAAACATTCAGTGTCAAGCAATTTTCAAGATCAGTGCGCCTTCTATACCCTCAAGAAGGGAAATTGGTCTAAAGATACAGTCAAAATTTGGTCAAGGGAAAACGCGTGTAAATCGGTGAAATCGTTTATTTAAAAAATCAAATTAAATTTCTTTTTCAATTAGTATAAAATACAGGAAAAATATTCATTTAGGCTTTCGCTTTTCCAAATCCGAATTGCCGGACCTCACGCTTGACACCTGCCATCCGATTTTGTACAGCCACCTTGTCCACCTTGTCCACCTCCTTCGCCGCAGAAAGCCAGTTTGCCATGAACTGCTGCTCATCCTTAGCAGTTTTTTTGGTCTTCTTTAGGTTCCGCTTGGCAATAGCCCAGTATTTCTCAACTGGGCGGAGCTCTGGCGTGTTGGGAGGGTTCTTGTCCTTGGGAACCACCTGCACGTTGTTGGCGGCGTACCACTCCATGGCCTTTTTACCGTAATGGCAAGATGCCAAATCCGGCCAAAACAGTACGGAACAACCGTGTTTCTTCAGGAAAGGCAGCAGACGTTTATTCAAAAACTCTTTCACGTAAATTTCTTGGTTGACAGTCCCGGAAGCTATGAAAATGCTACTTTTCAAGCCACAGGTACAGATGGCTTGCCAAACCAGATATTTCTTTGCGAACTTTGACAGTTTTATGTGCTTGAAAATATCTGCTACCTTTCCCCTTCCTTTTGCCGTATAAAACTCCTGTCCCGGAAGCTGCTTGTAGTCGGCTTTGACGTAGGTTTCGTCGTCCATTACCACGCAGTCAAACTTCGTCAGCATCGTCGTGTACAGCCTCCGGGATCATCGCGATTTGGAGTCACTACCTTCTTGTAAGTCGATAGTCCGGCTCTTTTTTGGCTCGATGCACTGTTGTAGACGATACACCCAGCTTATTTGCGGCATCTCGGAGAGAGAGGTTAGGGTTTCGCTTGAAACTACCGGCAACTCTCTTTGTCGTCTCAGCGGCTTCCGGTTTTCGATTTCCCCCCGATCCAGACTTCCTGGCTGTCGACAAACGTTCCCCAAACACTTTAATTACATTTGGCAACTTTGTTGATTTGGCAACTTTTAGCGATTTTGCCAGCTTTGCGTGCGAGTAGCTCGGATTTTCGCGATTCGCGAGCAAAATGTTGATACGCTGCTCTTCTTGCGTGGACGGCATTTTGACAACTGAAGAGTGAATTCCAAAATCAAAGTAGGAGCAACATTCTACAAACACACACGTTCAAAATGAGGGGTGTTCAGGTTTTTTAAATGCAAAATTTGAAAGAAATACGTCAAGTTTAGAGATTCGAAAATGAAAATAATTTTAGCGGCAAAACTCGAACTTAATGACCGCTTTTATTTTTGAAAGTATCCGTCAAACTACTACTACTTATTACTAAACAGGAACTAAACTTATTTTTCCCTTTCTTCCTAAATATTTTGGCTTACTAATCGTACGTTCCGATTTCTTTTGGCAAAAACACATGCCGTTTAAATAATAGCCTTATAAACGTGCCAAGCGCATACCAAAACAAATGAACGCATACAACAGTTTTCCGAACCAACATAACATACAAGCAGTTTCACAGAAATTGCTCTTTTTGGATTCTCTCGCTGTGTTATGTTGATATCTTTCGTCAACCCTCCCGCAAGAAGGTAGTGACTCCAAATCGCGATGATAAACAAAATACGACGGCCAAAGCGCGATCGCGGAGGCTGTACACGACTATGCTGACGAGGTTTGACTGCGTGGTAATGGACGCCGAAACCTACGTCAAAGCCGACTACAAGCAGCTTCCGGGACAGGAGTTTTATACGGCAAAAGGAAGGGCAGATATTTTCAAGCACATAAAACTGTCAAAGTTCGCAAAGAAATATATGGTTTGGCAAGCCATCTGTACCTGTGGCTTGAAAAGCAGCATTTTCATAGCTTCCGGGACTGTCAACCAAGAAATTTACGTGAAAGAGTGTTTGAATAAACGTCTGCTGCCTTTCCTGAAGAAACACGGTTGTTCCGTACTGTTTTGGCCGGATTTGGCATCTTGCCATTACGGTAAAAAGGTCATGGAGTGGTACGCCGCCAACAACGTGCAGGTGGTTCCCAAGGACAAGAACCCTCCCAACACGCCAGAGCTCCGCCCAATTGAGAAATACTGGGCTATTGTCAAGCGGAACCTAAAGAAGACCAAAAAACTGCTAAGGACGAGCAGCAGTTCAAGGCAAACTGGCTTTCTGCGGCGAAGAAGGTGGACAAGGTGGCTGTACAAAATCTGATGGCAGGTGTCAAGCGTGAGGCCCGGCAATTCGGATTTGGAAAAGCGAAAGCCTAACTGAATATTTTTCCTGAATTTTATACTAATTGAACTTGAAAAAGAAATTTAATTTGATTTTTTAAATAAACAATTTCACCTATTTACACGTGTTTTCCCTTGACCAAATTTTGACCGTATCACCCTTTATGTGTCCCAAACATTTAATGCTTGTTCAGCAACATTACATTTTGGCATTTAAATATATGTGTTAAAAAAATTGTGCCCGAAACACATTTTGTTTATATGGGAACATATTTTTCTAACAGTGTGGTATTTCAATGAAATGCTGCATACAAATGAAATAAAACAATCCCACTTAATTTAATCTCATAATTTTCTCGTTAAAAAATGAATATTGAATCCTACATTAGTTCCCCCTTTTATAAACCATGGCATGAAACTGTCATCATGGTTTTTTCGAGTTTTCTTAACCATAGGTAATCTGCTTATAAATCGTATGTTCCTTCATCTCTTATTTGCTGTACGCCATCACGTTATCATATCTGCAAAGGCTTTCGTGTTTTTTTTCCTGCTTAGATTAATATTTGACATGTGTCATATTCATACTATTGAGGTTATATGAGCTTATTTGTAAAAAGGATTCACGTCTACTTGTTGACGGTAAGTGTACGCCTCACAGACTTTAAGTACTCTCTACCACAGGATAGAGTATGTAATAATTTTGTCATTCTGTTTGTAAGAATACGTGCTTTTGATCACGATGAAATCTTCATGCTACATTCACACTGGGCAAATATTAGCTGAACTCGAAAAGGAATTCATTGCCTTATTAAAAATCAACTAGCATTTTAAAATCATATTGAAAATCATGGTGGGAGTATTTTACGAAACCCTTATTCAGTTTTTGCGAAAATGATCATGGAATCGAATAAAAATTGCAATCGTACTTTTTGTTTATTTATTTCATAAAATTCTAACTCCATTAGAATTTTTATACCCTCCACCACAGAATGGGGGCTATATTTGTCATTCCTTTTGTAACACATAGAAATATTGCTCTAAGACCCCATAAAGTACATATATTCTGGGTCGTGGTGAAATTCTGAGTCGATCTGAGCATGTCCGTCCGTCTGTTGAAATCACGCTAACTTCCGAACAAAACAAGCTATCGGCTTGAAACATGGTATAAGTAGTTGTTATTCATGTAGGTCGAATGGTATTGCAAATGGGCCATATTGGACCACTTTTAAGTATAGCCCCCATATAAACGGACCCTCAGATTTGGTCCGAACTTCGGAACAAACCAAGCTATCGAATTGAAACTTGGTATAAGTAGTTGTTATTCATGTATTTAGGTCGAATGGTATAGCAAATGGGCTTTATTGGACCACTTTTACGTATAGCCCTCATATAAACCGTCCCCCAGATTTGGATTGCGGAGCCTCTTAGAAAATCAAATTTCACCCGATCCGGTTGAAATTTGGTACGTGGTATGGTCTCGCAAAAATTGGTCCATATCGGTTCGTATTTGTATATAGCCCCCATATAAACCGATCATCAGATTTGAATTCCGGATTCTCTGGGAGGAACAAAATTCATCCGATCCGGTTGAAATTTGGTATGTGGTGTTAGTATATGATCTCTAATAAACATGCAAGAAGTGGTCCATATCAGTCCAAAGTTATATATAGCTCCCATATAAACCGATCACCAGATTTGAACTCCGGATCCTCTTGGAGGAGCAAATTTCATCCGATCCGGTTGAAATTTGGTACGTGGTGTACGTACATAGTTTTTAATAACCTTGCAAAAATTGGTCCATATCGGTCCATAATTATATATAGCCCCCATATAAACCGATCCCCAGAGTTGACCTCCGGAGCATTTTGGAGAATGCGATCCGGTTGAAATTTGGTAGGTGGTGTTAGTATCTGGTCTCTAACAACCATGCAAAAATAAACCGATCACCAGATTTGAACTCCGGATCCTCTTGGAGGAGCAAAATTCAACCGATCCGGTTGAAATTTGGTATGTGGTGTTAGTATATGATCTCTAATAAACATGCAAGAAGTGGTCCATATCGGTCCATAATTATATATAGCCCCCATATAAACCGATCCCCAGATTTGACCTCCGGATCATTTTGGAGAAGCACAATTCATCCGGTCCTGTTGAAATTTGGTACGTAGTGTTAGAATATGGTCTTTAAAAACCTTGCCAAAATTGGTCCATATCGGTTCATAATCATATATAGCCCCCATATAAACCGATCCCCAGATTTGCTTTTGGAGCCTCTTGAAGGAGAAAATTTCATC
Source organism: Haematobia irritans (assembly GCF_050003625.1). Taxonomy (NCBI): domain Eukaryota; kingdom Metazoa; phylum Arthropoda; class Insecta; order Diptera; family Muscidae; genus Haematobia; species Haematobia irritans. The sequence continues at coordinate 148,513,473 of NC_134400.1, read as the reverse complement.
GATTTGGCACATTGTGCTAGTATATGACCGCTAACAACCGTGACTAACTAGGTCCATATCGATCTATAGTTATATGTAGCCCTCAGACACAAAAATTGGTCCATATCGGTTCATAATTGAATAAAGCCCCCACATAAGTCAAACATCATATTTCAATTCTGACTCTCTAATTACCGCGCAAAATTTCATATGGGTTCGTAATTATTTGTAGACTTTCCTATATATACCGGTCAAGATCTGAATTATATACGTATTTAATCTACCTTTTTTGTATAATATATACCACGTATGGACTAACTTATGGCATTTCGATTCGCAAAAAATATGTTGCCTTGGTGTTATACTACTTTTTCCCTCATTGTATTTTCGCCCAAATGATAGTGCCATTCCAAAGTTATTGTTAATTCCTAATATTGTGAGGGATACAGGGTCCAAAATCCATGAAATTAATAATGAATAAGGTATTGATGAGCGTAAGCCTAAAATTTATTACATACTAGTCCCAAGTGTAAGACTTCACCGCGTTATGATAGAGGCCCGAAAAACTACATAAATCGAAAAAAATTCCTTAGTTAAACTAACGCTAAATTTAACTTATTTTTTTTTGTTTGGAAAATGTTATTTGTTTGTAGTTAAATTTTATTATTTATTTCGAAATTTTCCTTTTTTAAGTATGACTTAAATATTTTATGAACTAAACATGGGTATAAGTTTAATGATCATACACATAAATTCGATATGAACTAAACCCAATAAAAAAATTTGGAAGTTCTTCCAAAGGCACAACTTTAAAAGCACTTCCAGAAGATGCACTCCCAATGATGTTCTTTATTTTAACTACCCAGGGAAGTTCTTTTAATTAAATTGTTTATAACTTGGTTTTTTCATACTTTTAATGGATAATTTTAACTTTTTTGTTTCAAATAGGTTAAAAACATAATAAGAATTCATAAAATGGTACAAACAATTCAATTTTGTCGAAAAAAATGCTAAATTCCATCCGAAAAAATTGTGAATTTTTGAAAATATTTGAAGTCAAAAGTTTCCGACAAGCATTAGAATTCATTAAAAATTATGAAAAATTATAATAATTATTTATTTGACAAAATAACACAGAATTTTTTAATTCACATCCAAAACATTGAATTCGGATCACATCTAAAGAATTGATGCAAATTCAGTGAAACGGCTGTTGAAATGGAGGACTTCCGTCCTATGACAAGCCCGTGTTAAATTCATCGCTTCTGCGTCAATTTTGCACCACTTCCGGATCCAAAAAGAACATTTTCATTACTTTTTTGGCGACGATTTTTTTGCTGGGAAGCAAAGGAAAATTTTCCGGAAGTGGTGCAAAATTGGTGCAGAAGCGATGAATTTAACATGGGCTTGTCATAGGACGGATGTCTACCATTTCAACAGCCATTGCACTGCATTTGTATCACTTCTTAAGGTGTGATTTGAATTCAGTGGTTTGGATGTGTAGTAAAAAATTGTGTAACATTTTGCCAAATAAATCATTTGTATAATTTTGTTTTTGATTTTGAATGCATTCTAACGCTTGTCTGAAACGTTTGACCTCAAATATTTTCAAAAATGTGAATTTTTTGTAGATTGGATTTAGCATTTTTTTCGTCAAAATTTAAAGTATTTGTACCATTTTGTAATTCTTACTCTGTTTTTAACTTATTTGAAACAAAAATAAAGTAAAATTACCCACTAAAAATATGAAAAAAAGCGAGTTATAAGAAATGGTATTAAAAGAACTTCCTGTGTAGTTAAAAATAGAGAACATCATTGGGAGGACAGTTTTGGAAGTGCTTTTACCCACTAAAAATATGAAAAAAGCGAGTTATAAGAAATTGTATTAAAAGAACTTCCTGTGTAGTTAAAATAGAGAACATCATTGGGA